>NC_088615.1:16200000-16511938 GCF_036013475.1 Columba livia | reverse complement strand
TTACAGGACCAATGTGAACAACGCCGGGAAGCTGATGGCACAAGATCAATAAAAACTGAGAAAATGTTATTTAAAACTCCCCAGAAAATCCACGTATCACACACACATGTGCTCCTGTAAGGAGCAGCTGAGGACTTTGGCCTTGTTGAGTTTGGAGGAGGCTGAGGGGCGACCTCATGGCTTTCTGCAGCTTCCTGAGGAGGGGATACAGGGAGGGAGGTGCTGAGCTCTCCTCCCCGGGATCCCATGGTTCAGAGCTGCACCAGGGGAGGTTCAGACTGGACGTGAGGAAGCATTTCATTACGAGAGGGGAGGTCAGATACTGAACAGGCTTCCCAGGCAGGCGGTCGATGCCCCAAGGCTGTCGGAGGCATTTGGACAATGCCCTTAGTGACACGCGTGGGCTTGGTCAGCCCTGACTTGCTCAGGCAGTTGGGCTAGATGGTTGTTGTAGGTCCCTTCCAGCTGAAATCCTCCATCCCAGTCCGTCCCAATCCCGAACACGCCGCCGAGTGGCCGGACCGCGCTCTGCAGCGCCACCTGCTGGCGGAGCCCGCGCAGCGCCGGAGCTGGGAGCGGGGCGGGGGGGAGGAAATTCCCCGTGTGTGAAACAACCGAACCCACCCGGGAGGGTCTTAAACCGGAGGGATTACTTAAGAGCACCTTGGGCTTGGCAAAACTAAGGCGATTCTGGCTATTGTCTATGGGTTGTGAGGCGTTCTTTTATAAGCTGAAGTAGGAATTGGGAGGTGACATAAAAGAGGTCACAGAGACCAGAAGTGACAAGACCCACAGAGAACACCACAAAACCCTCAAACACCCTGCAAGCAGCAACATCATCTGACTCGTCCCTGCTGACTGGAAAAAAGACAAAGGAACCTGTGATAGTTTCTCAGCACTGTTTGCCCCAGATCAATGGCTAAAATACCCCTGATGCCTTCTGCAAGCAGAAGCACAAATGAGCATTGTATCCTTGGGCTGCGGCTGCCTGAGGACTTGCCGGGAAACCTGTGCACCGCAAAGCCACGGGCAATGCAAGTAACTGCTGTGCAGACCCGTTACTTCAGCCAGTACCTAGAGATTTTTGAACAGATCTGCTAGCTTTTTTAGTGGGCTCAGCTGGGTTTGCTTTAGGTTAAAACGCTACCATCTGCTACAATTATATAATTAACCTTCATGGTTCAGGCTTAATGACACTCATTAAGGTTGAGTGTTTTTATTGGCTGACTGCTGTCACCAGCTTTGCTTGGAATGGCAAAAGCAACTCTAAACGCCGTAGTTTGAAGCGTAATTAGCAACATGTGAGTGTTAACACAGGGGTATGGGTGAGGGAAGGCTGAGGACTAGGTGGGAGCTTCGTTTTGTTCTGTGCTAAGGCTGGAAGGCAATGAACAGAAGAGGTCTGTTATGTTTGGGTCGCTGATAATAATCAGCTACAGGTGTGGCAGCAAATTTGGAATATATGTGTGTCAGGACATTATGAGATCTTTGTCATCCACTGTTGGTTGGGTGACTCCCATTTCCTTGGTCAGCCCTCCTCTGACCCCAATTCCCAATATTTCTTCATTTATTCTGTCATTAGTTAATAGGCGTGTTTTCGCTGCAGGCCTTTCTCACACATTGAACAAAAAAAGGCAGCAAATAGAGTATTTAATTGAAGACAAAGCCCAGGCTCAAAAATGAGGTGGCTTAATTCATCTGTGTGTGTAAAACTCCTAAAGCATTAGGTTGTGCTGCCATAAAAATCTGTAACCACTGTTCATACTATGTTTAACTACAGCCATTGTCTGACTAGATTTGTCCAGGAGGAACCTGTGTAGTTCCCCCATCATTTTTCGTGAGTTACCTCACATACTCTAAAAGGTCGGACTCAACACCTCAAATACAGATAAAAATAATCTGCACCACAAGGTATGTTACAATCTTCCATAACCCAACAATTTATTTAAACTTACATCACAATGAGAATCTATTAATAAAATACATCAGTTCACACCAGTCTGCATTGCCATTTTTTTAAGGGTAAGCATCTTTCTTCACTTTATATTAAAACTTTATAGAGGTAAAAACTACTGCATTGTACTCGCAGTTCTTGAAATCTATTGTAACATTAGGCAGGTTACAGAGGAACTTTCAGAGCTAATTACACTTCAGTTAACCTCACATTTTTGGCACATCTGAATGCTTTTTATTTTCTTCTTAACATAAAATAATTCTATAGCACAATAGAGAATCAGTGACATAAAGCATCACTATCCAATGGCAAGTGCTGCCTAAAAGCATACAAAAATTGCATCATTTGGTTACAAAATAGATATTCCTAGTCCTTTATCCCAACGGTTAACATTGAAGTGCCATGACAGAAAAGGGACAGCCTTGCTCAGTTGTTGCTGCTCACTTTGCTGCAAGGCTTGGCTTAACTAAATCCCAGAGTGAGGTGTTAATAAGACGATGGCTTTTGCCTTGCCAGTCAAGGCCATTCCTTTTAAAACACCCTCCAGCAGGTGCGAGGCCACGAGTAAATGTCACCTTCTTTCTCGTGCGCATTGCTGCTCAGGGACAGAGCGAACACAGTTTTAGGGGTTCAAAAGGGGCTGTGTTCCTGCAGGCCTGGGCAGTTTAGTGGCTACAAATCGCACAGCGGAGCTCACGGAGGGCCTGTGAGCCACTGCGCAGTCCAGATTTCTTCTGCCTGGCACCATAGCAGCTGCTTCTTTAGGAATTGAAGCGTTCTAAGCAGGAATGAAACATTAATGGCAGTGGTGTGCCAGGCACATATTTGCGCAACGGTCTGCAGTTACTTGCAGGAATTTCTAAAACCTGTAGGTTGTGGGTTTGGGTGATTTTTGTTGTACACCACAAACTCTGGCTGGTGTGAGCTTCTGACGTTATATTGAAAATAAAAGGCAGCCCACAGAACTTAGACACAGGGTCAGTTTTCCCCTGGCTCGAGCTGTACTGTTTCCATCAGTTTGGCACGTTAACTAGCGATTGTTTTGTTTCACTGATCGCAGGCTCCACATACTGATATTTATCTTGCAAGATAGCCATTATATTGGTTATGTCTCTTCTGCTGAATTTGCTCTGGTAGTAAGAAATAAATATGTAGTGTTGCAGTTAGGGAGAGATTAAAGAACATGAAGCATGTTAGAGCTTTCTGGGTGCGTGATGGCTAGATTGTCACTTTTCTTTAATGGGAAATAAACTTTCATACCTGTCATGGCAGGGATGCATTCTGTGCACCTTTCCAAAGCCCCAGTCAAACAAAAGCCCCATTTACTTGATTCAACTTTCCTACTCATCCTTTGCTGAATCTTTTTGGCGAGACCAGGGAGCGTACCCAAAAGGAGCTTATAGCTATTAGGAATCACCTCTGACTTCACCTCACTTAGAGGAAGAGAAATTGAAGAAAGGACCATGATACTTGCTATATTAGCGAAAGACATTACACTGATAATGGGATGGTTGTTGATGGGCATGTTTGAAACATATATAATAACAGAAATTTCAAGGTATTCATCAAACTTACTCCCAGAGTCAACTTTTGCCTCACATTCACAGTGAGAATTTATCCCTGCATTGATTTCCATTTCATATTCAGCGTTTGCTCTGAGCACAGCTAAAGTTACTGGAGCCCTTTGGGAGGCAGGAGTGCAGGACATGAAGCTGTGCAGGTGGAAAAGCTTTGGCTGAACCGGTCGATCTGCACCAAGGGTGAGAAGAGGGTGGGACGGAGCTGTGACACCTCTCCCTGTGCAGAGAGGGCTGCTACGGTGGACAAATGTCAGCTGAATACCTTCACGTGGGTATAGTGCAACTTCTGCTCGTTTAAAAAAGCTGTGGAAGAGCAGCCAGCTGCTGGGTACCAGCGTGCGGATGAACAGGCAGCTACAGCCCAGCTTACACCCCTGGCTGAAGCGACACTGGGAGTAAAAGCTGTTGCGCTGCAGCTACGTTCTGGCACCTGCAGTATTTTCATGCTCTTTACAAGTTAAAGTGTCAAGGCGTGACAAACTATGTAGCAGTGCATTCCTTATATTTCATATACAATAAAGGGCTCAAGGCTGGGAGCAAGAAGGCACAAACTTGGGAAATAACATAGCTGAGGAGTTTACACAAAAGTACTATGTCATTTATTAGGCGTTACTTAGCACTTATTTCACATTTTGCCCCCAAATTTCCCAAAGCGACATATATTTCCCCACTTTCTTTCCCTCCGTCTCCTTCTTTTGGATAAAGCTGCCTGTGCTCTATAGATACAGTTGCTGAAGAATACAATGTGAACACAGATCAATACAACATACACAGCAAAAAATGCATTCTAGTATTACAATAGCCAAATAATGTAGTCAGCCTCAAGCTACGGCGGTGCTGTAGGGAACCAGTTCAAGACCAGCAAGCGGAGCCACTGTACAGGAGCAAAGGGCGTCGGCAGCGTCAGGCGGAGCAAGGGATGGAGGGGGAGGATTCTCGGGGTGCCCGAGCAGGTGGGACGGCTGTGGGTCGCGGGATCCGCTCCCGGGACACCCACCCAGAGCCTCGGAGAGTTCTTCAGCCCGGATCAGTTCCGTGGCAGGTCCTTGGAACACCTTTATGTTTGTTCGTTGTGCACACACATAAAGTCACCCCCACGTTTCTCCTGTTCGGCTATGTTTTCTTTATATATATTTTTTTTAATTTTAAGTTTTGAATTTTTTTTTTTTTCTTACAACTGTTAAAAAACTTCCATGGTAAAAATAACTCACTATATGATACATATACCCAAAGTGGTGCGATACTTTATATAATAAAAGATGAAAATAGTCACTTTCCATAATAAAAATAAGTTCTATTTTTTGCTTATTTTACAATATACTTAATAATTCTTTTCTTCTTCTTCACTCTGAAAGTAAATAGGTCCCATTTCGGTAGCGCTTCTGAGTTGATTAAAGTGGCAAGAGACTGGAGAACGGCTTATACGCATTTCGAGCAGCCGCATTCCACGTGTCTCTCCAGTTCTTCCGTGAAGGTGGATCCATCCGTGCACTGGAAGAAGTATTTCCGCCTCTTGCTGCGCAGCGGGACGCAGCACTGCCCGCTGCCGCAGCCGCCGCGGCATTCCAGGCGCGGCACTTTGGAGGCCGTGGCACACGACGTGTAGCCCTGCTGCTTACGGACCACTTCTCGAATGATCTCTCCTTGGCAGAGATTCTCTGGTAAGACAACGAAGATGTAAAGGAAATATAAAAAGGCGGTAACTATTTTGCCAGCTATCCCCCAAACATCAGCAGGCAGCCCTGTACACGTAATGATATTCAAGGCAAACAGATGGCATGAGCAGGACCGTAAGCTTTTACTGCTTTGTACCTGCCATCAAACCAGAGCTTGTGTAACACAAACGTGTAATATCCGGCACACGGCAGAGGCCAGGCAGGCCTGCTGGCTTTGATCAGCGCTTCTGGAAGTGCTTTAATGAATGCTGAGTGTTGAATCCTGCAACACTCCTGCAAAATATGAATTAGTTTTACTATGTCTGCTTCTCAGGATCAAAGGTCGGCCCGCTCTGCATGACATTGGCAATCTGGGGTAACTGACGACGCCTGTGCCGTTCCGCAGGCACTTCGCAGCATCCAGATATATTTTGGTGAGGTTGTATGTGTGTATAATTTGGAAAGTCTGTGGTTCATTCACAGGAGAGGCACAACCTAAATAAAAATAATAGAAGCCAGCTCCTTCCTTCTGTACCGGAACAAAAAAAAGGCAGAAGGGATGAAGACAGAATTCAGCGAGTTTCCAATGAGTCTTTTCAGGTCAGGGCAGAAGAGCTGAGCCCCAGCCCTAGTAGGAAAGTCTAGCATGATCTGTGGGATTCCCAGGGAACCTGCAGCTGCACCAGAGGGAGCAAGCTGAGAATCTTTGCTGGCACTTCACGTGAGCAGTACCTCCCGCCTTCCAGGTCCTGCTTATGCCATCTGCCAAAACCCCTGGTACGCAGGGTAAGACGTCCTTTCCCAGCACTGCAATTCGCCAATCAGTGTTTGCTGAGGGTAAACCTCACGGCAACCTTTTTTAAACATCCCACCAGAATCCTGGGAGCAGCAAACCTCGAGGATTCAGGAGACAGAGAAGAAAACCCTTGTTACAGATGTCTCCCTTTCCATAGGTTTGGGTAGTAGCTAGCTAGCCGTGGTGTGGTTCTTTTCTCCTCCCTGTGTTGATCTGCAGAGGCTGACTTAGCTTTATCTCCTACTATTTGCCATTTACCCCCAAATACGAGTCACATGGAAGAGCGTAAAGCAGAAACGCAGCAGCCCTGTGGCCAAGCGTACCTCTGTCACAGTGCTCTCCGCTGTAGTTCGGTTCGCATTCGCAGTAGGGTTCCCCGTGCTCAGAGATTTTACACTGCCCGTGGTTGCATTTCAAAATCCTGCAGGGGCTGGAGGAGTTGTTCTTCTTGTCGCAGTACGTGCCCGTGTAGCCCTCCACGCACTTACACGTATAAGCAACGTTGGCCACCACGCACTTCCCGTGCAGACACCTGCAGAAAGAGAAGCGTTTAGAACCGGCCCATGTGAGACGTGAAAGTTCCTTTTCCCAGGGATGTCTGGGTCTGGCATTTCTGCCCGTTTAATTCCAGGATACTAATCCAAAGACAGCAGTTCAGTGTCAAACACTCTACAGAAACGGTGAGTTTTCAGCGAATACTGGATAGCATTCAGAGAATACATTTAGAATTAGCGATCCTAAGCGATCTCTTTGAAAACCATGAGGCTCCTCCACGAGCACGGGCCAACGCTTGGCACCCACACAAGCCAGCTCACATTTACAGCGTCGGCGTGTGGAACTAAGTGCCAACAATCACGCTGCATGCCCAGGCTTCCTTAGCAGAATTACTCTGCAAATAATATCGGGTGATGAAAAACAGTGTGATAAATGAAGGTGCTTGTGGAAAAGCTCTGCACAGACTTATTCATGAGCAGTTGTAGCTGAAGGGTTCGCTGTCTCATGTGGTTTGCTGTGTGTGAGCTTTGGTATTTCTGAGGAATACAATGGGGGTGTTGATCCTTAGTAGGTTCTCCGACACCATCCCCACTTCTGGGACAGGGACAGACTTGGAATGGGCTGAGGACAGGGAAGAAAACACTGTCCAGCCAAGGGAAAACTGCTCAGGGCTTATACACCCTTGCTATATCAGGTTCTTGACACAAACCCATGTCTTTCTCTTATTTTTGTTTGTTTTCTTTCTGGTAGTTTAAAATTGTTCCCTGCTTATGTGGAATCCTTGTGCACTTCATTTGTAAGCTTTCAACTAAAAAGCACAAATTACAAAAGCACTTTCAGCCAGGTCAAGACATGCAAAATACTGTAATAATGGGAGTCACAGTCTATATAAGCCAGTATTAATCTGCGAGTGTTGGAGCAGACACCTGCCAGCAGGACGCCGTACTCCCCCGGACACAAAGGGCTTGGCTTTAAGGAGTCAACTCCAAAAGGGCTGAAGTGATTTAATGAAAGGTGGGATGGTATGTGAGCATTATAATGCAAAGAGCTACTCCTCTTAGCAAAGGGGAATCATTCATTATTGCATCACCCTCCTTAGAGTATGAGAAAAACAATCTCTCATCATGTAAACATCTGGAACACCCTCATTTTTCTCTGTCCAACTACAACAGCTTCATGTTGACATTGGAAATTCAAGGAAACCTTTGGGCCTCTGACTGTTTCTTCACTTCGGTCTTCATAGCTTTGACCTGTAGACTGTCAGGTGGTTCTCAACACCCTCCAGCGTTCAGTACTTTGCAGAATTAGACTCAGAAGAAAGTTTAAAATGGTACCTCTGCCAAGTCAAATTTCTGCCCTTAAGAGAGTGATTATTCACTGTGTCAATTTACCTGTCAAAAGTATGTGCTTGTGAAAAGCCCCTTCCACGGAGAGCGCAACCAAAGTACCTTCTAAAACAAAAGTACTTCCATCTGCTTATGAACCAGCACTGAGCAATGCAGACTGCTGGTCTGCGCTGGACGGTTTCCGTGTGTACTTGACATAAGTAAGTGATTCATCCCGTGTTTCTGATGGGGATGTGGTTACTGAGCCTTTGAACTGTGAATGCTTTTCCACTCGTGCTCCCCTCGCATGCAACTCCATGCCATCCTTTAAACGTGCACTTTAAAGGGCTGTTCCAGAGTGTAATATTTAAGTCAGCTATTTGGGAAATTTAAAACTGTTCACGCTGGAGCGCAGAATGGTCTTCAGGGAGTTAGTCTGAATATTGGGTCCAATGGTGCTGTGAGCGTATCACTGTAACGTGTTCCTCCCATACCTGTTAACAGGAGTTTTCCTATTTTAATGTGTAAAATCTCAGCTGAAAGCATGACCTGCAGTATTTACAGCTTGGCTCCCCCAGGACAAAGGGCTCCTTCAGAGACTGAGCAACGTCAGGACAACAAGTGGAAACTGAGAGTTGCGGTGGATGCTGACTGACAGCTGTCAATAACCTCCATGGTCAGGTACGTGGTGTTACAGGACAAAATCTGAAATACGCATTAGCTGCAAAGCCTCTGCCCTCCCATCAGCATTCATTTGAACTTACTTGTGGTTAAGACAGGGGTCTCCAATTTCCTGGTCACACAGGGGCCCCGTCCAGCCTGGGTGACATTCACAAATCACACTTGTTTTCTCTAGGGACCGGCAAATACCGTGCTTGCAGATGTTACAGGATTTGCAGCCAGGAAGGACTCCTAGTGACTGCTGTGGTAAATCCTTGAAATCCTGCAGCTCGTTATTGATGCGGACATCGTGAATGCATCCATGAAAACCATTTGGTGTCTTATCTGCACCCTGGCGCAGTGAAGATAGTCCACTGGAGGTCGGGATCCCTTCCGATAAAAACAAAAACTCACTGTTACAACGATAGTACATAAATTATGATTGCTAACGTTTCTTTTGTCACAGCCCCTTATAATCTTTAAATAATTGACTTGTATAGAACCTTCATAAGGTAGCCCGGCCTCATTGTCCTCATTCTGGAAAAGGAAAGAAAATCACTTGGCCAATCTTAATTAAGAAGAATATGACAGTTCCTTCTCATATTTAAGTGGAACCTCCTGTGTTCCAGTTTGCACCCATTGCCCCTTGTCCTATCACTGGTTGTCACCGAGAAGAGCCTGGCTCCATCCTCCTGACACTCACCCTTTATATATCTGTAAACATTAATGAGGTCACCGTTCAGTCTCCTCCAAGCTCAAGAGCCCCAGCTCCCTCAGCCTTTCCCCATAAGGGAAATGCTCCGTTTTCAACCACATAAGACCTCTGAATTTGCTATCCCTAAGTAACTCCACTGCTAAAGATGGTCTTAAAACAAAACCAGCATCTTTGTTTAACTGTGCGTTAGGAGGAAAGTTGCTGGACCAGGTGATGTAGTTGGAAAGATAGACAAGGCTGTGTGCACACGAAGGCTCAAGTCTATCTTAAAGCTTAGCCTTGGGGTAATTTAATCGACTACTTTGACTAAACATTGTGAAGCGGAAGGGCAGCTGCCATCCACGCAATTCTATGTGCAGAGAGGTGGCACGTGCAGAACACTGAGGGGTAAGAAAGAAGCAGGAAGAATTTTAATGGGCAATAAAAAAAGTCTCCACTGAGCCCATGGCTTCTGGTACCCAACAGTCCCTCATTTCAGGGCTCTGATTTGTCCTGTGAATGCATTTTTGTAGGTCTCTGAGAATTAGTATTGATCCCCAATGCTCATCCGCTAACAAAGCTTTTCCATGTGATTACTTCCCACGTTCCCTGTGTATAAATTGCTGTGGGGTTGGTATCTTTCATGCTGTGCTAGAGGGAGAAATTGTGATGGCCTCATCAGCAGATTATCTTTGATGCATAATGCTCTTTAATAGCCTGTGACATTCTTAATAGAAGCCAATTACAAAAGTTCAGCTCTGTACAAAGCGAGATTAGCCAGTTTTCTGATTTACAAGGGCAATATTCAGGGTTCTTTTAGGAAAGTATCATTAAAAGGAGTTATTTACAAAAGGCTTGACCAGCACCAAGTGAAGTTGGGCAGAGTTTTTACGACTGGCTTCAATGATTTTGTTAGAAAAAGCCCAAAGACTTTCTGAGTCTATTATAGTTCTGCTGACTTTTGTATTTAGAAAACCCTGATTAAAAGGTCAAGAACTCTGTGTCACAGAAAGGGAGATTTCAACTTTCAGTCCAGAACAGAGCTGGTGGTTCCAGCAGAGCGCAGCCTTCATCCTGCCCTTCGTATCCAGATACCTAATTAGCGGGATACTCATTATTCTGGGCATCTGCTCCCCACCACACTCGGCTCCTCCTTCCCCCAAAACTCAGTACGGAATGGGAAAAAACTTCCTAACCGAGGCTGGGTTAATCCTCATATCTTTCTAATACTGAAACTCTGGCTGCAGTTTCCAATGATAAAACTACTAGCCAAGAAGTTCTTAGTCACCTTGGGTGTTAATATGGTTTGGATGTCTTAATATATTAAAAAAAAATAAAAATTTAGACCTCTATACAACTTCCATCAGAAATGCAGCTCATTTATGGTATATTTAAAACTACTGACTACTGATTTGCCTTTTTGCCATGACTGTGATATTCTTCCACCATGACATCTCGGTGCCAGCCAGTTCTGAAAGCTTAGCGATGACAAACCACCCTGCGTGTGCTGAGGGTCCCTCCCGGGGCCGGCTAGAGGGTGGAAGATGATTTGCTTCTGAGAAGAGTTGTTAAAATCTCAAAGTGCAGAGGAGCTGGCTGTACCTCCGATGTAGAGGGGTGTGTTGAGGCTGGCAGAAGACTGTTTCTGGAGTTTTCCTAGGCTCTTGGGAGTTCCCTTGTCCACCACCAGGTTCAGAGTTTGGTTCAGCATCACAAGTTCCACACTGTGAAACTGCCCATCATTTACTGTTTCCACACTAAAAGGAAAAAAGAGAATTAGAAGATGGTGTTAACAATGAACTGCCTCTGTGACATCCCATATCTCTGTATTACATCCTACAAGGCACAGCTCCCGTGCCTGTCACCACGTTCTTGACATTTCTTTTAGCATGAGCCTCCGAGGTACAAATCTAAACACTGCTGCTGCCTGTGCAGGCAGTGCCTGCACAAATATAACACCTGAGAGGGCAGCTCATCAGGTTAGTAGCTACTGTAGCTCTGTTTCCCAGGGCAGAAAAGCAAGGGTGTAGTTACATGATACACTGGTGGCAAAACTACTTACAATCCCCTGTTGTGCACTGTCAGCCACAGCTCCCTGTCCCTCTGTCACACTGCTTGGGGCCCATGTTGCAAGCCGGGGCACTGAAAGGATTTCTTTTTGTATGGTTCGTTTAAACTCGAATTATTTCACAGGGACAGGGAGGGACTGCAGTTTGGTGCAAGAGACAGCAGAGGACTCTGAAACCAGCTTTTCCTCGCAGCAGAAGCAGCTTTTAACTGTGTGCTGAGGCACAAGGACAGGCTGAGTCCCTTAAAACCAGAGGAGAAATTAATGAGACTTTGGCTTGTAAATGACCGGGGTACATTTTTCAATACGATACAGCCCTACCTGACTGCAAGGAAAACTGACCAATTGCCCCTCCTCTTCGAGAAACATTTAAGTGTAGACTGAGGTTTGAGAATAAGGCAGCAGGAATTTTTTGGGGAGAGGGAGCAGGTAGCCTTCTGAGCAGACAAGATATTAAAGGCGCCGTGTATTTATTGCTCAATGTTTTGAATATGATTTTTTCAAATGCTTGAAGCATGCATGAGTCAGATAACTCGACAGCTAGCCTGCACCACATACAATCTTCACCTTCATTTCTGCCTCCCGGAAATTAAAAGGTGCAGTGATACAATTCAGTTTGCATCACACTATCGTTTTTTGTTTTCAGGGCAGCTTCAGCTCTCAAGCCTTTATGCTGCATGTTGAAATGCTCTGAAAAAAACCTGATAGCTTCATGCGCTCCTAAAAGCAGGGAGGGCTGAGGGTGGGATTACCTGCTCTTGAGCAAAGGGGGTTTCAGATTAGGCTGGTAGTTATAGACGTGATGGGACTTTTCCACTGCTGAAGATGTAATTAAATGGTACAGCCTCTGTTCCATACGCTCGCAAACACTACTGCATAATGAGAATCTAATAGCAGCAGTGGTTACAGCCGAAATTAAACTGTGTGCTATGTAAACTGCCCACATGCACAGTGCTGCCAACACATTTTAAGCTCGGCCTGTGAGCACCCTTTCCCAAATTCCTCCCGGCAGGCTCATTAGCTGGGTGGTGGTTCTGTTCCATACGGATAAAGACAGAAAACACCAACTGTGGGGTTTAGGCATCCTGACACACTGCTTAGCCAACAATCTGCATTGAGGATTGCTGCACAAGTGGTAAATATCATATTAAAATGTCAAAGGTTAGTTTTAAGAATGGTCTTCTGCTCATTCAAATGGCCCATAAGCTCAGCATCCTCAGCAAGTTATAAAGTCACATGCCAGATTCCCTTCAGGTGTTTTGTAAAGCTGCCAGGTAGATGCATATGAGCTATTTACGCAGATTTTCACTGCTATCACTGGAAAGGAACAGGCAGCCTGGAGGCACAGCTCATCTCTAAGGATGAGCCACCTTCTAGATGTGTCCATCTCTGAAGCTCGATGGCATGCTGCCCATCTTCAGCACCCTGTCCTGTGTAACTGATACGTATGGCCGTTGTAGCATGGAAACAGGACCTCAACTTCAGAAACAAATTACGTGACTTGGAAATTACCAGAATTCAGTTGTTCCTGGAAGAAGTTTCATTTTCATGGTGTTGTACAGTAGACCTGACATAACCAATTATACATGAGCAACGTCAGGCAGAGAGCCGGCACTGCAGGCACTTCTCAGGACGTGCTTGTTTAAGAAGAGCGTACCGCTGTTTGAGAACGGAGCTGGCGTGCCCTGCAGTGCTGCCATCCCCACAGGGCTTTGGGATGAAGCACAAACACGTACGCCTTCAAAAGTTCACATAAGATTTCCCAGGTTGTAAGATGACAGCACTACATGAGCACCTTTACTGCCCCGGGCAGCCAGGCCTTGAGAACCGGGAGCTGATGGTACTGTCTGAAGTGTTTTAAAGAAAAAAATATAGTTGTATCAAAATACAGCTATATCAAGGCCACTGCAAGGGCAGCGAGTCGCATGGGCCGGGATAAGAGGCTGAGGACTTAAGGGGACGCATTCCCGAAGGCGATGCAGTGCCTGCACCTTGGAAAAGCAGCCCTGTCCTCGCTGTACCCCCCGCGTTGGGGCCCACACCTCTACAGACCATGGATTGACAACTCAAATAAGTTTGAAAACAGCTGGTCCAAACTTTCTCTTTAGATATTTTTGAATTCTGCTAAGTATCTGCCACGTTACAAGAAACAGCTGCGCTACAGCAATGCGCGGCCGGGTGATCCTTGTGTCCTCCCTGCATATCTCACTGTTGTGTCGCAATGCTTAGTACTGAGACTTCCAGCTGAAAGGTGCGAGATAAATGGAAATGCATATTTGCAATTGTTAGTCTGTGCAGAAGTGCCAATGACAGGAGGAAGCACAGCCAAAGGCCATCAGCTCTGGGAGTGGAGCACTGAGGTGGGATGGATGGGTGTACGACAGAGAACCCTTCCCTGGTGGGACTGGTGTCTGAAGCCAACGCACAAAACTACATCGTTATCTGAAGAAGGCCAAGTTATGACCATTTGTCAGAGGACAACATTATCACATCTGGCAGGGCTGGCTCTTCCCCGGGCCAGGATTTCACAGGCATTAATCACCTACTCCTCCACAGCGTGTGCTTTTTCCAGATTATGCCTGACTAACAGACAAACAAAAGTCTATGTGTCCTGGCGATGGCAGCGGCACCCCACGGGGTGCTCACTCCTTTCAGCATACCCAGGGCTGGTGGTTCTGCTGGAGAGGGGCTGAGAGGTCCTGTCTGCAGGTACACGTGGATGAGTATTACTCAGTTCTGACTCTTTTTAACTCTGAATTAAAATAATCTGTGTCTGGACTTTGAGAAACAGAGTAATTTACAGCCATCATCACCCAACACTGTCGCTTTGTAAAGCAGGTTAAGTCAAGACAGGCAAAGCAGTCATTTGCCTTATTGAGAAGATGCAAACACATGATAGAAAAGCTGAATGTGGACAGGCAGGATGTCAGAAAATCCCAGCCAGGAGATACTTGTGTTAAAGCACTTATTGCTGTTGCTGACAGAAAGACAAGATGCCTTTGGATTTTGAGAGAGATGGAGACAACATTGGGGGAGGAACCGGTGGCGAGAGAAATGCTACATGAACTCTCCTCAGAGCCTCTTGTGTAGCTGGGCCTTTAGGAGACTCAGCAATCGTCTGAGACAGCTGGAGACAGTGGCTTGGCTGGAGATGAAGGCAGGAAAGCCACAGACGCTGAACAGTGCATCACCACGCAGCTCGCAGCGCAAACTTGCTGCGCTCGGCTTTTTTTTTTTTTTTTCCAAGGGGCCTCTTCCTGATCCAGCTCTCTGCAAGGGTTTCATTAAAATCTTAATCGCATTCTCATTAGGGATCAGGTGGGCTTGCAGAGCTCTTCCTCCCTGAAACAGCCTCTGGTGTGTAAACACCGGCCCGGAGGCGGGACTCGCCGTGCTCCGCCGGCACGGCACTGAACCTGCCGGAGGCCGCCGGCAGCGGGGCGGTGAATACGGGCTGCGGGGAGCGGCGAACGCGGGCAGCGGGGAGCGGCGGGACCGCCGGGCTGGGAGCACCGGGGGACGGGCAGACCCGGCGCAGGCGGCCAGCAGGGGGCGGTGCAGCACCGCGGCCGGGCCGCGCCCGCAGCCCCGGGCTTCCGCAGCCTTGGGGGGGATCCGCAGCCCCGGAGGAAGACGCACTGGGGGATCCGCAGCCTCTGGGGGTTCCGCAGCCTCGGAGAATCCGCAGCCCCGGGGGTCCCGCAGCCCCGGGGTTCGACGCCTGGAGACTCCGCAGCCCCAGAGTGGGGATCCACAGCCCTGGGGTTCCGCAGCCCCGGGGGGATCCGCCGCCTCTGGGGGGCATCCGCAGCTCCAGGGGATCTGCAGCCTCTGGGGGTTCCGCAGCCCTGGGGTTCCCGCAGCCTCTGGGGGATCTGCAGCCTCTGGGGGTTCAGCACCCGGGTGTTCCACAGCCCCGAGGGATTCCGCAGCCCTGAGGGATCCGAAGCCTCTGGGGTTCTGGCACCCGGGGGCTCCGCAGCCCTGTTCCCCACCGGGCCCCGCACCCTCTGACCCCTCAGGATCCCGTGGAGTCGCTCTGAGCTGCCCTGCAGGTTCACTTGGGCTCTGTGCTCAGCGTTTATTTACTAAAACAGACCTCGCCATGTCACCCAACTGACAGCTGACTTGATGGTACACAATCCCATCCTTTTTGCAAAGGTTTTTGTGCGCTATAGTTAAATCAAAATAATATGTATGAAGAATGCAGGGGAGAGGGGAAAGGAGCTGCAGAAAGAAGCCAAAGGGCTGCTAGATTTGAACCCACTGCTTTTCTCAGGGGCACTAACAAACCAAGTCCCAGCTTTTGAGATTTTTCCAGGCTATCAAAACAGACAGTCAGGAGTTTTTAGCCAACTTCCAACTGTAGTATTCTGGGCCACCACCATTGGTTATTATGTAGTTTAAAATATATTCTTGTTGATAAAATGGAGGAATTATGTTTGAAGTGCAAACATGTGAAGTGTAAGCAAAGGTTTTTCAGGAACTTAATAATTAAACTTGCTAAAAAGTAAGCAGTAAATGGAGCCAAAAGACCAGTTTTATAAAACATAGGAAGATTTTTTTCAGGCCCCAGAAACTGCTTGTAGTGCAAACGAGCAGCCTGGTGAGGGCTCATCTCCTCTGACATTCCACAGACTCTACTCACAGTCTCTGCAGGACCTTCACTTGAGCCCTGTTATACAAACGTGATGCTGAGAAACCTTCCAGCAAAGGGGACACACCTGCTGCTCCCCAACCAGCAGCACCGTCACCTTTCTCTTCTCCACCGCATTCACCTTCTCACAGCCCAGGTTACATGTCTTGCACAACCCATTACGTTGCTTTCATCAAGGTGATCTTCACGGAGACCTGGCCATGGCCTCTGATCAGATTGTATTAAACCTAAAACCCCAGGGAATGTATGAAAGAACTGATTTCTACTCTCACTTTTGATCTATTTCTCTTCTCCCTCCTCTATGTTTTCTTTCCCCTCTACTGCAGCCCTGAGCACACAGATGTTATAAACACTGCCTCCCCTTGCTCTAATACCCATGAGAGATTTAGAGCTGAGCCACTGTAAATATGCCAGTGAACAGAAATGCATTAAAGGATTAAGGCATTCGATTCAAACTTGTAAAATTTGGGCTTTGGGGTTAGTGTTTTCACTGACTTGTAATCTACCTTCAGCGTAGACAGCAGGGCAGAGAAGTCCAAAATAAAAATAGCTTTAAGTATCGCAGAAAACCATGTCACTGAGGAAGTGTACAACCGTCAATTATGCGAATGAGGACATCGATTCATTAGCTACAGTCTCCAGATTTTCCTGACCTCTGTCTGAATGGGACATGCCTTATTGGAAGTGCAGAACAAAGCAAGCACAAGGATGGTAAGTGACTGGGGAGTGAAGGCCACGGGGAACACTGAACTTAGATAATCTTTGAAAGCATTCAGAGTAGAAGGGAATAACCAGAAATACGTGTCCAAAAGAGCGGAAGGAGCTCACGGGAAGAGCAGGCACCAGAGGAGAGCTACGAAAATCAAGAAACAGAAGGTGAGAGCTGCAGGGAACCGCACTGAGATGGGAGTGATTTGGGAGCTGTGGAACTCGCCCTGTGCCAGGCTGACTTCAGGTATCAGCAGGGATGGGTTTTCACCTTTCCAAGCTACCGTTACCTCCTGCCCTTAGTTCCAGCTATAATCACTCCTCAGCTGAAAACAGATTTAAACTTCTCCATGGCAACAAAGGCAAAATCATAATTGGGAGTAGTGTTTGTGCTACCTCTACAATAACACATCAATTCAAGCACTATCATCTTCAGAAGCCAAATAAAAAACACATGTTGAGAAAAAGGTATGAAAAATGCTAATGAAACGCAAAGCTAGGGAAATAAGAGGTGAAAGAGATATATTAAAGCACTAAAGTTCATGTTCAGCTTAAAACATACTCTCTTTTGTTATGTTTGGTAATGTTTTCACATGACTCGAGCATTAGGTCTCCCAGGCTGAGAGCACTTGACATTAAGACTTTTTTCCTTCATACCTCCATTTTCATTTGCTCAGTTTTATACCTTTTCTCCTACTTGCAACTCTGTGGACCACCCAAATAAACCATCCTTCTCTTCCTGGTGTTTACAGCCCTTAAACACTGGCAGCTGATTACCGTATCTCCCTTAATGATCTTTTGGCCAGGCTACACATATCTAATTTCCAGTCATAATTCAATTCCTGCAGCACCCCTGCCAACAGTGAAAAATTATTGTATTACAGAACTTCTAAGGGAAAAGCAAGGACCTTTTTTATACCCTTGCACCATGCAATTAACACAATCCTGACCCCTTTCCCTAGATTATTCATAAAAGGGTCAGGTTCACGGCCAGGGTAAACAGTCCTTGTTTGCAGTGAATTCTCACCGTGTCCCTGCCGTGGACTCCTGTCCCAGCGCTGCGGTGCTGCATCCCCACGTCTCTGCAGAGCTGAATACTTCACTCTGCTAACCGAGGACTTGTTAAACGCAAGCGTAATGGCAGTAAAAATAGCTTGAAGTAACTCTTCAAGTCCAAGGCCTCTCCTGAATGACAGATCGCAGTGTTCCCGCCTTACCCCCCAGAACGAGTTTCTGTGCCACGGCACAGGCGTTCTGCGGTGCAACGACCTATTGCATCTTCACTGTAACATGCATCATATAAAATAACAAACCCAGTAAATATGGAGTGTAAAAACAGTCACATACATATTTGCAGTGCTATCAGGACTCATTAAATCCGTTGCCCTTAAAAACTGACACGGCACACGGTGCAGAGGACGGCAGCCCTGGCAGAGCTCCGGGACGGTGACAGCACCATCCATCCCCTTTTCAGCTCTGGAAAATCTGAAGGTATCTGCCATTTAGCATCAGGGACCAGAGCCGCTACAGATTTCAGTTAGAAGTGCTTCCTATTAGAGCTCTGTCTATTTAGAAGCCTGATGCATGGCCAGGAAATGAAACTGTTTCCACCTCACCTGTGGCAGCATACCTGTATGCCTCTGCTTCCACAAAAACAAACCAGCCCCATGGCTCTTTGACAAGCCGAGCAGCAGCTGCCATGCCCACCTTCTCCGAGGCAGAGCTGGGGGTCACAGTGGCATAAACGGGATAGAAATCCATCACACACGGTACATGTCTGTGTGTTTGTCAGCACGTTTACCAGAAATTTAGAGGCAGAAAAGAAATAAACATGTTATGTTAGCTTGCTACATTTTGTTGCAAGGCAATACATGAGCCGGTCATAAGTGCACAGAAAGTTTATAACGTCATTTTGACTATGATTAGGTTTATTCCATCATTGTCTATTACAAGGATACTCCAACTTTATTCTGATCTAATCAGTATAAACCAACTTTGGCAATAGAATACTGGACTAACAACCTGTGCTATAGCAAAAAAAACGCCACCTTTTAGAATACCTTTGCACACCTTTCTCCTAGTTACTCACTGGGAACAGAGTTCGGCACAAGAGCGCATTTCCAACATGCAAAGACCCAAATAACTGCGCAGAAGGTGGAGTAACCTTGGCACTAGTTACGAGGGTCTCACTGATGCTCTCACTGGAAGAAACAGGGAGGCCACATTACGGACCCACTAGTGACTAAATCAAGTTATCTGCTGGGGTGGAAGAAACAGTTCTTGTTTCACATTGACTTCTGGGTTGGCTGGGCAGTTTTAAGGCTTGAACTGAACTGGCTAAACCTCAACCCAGCTACTGACTTTAACAAACAGGGGAAAACCTTCATTTATAATGTGGGTTTCTGCATTTTCAGCAGCAATTTTCTTTTGATGGTAGAGCTATATTATTTTTAGTCACAGTCACATCACTGTAGAGAACAGCTCTTAGCTTCACCATTCATTTTCACTTAAACCCAAGACTAGCATGAAAACCAGCAAGGCGCTGAGCTACTTCTAGAGCTCACCAAGCTTCCAAGAGCAAACATCCTCCTTCTTGAGGCTCTTGGAAAGACTTTTGAATGGTCAGCGCCCTCCACTGCAAAGTAAAATGTCATAACTGTGAAGGGTTTGCTTTCCACCATTAGGCGCAATCCTCCGACGTGTACCAAAGCTGTATGTACATGTGTGGTGCACTCCCCTGTTGTGTACAGCTCTTCCTAAAAGGCTGCTGATCGACAAAGAGCAGCTTATGGGTGTCGAGTTTAGAAAACAACACCAAATCAATTTGCTTAATACAATACACAAACTACTTCAAATTTGCTTAGATGTTGTCTATGCATGATAGCCAGCACAGTCTACTTAAAAAGTAATTTGGGAGGAGGAGGACTGTCTTCTGCCACCTGCTTGAAGTTGATTTGGGTCTGCAGCAGTATTCTGACTCTGTTAAAAAACATTGATAAATGTGGTAGTGTCGATGGCCATATTCCTAACCAAAGGATACAACGGCCTCAGGTTGCACCAGGAGAGGTTTAGATTGGACATTACGAAAAAATTATTCCTGGAAAGGGCTGTTGGGCATTGGAACAGGCTGCCCAGGGAAGTGGTGGAGTCACCATCCCTGGAGGGGTTTAAAAGGTGTTTAGACGAGGTTCTCAGGGACATGACCATGAGCCAGCACTGGGCCCTTGTGGCCAGGAAGCCAGTGGTACCTGGGGTGGGTTAGAAGGGGGTGGTCAGTAGGTCAGAGAGGTTCTCCTGCCCCTCTGCTCTGCCCTGGTGAGACCACACCTGGAATAGTGTGTCCGGTTCTGGCCCCTCAGTTCCAGCAGGACAGGGAACTGCTGGAGAGAGTCCAGCGCAGCCACCAAGATGCTGAAGGGAGTGGAGCATCTCCCGTGTGAGGAAAGGCTGAGGGAGCTGGGGCTCTGGAGCTGGACAAGAGGAGACTGAGGGGGGACTCATTCCTGGGGATCAATATGGAAAGGGGGAGTGTCAGGAGGATGGAGCCAGGCTCTTCTGGGTGACAACCAGTGACAGGACAAGGGGTAATGGGTGCAAACTGGAACACAGGAGGTTCCACTGAAAGATGAGAAGAAACTTGTTCCTGGTGAGGGTGGGAGAGCCTGGCCCAGGCTGCCCAGGGAGGTTGTGGAGTCTCCTTCTCTGCAGACATTCCAACCCGCCTGGACACCTTCCTGTGTAACCTCATCTGGGTGTTCCTGCTCCATGGGGGGATTGCACTGGAGGAGCTTTTAGGTCCCTTCCAACCCCTGACATTCTGGGATTCTGTGATGGTTTAGTGTTAGAGTTAGGTTATGGTTGGACTGGATGATCCTGAGAGTCTCTTCCAACTGAAATGATTCTATGATTCTAAATAGCACCTCTGCTTTGACTTTGAGTGGTCATAACACATGTTCATTCAAAGAGTCAGTTAAAACGGCATGAAACTCTTTGTGGCAGAGGAGCAGCTACAGAGTTTATTGCCTTCAGAGACTGTGGCGTGAGTTTTCCAGCATTGAGTGCTGAGGGAAGACAAAGCCAAGCGTGTCCCTGCCATGGCCACGGTGCTTTGGGCAAGCCAAGGATCTACAGGACACTTGAGCACAGTTACATCCATAGCCCCAGATTTGGGTTTTGAAGGAGGTGACTTGGGACTCAAGAATACCAACTTCTATTTCTGTCACTCCCACAGATATTACACCGTGTAGAATAAGCTGGGTGGAGGCAAGGCCAGAGAGGAGAGATGAGAAGCTACAATTCTTGCAAGAGATACTGAAGAGATTTACAAAGAAAAAGAATTAATTCAGCTTAACAAAACCTTGCCTGCTAAGTCTTCAGGCAGCCTGAAGGACAGACCTTTACCCTTCTTAAGCTTCATCTCGGCAGCAGAAAGTTTTTGAATTTCATGAAAGTAAATATTTGATTCTGAGCCTAATGATAAAAGTTAGATGATATTTTAAAGTCTTGGCCTTACATTTTCACTGCCTTGCTACACAAAAATCCAAGAAAAAACAGGGAAATGCAATGTTTGTAGTCTGACAAGAACTCCCACGCTTGCCTTTTTTGTCCCATTGAAATACACCAGAGCCCTTTATAAAGGCAAAAAATAATTCATCTGTCCTTTGCCTTGGCTCATGCAAGATGTATAAGTACATTCAAATTTTACAATTTCTGCTGTGCAGGTCAGAGATTAATCCTAGTTTCTTTCATTATTTTTGATGTAAAATCCCTAAGGAATACCTGAAAAAAATAAAAGTGTGCGATAGAGAGAATAAAATGAAATGCAAATATGCAGAATTGTTAAGAGGTCCGTGATGTCTCATAGAAATCTCTGAAAAACAGTCTATTTAGGGACCACGCGGCAGGATCAAACAGAAATCCCACCGGGGACAGGCACAGCACAAGCTGCAGACTGGGAAGGCATGAGGAAGAAAAGGACCAGGCATGCAGTGAGCTCTGCAAAGAGACTTGTGGTAGAAACTGAGTTTGACAAGCTCTAATAATGATCCCAAGAATAATTAATGCTTTCACTCCTCCAGCACATTCCTCCCTAGAAGGCAGTGAATTAATGGTGAAGCCTCCCAGGCTCTTTTGCAGATAAGCAATTGCAGCTGACGAGAAGAGATTACACCAAAATCCCACCTCCCGGGTCTGGGGAAGGTGTGGAAGTTCTTCCATCACCAAAGCAACTGCCCAACCTCAGCACCAGGAGCATGGAGAAGTCTATGGGATCTGCGTAGAGGACTCAAATCCTCAAGCACGACCAAGCTCAGCTCTTTGGAGCAGCATGGCCAGGGGCCTGATGTTGGCCACATCCCACAGTCACCACGTATGAGGCTGATACAGTAAGGATTTAAGCTCCCTTATTTCAGGCCTTTTTCTTTAACCATAAGAACATCCATCTATGATATGTGAGACTCAGCCGGACCACGAGAACTGCAAGATACAGCCTGTACGAAATATTTTTGATGGTGTAACAATTTGCAAAACAGATTACACAAGGATACTTTTAAAAGGAATCATAAAGTAATTTGGGTGTAGGCTTTGCAAAAAGACAAATACAATTAATTCTTAGGTTTTTCTAACTGCCTCCTTTTTCATCACTGTCAGGAAACCTGCATGAAAACATGATTTTACACCAATGATGTCTGCATCTTGCTCTTTGCCAGCCTGTATTCGACATGGAAATCTGGGCACTCTGGAGGGAAATAAATTAGTAGTTTGTGTCCAATTTCTATTTTCAATTTCTTATAAGGAAGGATTAATTTAGCATCCAAATCAATATGACTGTGTAGCAGCATAAAACCTGTTAAAAATATACAAGGCCTCATCATTGGTTCAAGAAACAGATGTAGGAAAAAAGACTGAAAATGGGAAGAATATAGTTAAACAGATACCAGTATCAATGGCTGAATGCTGAAACTACAGAACTACATACTCTTTGTTAATTCAAACTTTTAACAATTGGAGCATGGTGGTAAATAAAAGCAGCACATTCCTCAGTTGATATCTTTAAATTAAGGTAGGGCAACTGTGTAAAAGATTTACTTTACTTCAAGAACGGACTGTTGGCTCAGTGCTAAGTACTGACATGGCACGGAAGAGTAACTCTCACCAGTGCAGAAACCAGGAGGTCAATAAAGCACTTAAAACCAGATTTCTGTTCTCATGTGTGAAACTATAGAATAATTAAATAGAATAAAAGAAAAGAAAAATAGGAATTCCACTTCAAAAATGGGCCTTCTATAAAGTGTTTACTATGACATCCAGGAAACTGTAAATCTGCAAGTTACTTGTGAGGAGTTCCATTAACAGACCAGCCAGCTTTTCTTTTAAAAGGGTGAGTTCAATCATTGCATATTCATGCATTCACTTGCATTCTTTTCTAACTTCATGACAAATGACAATGTATTTTAGGCAGTCTTTTCCATGGGACATTTGCTGACCTTTATCTGACTAGCATGAAAGAAAAGTCCAATGTCAACTTTAACCTTTCTGTCCAAACATGCCATAGGCATGAATACATGTAAAGCAAACCTGAACGTTCAGCGAGCTAATCTTGGGCTTTTCCAGACTAACTCTCTACTGCAGTTCTACGTAAATCTGCTCCACTCCAACAGCCAGAGACAACCTCCCTTCCCAGGGCAGATCTAATGACTTGCCTGCAGCTTGCTGGGGTGCCGCATCCCTGCCCTGCATCTCACACCTGGAATATTGTGTCCAGTTGTGGCCCCTCAGTTCCAGCAGGACAGGGAACTGCTGGAGAGAGTCCAGCGCAGCCACCAAGATGCTGAAGGGAGTGGAGCATCTCCCGTGTGAGGAAAGGCTGAGGGAGCTGGGGCTCTGGAGCTGGACAAGAGGACACTGAGGGGGGACTCATTCATGGGGATCAATATGGAAAGGGTGAGTGTCAGGAGGATGGAGCCAGGCTCTTCTGGTGACAACCAGTGACAGGACAAGGGGCAATGGGTTCAAACTGGAACACAGGAGGTTCCACTTAAATTTGAGAAGAAACTTGTTCATGGTGAGGGTGGCAGAGCCTGGCCCAGGCTGCCCAGGGAGGTTGTGGAGTCTCCTTCTGTGCAGACATTCCAACCCGCCTGGACACCTTCCTGTGTAACCTCATCTGGGTGTTCCTGCTCCATGGGGGGATTGCACTGGATGAGCTTTCCAGGGCCCTCCCAATCCCTGACATTCTGGGATTCTTTGATCTCCCTAATTTTACTGTTCTTAAGCACTATTAATAAACCTTATCATGAAGACTCTGATGAATAATCACAGATGATGTGGTCTGCCAATGATTTCCTCCATCCCATCACGGGAGAACCTCGACCAGCCAGTGAAACATCTCGGCTACAGCACAGGACCAGGTCAGCTCTAGATGTCCACTCTTCCCACCAGGCAGTATTTTGCAGCCTCCTCCTCTTTTGGCAGACTCTTCTGAGGAAAAACATGAGCCAAAGCACTGCTCATCCCTTCCAAGAAGTGGACCCCTTCAGAGGACAGCAGTGCCTGATATTACCCACGAAAATTGATCTAATAGTCTTTCAATAGAGCTTCTCAAGGGCAAACAGTCCACTTTTGCTGAGATGGAGATTTAAATGATGCGTCTAAACAAGACAGCAAGAAGTAGGCAATAGACAAGGTGAACTTTTACCAATGGTGAGGCTAAGATATGAATGTTGCAGGTTCTCCAAGTAACCTCATTTTTAATGAAAAATGAAAAACTGTAGAGAAGAGTTGCCCAAATTCCTAAGGTTTAGGTAAAATGCATTGCACCGAATCAGCTGTTCATTTAATCAAAATGCAAGTTATGAGGCAATGCACTCGAAAGTACAGATAAACTCATGGGACCAGTAGCAGGTATAAAAGGACTTTAATTTCCCTGGAGAAAATCTCTAAAACATTCAGAGCATATTAGTGACACAACTCAGAAATTGTGGCCAATGCCTGAGTAATGGAAATAACTGACCATTGTCCAAGCCACTAAAGGAAATGGGAGATTTTCCATTATTTGGTGTTTTCCTGTCAAAACTCAATGCCAAGCTGGAAATCATGTCGTAGCCAAACAGAACTTACGCTTCAGCTAAAACTCAAACAGGATACACAGGGAGGTCAAATCAGATCCACTCATGCCTTTTACCCTTAAATCCTATGATTGTAAGGAGAGAAGCAGGCTTCCTCTCCCTTCCCCAGCCCTTAAGGAAAACAAGTCTTTTAATCTATTTAGAGGCCCCTTTTGACATTCTTTAGCTGCAGTTTTTCTCAATCAACCTAATCTTTTCCCATCAAGCTCCATGCTAATCCCATTTTGCTCCACTCCTTAAACTAATAAAAGATTAGAGTGACATTTCAGAAAGGGCATCGTATTAAGCAGCTTCGTTCCCATCTCCACAGATCACACAGTACAAAACGTAGTGAACAGGCCATTAATCTTATGGTAATGAGGTGTCAGTCTGAATGGAGACCTCCTCCTTGATCAATATGAAGGGCGCGCGAATAATGAGGACGCTGCCGCTCGCCATCTCCGGCAACTTGGCGAGAAGGCAGCAGATCCATAAGTGTTGTGATGGTGGCAACAGCTCTTGTCACCGCACCCCTCTGCCCTTGCCAACGGAGAGCAAGCGCCCGCACCGATCCGTCACCCCCTCTGCTGCCCACACATAATGAGCTCTGCCCCATGTTCTAATTAGTGGCATAAAACTGTTTAACAACTTCAGCTTTGCTCTAACATGAAATCAATTAGGATTAGCAGCCACACACAGAGACATTTTTCACACCTACCCAGCTGGTGAAAATCACTAACAAATTGCATTCTCCATTCCTACAGTGGACATGCCATTGCTCTTCCTGGTGACAAGCCTGCGTTCGTATTATCCAATTTGCTTTTATACGGAAAGAATTTTTTCATTTTCTTAAAGAAGTCACTGTTGCCCTTAAAGAAAACCCCCTGGAAGACTTGAGTTTTACTAAGCACTGAGAAAACTTATCAGAAAAAGTACCAGGCACCTGGTGGCATCCTGGCCCTTGCTCTACTAGGATGCTCTTCCATAAGGAGCGAGGTGGGCTGGGAAATGCAGCTCTTCTGCGCACACCCAGCGCCATGTGCACTGAACCCAAAAGGTCTCCAATGTGGTCACAACTGCACGTTTACACAGAGCAAACTGGAGCGACAGGGCTCCAAAGTAATCAGAAGGGAGCTGAGCCTGGCAGAGGTTTGCTGAAGGAGCAGCGGAGGACGTGAGCTGCACATCCCTCTCTCCTAGGAAAACGCCGCTGCGCGTGGCTTTTGCTTTTACACTTGCTTTTCTTTCTTAAGGCTAATGAATAAAAGCCGTGGGTTTGGTATCCCAAAAGTCAAGTGTCTGAAGGTCAAATTGCCCTGTACTTTACCTTTGTAATTTGTGTTTTTTTCACGGTTTGTGTAGTTACTACTGATATAAGTAGGAGCTCTTGCAAAAATATTCACCCTGTAGAGGAATTTGGTCCTTCTCCTCCTATTTGACACAGTCTAATCCTGCACTGGCACACTCGCTGCTCTGTCTTGGTACAGTAAATTAATCAAAGAAACTCATTACTTAGAGCTATTTCAAGGACAACATTCACCAGAAACTGAATCTTTACAGTAGGTGAGAAAGCACAAAGTTTTTCTGCAGTCACAGTAGGATGCAGTATCACTGCTATTGTAAATAAATGCCAATTTTTAACCATGCAGCCTCTAGCCAAGTCTTTTTTTCTGATTTTCTCATCAAATTGCGTACATAAGGGATACATTGAGGTAAAAATAAAAGCTTATTCTCCCATGCACATTCTTAAAAAAACGTGCCTCTCCATCTTTTTTTGGAAATCAACTGTCTTAGTTTAGCTTAACTATTTACCTGTATACTGTGGTAGGTGGAGAATTCAGCGTGTCGTAGATGAGCCTCACGTGTCCTTGGTACAACTCCAGAGCCAAAGGATCATTGTCTCCTTTGTATAATAAGATGCCATTGTCCTTGTCTGTTGCTACCTGCACAACATTAAGAACCAGGTAAGGTTGCTTGAGAACGATTAAAAAATAAATAAACCTGTATTAAAAGTCAACCCCAAAATCTTATGTACAATTCAAATATGATTTAATAAATTGTATATATATGCAAAAATAAGAGCCATGAGACACAAGGTTGGTCTCCCACTAAGGACCGTCTCCCTTGTGTCAAACAAGAACTAGTTTTCAGGAGATGAAAGCTGCAATTTATTTGATCCCTGTCCATAGACTGTTGCTGTGTTTTTGGTGACACACGAGTTTATTTCTCAAGTGGAGGTTTATGCTTCATTTGCAGAGTGAAAGTAGCACAGAAATAGCCCAGATTAACAATCAGTGGCATAAGAGAGAGAGATGTATTGTGTTGTATATGTGCTCCATACATCTCTTTATTAGAAAACATATAAACCTAGAAATTATTCCCTAATTTACTTTGGGATATTAGGGAATAAAAAGATCAGTTTAATGCTTAATAGATTGCTAATGCAAATAACTTCCAAACTACTTAAATATCATATTGGATGAAGCATCCAAAATACCTTTGATATACAACCACGAAGATGACAGCAGTGGTAAAGCACCTTTGATACCTATTTTCCATTGCCTTCTGAACCTTAGACCTCAAACCAGATTTAGATGTAACTACAGGACTGTCACAAAATCCCAGGGCTTTTACCTACTGAATGTGCACAGTAAAAGAGTAAGCAAAATATTGTTTAGAAAGGCCATTTAGAGCAGCCTCTCTTAGTAAGTGTCCTAATATTAAGCACTAATTTCTACAGGATGAAACACACTGCTGTACATCAGTAAAACAACAGAGAGGTTTCCTGAGTCAACTCTAGTTACAGTGCCAGTCTGGGAATAAGAAAGGGGTAATGGGTGCAAAGTGGAACACAGGAGGTTCCACTTAAAGATGAGAAGAAACTTCTTCCTGGTGAGGGTGGCAGAGCCTGGCCCAGGCTGCCCAGGGAGGTTGTGGAGTCTCCTTCTGTGCAGACATTCCAACCTGCCTGGACACCTTCCTGTGTAACCTCATCTGGGTGTTCCTGCTCCATGGGGGGATTGCACTGGATGAGCTTTCCAGGGCCCTTCCAATCCCAACATTCTGTGATTCTGTGAAGTGCTGAGATCTGGAGGCAGGATTTGTGTTCACAAAGGTACAGTGGTGCCCTAGTTGCTCCTTAACTTTTCACTAATTTTGGAGCAGAAAACTGGCTCACAAGTTGACTCCAACTTCATCAGCATCTTGGCCAATAGACCCCCTTCCTTCAGAATGAAAAAACATATCCGTGTATATGTATTATTGCTTAGAGGAGCACTGCGCTGGCAACTGATGTTCTGCGCGACATACCTGGAGGGAGATGTTTGCCTGAGGGCGAATTTTGGCTGATGGCAGCTCCACGTAGGAATCCTTCCCCACAAAGTTGACGGTGATGAGCTTCTCGCACTTCTGCCCGGCGAAGCCGGCGAGGCAGCGGCAGACGGGCTCCTGGTGCGCCACGATGCACTGAGCCCCGTTCTGGCACTCGTAGTTGTCACAGGGGCTGGTCTGGAGCAGAACCATCGGTGGAGGAGTTTCACAGAAGAGTCCGCTGTGGGAGATGAAGGAAAGAAGCAGAGGCCTCAGTTATCACCATTGTTTTAGGGAAGGAAACACCTTCAGGTGCTGCTACGCTGCTCCTGTGCTACAGCGACTCAGATTCAGCTGCTGTGCACCCGCTTTGCTGTGTAAAAGTGATAATACACAGCACAGCGCTGCACAGAAATCCCCATGTGCGGGCTGAAAGAGCCAGTTCAAATACTGACAGCAATCTGCATTGCGCTTTGCACTGGTTACTCAGCTCTGCAAGGCATCACAGCCTGTCTAAAATAGCTCCCTCCCGCGCTGTGCCACGCAGAGGATCCCAGCAAAACTGGCAGCTCTTTAAGCCCGAACCTGAGGTTTCCCCATCCTAGGCTTTGTGATTTGAGTCTATCTCTGCTGCTCTAAGTGGCAAGCAAGGGGAAGATCTCTATTTCTAGTGGGTTTTTTAATAGCCACCTCACTTGGTTTACTGTATATCAGAGAGTGTATCATCAACACATGGGCAACTGCTAAAAAGTCTCAGAAGTGATGCACTGATACCATGCTATTTGTTGGGCAGCTTCCCTGAATTGGTTGCTTCTAATAGCATCAGGATCATCAACTTTATTTTAGCTGAGTTTGTGGTTGGTAATGTCCTGGATCAGAAAAATGCAAAGGAAAAAAAGGTCTCCCAGAATCAGAGACAGCCAAAAAGCAAATGCCAGATCTGAGTACTTGTAAACTCAAATCATAGAATCATGTTTGGATCTGGAGGAAAGTGCTGTGGTTTGGTCTCAGCTCTACGAGAAGCTGAGCAAAACCCACAGGTAGAAACCTGTGAGCTCTGGGGCTTGGGTACATGTCCTGGTGCCCAGGCTGCCTGCTGCGGTCCAGCACAGCCACCGGCTATCTGCTGGAACGACTCGGCTACGCTGAAATATCGACACCAGCATGGAAGGAGCAGGACAAGTGACAAAGCGCAAAAAGCTGCAGTCATCTTTCGAGTCATCTTTCCAGCTCTTCTCGGTGACAACCAGTGACAGGACAAGTGGCAATGGGTGCAAACTGGAACACAAGAGGTTCCACTTAAATCTGAGAAGAAGCTTGTTCCTGGTGAGGGTGGCAGAGCCTGGCCCAGGCTGCCCAGGGGGTTGTGGAGTCTCCTTCTGTGCAGACATTCCAACCCGCCTGGACACCTTCCTGTGTAACCTCATCTGGGTGTTCCTGCTCCATGGGGGGATTGCACTGGATGAGCTTTCCGGGTCCCTTCCAACCCCTGACATTCTGTGACTCTGTGATCTCTCACAGTGTTGTCATCTGTCAGACTAAGCTGCAAAAAGTAAACGAAAAGTCTCTGCCCTGTGCACCCTCTGGCCAAGGGACGTGCTGCCAAGGGACGGGGCCAGGCTCTCGGGCTGGCTGCACACTGTGTCCCTGCATCCGTACCCCAAATCTTTCAATGCAGCCACTGCCCAAACCCAACAAACCCTTTTTGTACTGATGAGAGAACACAAACTCTTTGCATTGAGTTCTGTGACTGCTGGAAAGCGTGCAGACAGTATAATGATGAAAAACAGGTAGGTGGTGAATAGGGAGCATGTGTCAGGCTGTGCCGTGGGGGCTGCTGTGGCTCCTGTGCTGTCCCTCTGTGTCACACAGCGCTCACCAGCACAGGGGCAGAGGAGACCATTGTGGCAGACCCATCGATGCCATGAATAACCCATCACCGCAGTCCTGGAACACTGAAATCCCACTTGTCACACCAGGAATTTCCTGCCGTTCAGGGAGCACTTTGTGGAATAATAGTACACTTATAAAAACAAAGCAAAAAAAATGCCAAAAACCTCACTGCTCTCCAGAAAAACAAGTGAGACTTGGAAGCTCAGTGAATTTCTAGGCAACCTTCCTAGATACAATTAGAATAGAAACCCAAGCCACTACCCTGCACTAAATAGTACTGATAGAAGACGTGCAAGAACAGCAAACAAAACATCCACAACATACTCAAAAACAATCTTGCTTAGCCACAGAGACCAGAACCTCTGGAACACAAGGAGATGGAGATGAGTGCTTTCCTTTTCACATTTTCTCATGTGAAATTTTGCAGAGTACCATGGCGCTATTTTTAGTGCTGTGTGGAATGGAAGCCCAAACCTCTCCCTGTCCCTGTTCTCCCAACACACACCAAACTCTGGTCTGTTTCTGGGAAACATGAAAGAGAGAGAAATGCACAACAAAATATGGCTGGGCTAAATCCTGAACTGCGCCAACCAGAGCTGTTCTGCTTTCCCATCTTGTCTGAGAGAAAAGACACAGGGGTTTACATTACTACTTATACAAAAGGCGAACCTGAAGAATGCCTTGAAAGATGGAGGAAACATTTGGGATTTGCACCTGGGAGAAGGCCAGAAAAGCTTTGCTTTCCCCACAGCAAACAAAAATCTGTTCCACAGGAATAAGCAGGAGGAGGGTGAGAACCACTGCTGGGGATTTCCAAGGGCTGAAGCACAGTGCTGGGCTGGCCCCTGTGCCCTCCAGCCCCGGTGTCCCTCGGGATGGGCTGTGCTCAAGTACACAAACACACAGATGTTTCCTTCTCAGCCAGAACCACCTCTTGGTACTTTCCAGGATAAACTGCATTTCAACGCTTCTCTCATTGCATGGCCCTGAATCTCCTTTATTCACCACACAGACAGGGGGATGTTTCACAGTCAGCTTCCCCATCCCATCCCACCCCATCCCATCCCTCTAAAGGGACCAGGAGCTGTGGTTAACAGGGTCCCCTTATGTCCCCTCACTGCCCGGGCACTGGGTGCTGTAAGTGACCACAGTCACAGGCTGCTAATACTATCAGCAAAGGGTTTGGAGGGGGGAAACAAACCACTCCCCATCAGCCAAGTGTCAAATATGCTTTACCAGAATAGCAGAATTTTGCATATGGACAAGTCAATCTATTCATTTAAACAAAGGTATCTCAAAAGTGTAACCTGGTAGGCAATACTGCTGGCAATCAATAAACTCCATTCACTTTGCTCCAAGGAGTATTTGAAGGAGACGTGGAGGGTCAGCGGGGTGGGCAGCAGTGGAAATGGGAGCATGGTAGGCAGTGCAGTGTGGGGAATAACTGCAGATGGAAGGTGGTTCTCTTTGCTCAGTCTGATGTGTTTCTCAAAGTAAATTTGTTCTTGGGAACATTTCTGTGTGAGCACACTGAAACTACGAACTAGTTACAGACTAAGAGACTCTGCCATGCTGAGCGAGACCCTTTGCTGCAGCTCCTCGGCAGAGCACCCCAGGCCACCCCGCTCCCGGAGGGTGAGCACAGCAAGAGATGCTTTGGATTCCCCTTCCCAAGAAAACAGGGAATATTAAATAAAAAAGCAAGAACTTCATGGGAAGACAATTGAAGGTAGTTACTGTTGTAGCCGCCAATCAGCCCAGCAGTCAGACGCGGGCAGAGCTGAGGACACATCAGCGCCACGTCCCCATCACTGGCCAGGTGCTGCGGGTTCTGTCCCACCGGGGCACTTTCCTGTCCAGATCCTGGTTTCATTAAGAGTGTGACCTCTCTCCCCAGTGTGGGGCTTTGTGGCTGGCTGGTGAACACGTTCAGAGAGCCAGCAGCGGGACCAGACTCGGGTCACCCCACGGATGGCTGTCACCCCTGGCCCAATGTCAGGTGCCATTAGTTTTCCAGGGGTGACCAGCAGAAATAAGCACTGCTAACCCAGCCCGTCAGCTTTGTTCTGCCTCATGCCAAGCATTTTGTTTTGTCTGTGAGCAACAACTAGAAAGCAGAAGTCAGTGTGTATAATTCTGATTTCATGGAAGTTAAAAATAATAATAATAATAAAAAAATCCACGCGACCCGCAGCAGCCTCCACTAACAGAAAGCAAATGTCGCAAGAAGCCAGTGTGTCTGTGCTTGGTGCTGCTCTGAGAGATCCCTGGGCTCCCAGTACAGCTCCTGCACAACCCGTCCTTGCTGTGAAACCCCTTCGGTGGGTGGCTTTACGAGTGCGTGCAGCTGTCCTGCTTCTGGCATCTACAAGTTGGTGTCTGTCAAAGCGATGGTGTCTGTCAAGGCCTTTTTTTTAAAAAAAAATTAAAATATTTTAAACCATGTATTTTTAGAAATAATTAATACTGTTTTTTCCCCCAGCAGTGGAATATGGAGCACAGCCTGACTTGCAAAGCTTGGCCAAGTCCATCCTGCCTGGTGCGATCTCATCGATTTAAATAATCACCGCTGAGTTTCTTGCAGCAAACTACCCCGGTGGGGAACTGTGCAGCATTCACGGACTGGAGGAGCCGTGCTTTCTATCAAGCCCAGCAGTCGTAATGTGCGCTTCCCCACTAGAGCAACATTTATCAGGACAGCACTACTGCGAGGCTGATTGCTAGAGGGAAGGTTTGATAAGTCAGGTTTTATCCAACGGGGCTCACAAATTCTCAAAAACATTTTCATCTTCGGGGGGTAAATGAATGTTATTTTGGGAAGAAAACACTGAAAACATTTCAGGAGGAAAGTGTATTATGTCATTGCAAAAGATTGCTGAGTGATAAGTAAAGGTGTTGCCTGGAGGACAACTACACATGAACAGTGAATAGGAAATGCTAAGATGGGAAAACAGGTGTGTGCATGTTGGTACTATTGAATTTTGGGGCTGTCATCAGAGGTGCGTCATTGTGCACACGAGGCCCTACATTGTTAAGAGTTACCAGAGTGACATTTGTTCAACTGTGCAGCGATGTAAGTTTTAACATCTTCATCAACACGTGAATCCAAGTGGCTTTGTCGTATGGCATAGTGACAACCATAAAATTGTTACAGATCTATGCATCTATTACTACAGCGTAAGCTCCAGGTAACTGGAACGTCACTCTGCGAACTCACTGCTGGGAAATTATTCTTGATACTTGGCCAAAAAACTTAATTAATCATCATCTTAGGTCTCCTAGACATCTCTGTCAGGCTACCCCTTGTGTTCTCTCCTTTTCATCAACACTTGCAGCCTTCAAACACTTGCAAAGTTATCTCCTTGCCGCACAGCCCAGCGCCTGAGGCACGCTTCATGTAGCGCAGTCTACAGCCCTGAACATCAGAAGGCTGAACTCTGTCAATCACCATCTCTGCAACTGTGATCTTAAGAGGGAAGAGAAAAATCAGAACCCCCTTCAGAGCAGCAGGCCTTTAAACTACAAAAGGCTGGCGTCAGGGAAAGAATAATGAGCAGATCGTATTTTGTTAGCAGAATTTTAATCCCCATATCAGTCAAGATCAGGGACTATTCTGCATGGAGAACACAAGGGGCTTCAGCTTGCTCTCCCCCTTGGCAGGGGGAACCTGTTAGTGCCCACTGCCACGTTCATCTCCTAAAAAGCCCTTGCTCCCTTGCATCTTGCACAGGAAATTTAGGGAGGTGGCATGGCCTACTGCAAAAAAAAGCAAGCAAGCAGGAGACCTCAAGTTAATCCTGGCTCTGCTGCTGACAGGCAGCAGGACTACTTTGCTTGCCCAACCCTACGTTGGGCTATGAAGTGCTGCCTAAGCTAGCAGCTGAGTTTTGAAGCCTTGTGGAGAAAGATGTTTCCTCTTCTTGGAGGACTTTTAGTGGAATCAAACCCCCTCATCTGAGTGAGAGAGCAGGCTGGGATGTTCCAGATTCTGCTCTTGAAGGTCTTGGTGTGAGATGAGCCTACCTGGAGCCCTGCCCAACCTGCCAGGAGAGCTGCTTGGTACACAGGAGGGGACCCACCTTCCCTTGGTGCCCCGCTCAACTGCGTCACAACTCAAAACATCTCTGCCAAACACTGTGCACCTGCCTTTCTGGGAAAAAGACCGCTCATGTTCATCACTGCCTAGTCTTGATGTGCCTTAAAGCTCAGGGGACCTGCAGCAGTAGTCTCCCAGTCACCCGCATCTGATGACAGGCTCGAGTTGCCCTTGACTCCGTTTCTCCACTCTAACAAGTAGATAACACTGAACATTTACACTGTGGGACAGCCTCTTGTTATCCTTGCCAGTCATCAATTTGCAAGATCCCTAAGGCCATCAAAGGGATGGAAGGAGAGAATAAAACACGGAGAAAAGGGTATGAATTTGACATTCAAAGGATATCTGATATCCTGTAAATAACAAGTCTGATTCTGTGAAGCCACGGGCTGACATGTTATATATCAATGCCTATTCAGGGAAGGCTGTCTGCTTTGCAATAAAAATGTGTGTTGAGAGCAGAAAAAAAACAAAAAAACCAGCAAGGATGAAAGGAAGAAGAATGAAAACAGTTGCAGGTATAAAGCAGAGAAAATGATTTATACGTGTTCATGCAATTTCTGCTTTGTCAAGACTGATCTTTTCAGGTACTCCTCCTTTGTCTCGTGTGTGTATTTCAAACACAGAAAAGGTTTAGCTGGAAGGAAGCCAGTAGCCAGCCTCAGGCAATGATTAGTGAATCCATTTGGAGCAGCACGCTTATCTTTGACAGACAGAGAGATTTCCAGGAGTCAGATATATTGGCAGCTGTCACAATCAGAGACTGGAAATTTACAGCCCAAATTGTACCGAGTCCATCCACCAACAGGCACAGAGGTACTGGCACAGAACCTTCAGACTCGTGTTTGCTTTCAGGCAGGTCTGGGGGTTTATATATGTAATTTTGTTACCCATTGCTCACTCTTGCGCAAGCAGAGTTTATCTCCATATAATTTCTGTGAGTGCATTACCCAGTTTTTTACCAGGAAAGGCTGGGGCAGGCAGGTAAACTGGCACAGCACGGCACAACAGGCAATCTGCTGCTTTCAAAGCGAGAATCGTCAGTCCCCTGTATTCAGTTAACTCGTTAAGACCTACTTCAGCTACAAGATGTGAAGCAGTGAGCCACCCATTCCCGTTGGGATGACAGATCAATACTGTATCTAGAGGCTGATTAGCTCTGAGGATGGAAGCAATTAAAGAAAGTGCCCAAACACTGTGTACAGATACAGTCCAGGGAGGAGCTGACTCTCACGTACCTGAAGCCCTGAGGACAGACGCAGGTGTAGCCATTGACAGCATCTACGCAGACGGCTCCATGGCGACACTTATGGCCCACGCAGTCATCATCATCTATTTCACAGTGTTTTCCACTGTAACCCGGCAAGCACTCACATCTGAAATACAAGACGATCACTGTTAATAGCTTGTTTCAACATTCACAACAATAGCACACACAGGCAGCCTAGCACCAATCTGATTTGAGATGGAAAAGTGTTAGCAATTATTCCTGGAAACATCAGGCACGATTCCTGCCATCAGAAGCGCTCAGGTTCCTCCTGTCTGTCTCCAGCTGAGGTTCTGCAATCTGCTGAAATTCAATCTGAACAAAGTGATACCATACTGCTGCTTTTCCTCAGCCAAGTCTGTGGAGAAGAGTGATCATACAGTAGTCTCCCGATTATGCTAAAGATGACAACATCTTCCCTAAGCTTACAGACTCAAAGGGCAATATTCTGCAAGGGCAGAATCGCTCTGACATCTCAGATGATGATTTTGCCAATGTGCCCACTGCTGAGTGTCTGAGGTTGGCCCTGTGCAGCTGCACCGAGCACAGTAAGGTTCCACCTTCCAAATGGAAGCAATCTGCAAGCAAGCCATAAACCGCAGCAAATTTAAAGAAAAAGACCATTGGTTTTAAGACCACCACCTGTTTGTCATTCATTTGCAAGGCACAGCAAATGTTGCTGCAACTATAAGAAGTTGTCTTTGAAGCTCGTCCTTTCCTGTGATGACGTTCAGGAGAAGCAGGTACCTGCTGTGATGGGGTAATGCCATTCACAAGAGCAACACAGTGGGATGTGGCAAACCTGCAGACATTGGCTTATTTAATTTTATACAGTCCTCAAGTTTGTTGTACGAAGGCTGCATCAACATTTCTATTATAAGCCTTGCAGAAGTTTACAACCTGACAACAGAAAACGCATCCCAAAGTCTCTGACTTGGAATACAATTTTGGGATTGCTGAACAGCCTCTTTTTGAATCTATAGCGTAGGCAATCTTTAGCCATGAACACACTTTAGTCCATTAAACACATTTTACTCCTCCCAGCTGGATGTTACTGCACATCTGGAAAACAAAAGGCAGATCGCTTACACCAAAACAAGGGAGGAGCTTCAGTTAACTTCAGCAATAAAAAAGAGTTCTGTGCTCTCTCTAGAGCCCCTTGTTTGGACCCAGTGTGCTTGCCACCGCGAGCTGGAGGAGGAGAGACATCATACATTTGAGGGCAACATCAGGAGGGAAACTACTGCTCCACCAACCTATTCTGCTGGCCTCCTCCTCCCTGCCGGCAGCCCAGTGGGGCAGGTGCAGGAGGAGGCTCCTTATAGAAAACCTCTTCAGAGGAACCAGACACATGAGAGCTGATGAGAAAAGGTATTTGCACTTGCCAGGCAGCAGTCATTGTGCTGAGTTTTGGCTCCTGGCCTCTGCCCAGCTCCTCAGGGCACGGCAGTGAGTTGGGGGAATCCTGCCGGAGTGCCACAGCAGGTCCTGGGTTTGCTCGTGCCCCAGCATCAGCCCTTCAGCAACCACCCAGCTCTAGCACTGAGAATCACAGAATGTCAGGGGTTGGAAGGGCCCTGGAAAGCTCATCCAGTGCAATCCCCCCATGGAGCAGGAACACCCAGATGAGGTTACACAGGAAGGTGTCCAGGCGGGTTGGAATGTCTGCACAGAAGGAGACTCCACAACCCCCTGGGCAGCCTGGGCCAGGCTCTGCCACCCTCACCGGGAACAAGTTTCTTCTCATCTTCAGGTGGAACCTCCTGTGTTCCAGTTTGCACCCATTGCCCCTTGTCCTATCATTGGTTGTCACTGAGAAGAGCCTGGCTCCATCCTCCTGACACTCACCCTTTATATATCTGTGAACATTAATGAGGTGACCTTCAGTATCCATTTCGAAATGTGGCTTGTGACAAGCTAAAAAAAGCAGGGAACAGGGAAAAGCCTATTATCCCATGGGCTGTAGGATAGATAACTTCATGTAGATGCACACACTCCATCCTCCCTACAGGAGACACCCCCATCACGACTGCACACCGCAGCACGGCTGATGTTCCAGCTCTGCACGCCTAAGCTGCTTTTTTACACCTTGGCGGCTTGGGGAATAGTGTGATTGACATAATGGAGATGACAAAACAGAGCAAAAAGCATTCCTTCCCCAAACCATAAGAAGCGGGCAACATTTTTTGGCAATGTTTTAGTCACACCTGCAAGCAAATAATGTCAATCAAAAGGCTTTGTGGGGGGAATTGGCAGCATTTAATCCTGTTGCTTTTTATTGATCCCTGCAGTCCTAATATAAAGTGATGTAATAATGAACGATGTGCAGTTCCTTATTCATGGCTGCCATGCATCAATTTTATGATGTGTATTGGCTATCTCAGTAATGACAGAACCACCACTTTTCTCTGCAGGGCTGCATTAAATCAGCATTTTAAGCTGTCAGGTAATAATTCCAAGCTTTAGAATAATAAAGTATATTTATATCATGCTCCAACATCAATACAGTGAATGGAAAAACACGCTCCTTTCCTGAAGTTATTTTTTTTAGAAGTAATTTCATTGTGTTAAATGGCATTTTTTGTTGATTTTTGTTTTGTTTTCTGGCATACAGGAGGCTACTCATCTTCTACAGTAACAGCACAATAAAGTTGTGGAGGCTGGAAGTGAGGAAAGCCACCTGCAATTTCAGCTTAGAAAGCAAAGAGCTCTGTGCAGCCAAGCACACACTGAAATAGTCCGGCTTGTTTCCAAGCTTGGCTTTCCCTTCAGAAACACGGAATTCCTTCTGGGTCAGTCATCTCTGAGCTCTTAGTGTGTCACATCTAGGCTGAAGCTACCAAAAAATGCATGTCTGAGTGTCGCTGGTGAGAAACTCGGTCACACACGTGCCTCATCCCAGAAACCTGGGGAACGACGGCACATTGCCTCCATTCCTATCCCACACAGTGCCAGCAAGTGACTGAGTACCAGTAAAAGTATGATGAAGTAAAAGAGAAGGCAAAAATAAAATTCCATATTCAAATCCTGGTAAGAGAGGAAGTTACGCCAATAGGTCAGTTATCTCATATCCCAGTGACCATCTGACACCCGTATGATTGAAATCTTGTTTGCTGCTATAGCCTTGTAGTGATGGCAACATTCCCAGTATCAGAAAGAGCCGAAAAACACGCCTAGTGCTATTTAAAATGTTGGCCTGTCCATTGGGATTTACATCTGCATGCACTCAGTGTCTATTGTATTAAAGCCGTGAATAATGGCTTCTGTTGCAGGGCCAGAATGAAATTTTGCTCCCCATATCAATAAATAACTCGGCTTCCTATTTTTTTTCCTGTCTTTGTCATCTTTTCCTCCCTCTAGAGAGTTGCAGACCAACTAGAGCTGAAGGCGGGATAGACAGACTGACTGGTGTCCTTGCTGCTATGATGTTCTTCACCGGTGTGTCCACCTCATGTGCTCAGGGCGCAAGCCCAACAAGGGGATGCTCGGCCCAGGAACAAGCCTGAACTCTGCCATTAATACTCCCCATCTCTGTAGGCAGAGCAGATGGCTGGTGCACGAGCCTGACTCATTCTGCACGTGGCATTACTCTGCACCATTATGTGATAAGTGTGTGGCAGTCACAGGTCAGGGGTTCATCCTGCTCGAGGGACCAGCAGCAGCGCAGGACCAGAGGTGACAGCTTACAGTGAGGCCCAGCAGCAACCACACATCACTGCAAGAGCTGCTGAGGGCTCTTGGCCCATTTCTGAATGGTTTGGTGCAGCTAAAGTACGAAAGCAAAAACAATACTTGGACAAATCTATGTTCCAGGCTGGGCAGACTTCTTCACCTGTCAAGTCTGGCCTGCTAGAAAGCAAAATGGGACAGAAAAAGTAAAGAAATGATGGATTTTTGTGTAATATTCTATGAATACTGGGAAGAACAACACAACAAACAGCAGCAGAAAATACTTACAAGTAGTTATTTAGGCTGCCCTCAAGGGTTACACAGCCCCACTGTGAAGAACACTTTTCTAGCAAGCAAGCAAGAAAAAGTGTCTCATTTACTCCAATTATTTGGCTGGCACATATGAAAATGCTCCCAGCAAGGGTAAAACCATTCAGGACCACAGCTGGCTCCATCCCTTCTTACATCTAGCAACATAAGGTAATTCGAGTTACAAACCTTTGCCTCATAACATGATGTAGCTACTGGATTAGCTGAGTGATGGATTAACTAGGAATGAAAGCTGGAAAGAGCATCAGGGACTATTTATGTACCAGTTCACACCTCCTTATCCAGCCTCTGTGCATCATTTCAGGAACTGTCCTAATCATCCAATAGTCCACCTTCCTGAAGAGTTGCAAAGATTTCTGTCTGGAGGTTTTCAACCAAAAGAAAGGCTTGAGTTGTACAGACTGACTGTCTAGCACAGAATCAGCTGCCCTTGAGATAGGCAGCATCTCTAAAATTTTGGTTTGCTTCCTTTTGACTACTCTGAAGTGCTCTGTGTATTAGTTTACACTACTCTGACATGCTGGTTGCCTCACAGGACACAATCTGACCCCAAGTGCAAGTTACCAGGCAGACCAGGGACACGCTGGGTGTGATGGGCGAGGGTGTCCCTCACCCAAACCCCAGACCTCCTTCCCACGAGGGAACCGGTCAGCCCCAGCATCTCATCGCAGCACTGAAAACAGCCTTAGGAGAAAGTGTAGAAAGCAGCTGAGATTGCACCGAACTCTCTTGAATTCGCCCTCCTATCTTATATCTTTAATTCAAAGATCTTTTCTTGATGAGCTTTCCACAGAGCTTGGCTTTTCAATTCACTGACTGTATTTGCTAAATTGCTCTGAAATTCTATCTCCCTACAAGTGATGAACACTGCTACTAAGCACCTCTCAAAACACCCCGACCCTCAAATCTCCAGATGTTTTACTGCCAATTGGAACATGAGGCTTTCCTTTGCCTCTGTGAAGCTGTCAGCATCAACCAACTCAGGAGAGCTGAGTTACATCTGTTAAGGCTCCTGTTGTGCTGCTTGAATTGATAGCTGCCCTAAAGAACACAAGGAATGTCCTGAGTTGGAAGGAACCCACGAGGATCATGGAAACCAACTCGTGTGCCTGTGGACATCAGGAAACTGCCCTTAGTTTCTGAGGTGGGATATTTTGCAGGAACTGTTCCAGAAGTACTCCTTTTGCCATGCTCTATTCCAGAACAACTTCTCTGCTCTTGAGGTACCTCCGTTATTTTCAAGTAAACCGCAGAAAGCTAGAAAAGTATGTACGGTTGCATTAAAATTAAAATGTGACATGGTCTAAAGCGTAGATACAGTTTTCTACTATTTGCATTAATTTTGAAGATTTTTTACCCCAAACTCACTGCAAATTCAGCTCTAGTCAAGTCAATGGATGGATCCACCCCACGTGTGGAGACCAATATACACCCACGCTTACCTGATTCCTTTGTCAAGGGGAAGACATTTGGACTCATGTTGGCATGGATTGAGATCAGGAACACAGTGGTTAATCACCTCATCACACAGTTCACCTGAGGCAAAAGAAAAGCAATAAAGCTTTAACACAACTTGGACAATCCTGAGCCAGCTTTAAGCACGATGTTTGGGGATGCTGAATCTCCCTAAATGGAGACAGCTCAGGAGTTCAGAAGGAGGCGACAATATTGCTTGTGAGGACACGTGAGACTTCATTAAAATGGGCTCCTTTGACCTACAGTGACTGTACTGTTTCTATCACATGAATTTGAAAGGCTGGTATAAAAAGTACTGACATATAAACCCCACTTGGAGACAGACTAAGGATCAAATGGGCAGTTCCTGACCCAGAACCTCTTATATCAAAGCAAGCGACACAAAAGTGAAGCTGCTCATTAGACCATAACATTTTCACACTGAAATGTATTTTAGCCGTAGTTAATACTCTGCCAAAGAAGCTGATTTGACATCATTCTGGAAAAGAACAACAACCCACAAACCCTCCCCCCAAAACCTCTGCGACTCTCCATAATAGGAACCAGCTTTAGGACTGCATGCAATTATAAAACATTCACTATTTATAAGAAAAGTACTAGCTCTATTGCGCTCACAGGAGATGATGTCTTTTGAGAGAAAAAACACATCACATGTAAGCTCAGCTCAGCTGTTTCTAGGTATGGTGTGTTACATGCCATGTGCCTCCCTGGATTTGTATAAATTTTAATAATTAATAGTTACAGAATGTTCAAAACCAGATAGTTTATTTAAATACCACCCTTCTCTGAGTCCTAAATTATTAGGTCACACTTCAGTACCCCAGGATCTGAGATCCAGCCAAAGACCACAGAAATCTTTGCCTTCCCAAGAAACCAACAGAAACCTACCCCACACCTCCCAAAGCCTTGCAGGAAAAGCAAAGGTCAGGTACTCTCAACATGGAAACCCCCAAAAGCTCCAGTCCCCAAGTCCCCTGTGCAGCTATATCAGAAGACAACATCTGCTAGGTTTCAAGGTTACGCATATCTTGTGTGCCTGGACATGATACATGCCATTACATGAGCAACAAGCCACGTGGATAGCGTTGGAAAAAAGATAATGTGGGAGGCACTGGTGGGCTGGCAATGTTTTAGCAGTATTTTCATGAAACTCCACCTGTCCTGGGAGAAACTCCATTTTGAAAAATCCTCACTCGAGTGGCTACAGAGAAACACCAAGCCAAGCAAACCACAAAGGTCAACATTCAGATGGAAAACGCAAATCAGAATCGCCCATCTTTTATCAGTCTTGTGATCTGGCAGGGATGACTGAGAGCGCAATTCTGAGGATGCCTGTGGTGGTGACAGGTACGGTTTAAGTTGTTAACACCCCCAGCTCACTCCTTCTGGTAATTTATCCCACATCTCCAGCCTCCCTACAGTACAAGCTACATAGCTCTTTATGTGACTCTTCATATTAGAATGAAAGTAAAATACATATTTGCAAAAATTCGTTTTGTTTGTTTTTGCTTTGTTTCAAACATGGGACATCTCATAGATCTGCTTTTGAGAGTTGTCAAGCATAAGCCACCAAGTGGAGCAAGAATGCAAGCCCTGGAGACGCAAGAGAGGGTACCACCAACAAACCCTGCATTCGTGTGCCACACACACCCTCACGACTTTTGGTGGGTTGGGTTTGGCAATGCCGGAGAAGTCTGGCATGGCAATCTGCAGTGGACAGTTGATTATTCATAGCATCGGCTGTAACACAACCAACTCCCTCTGGAGCCAAGGAATCCCAGGAAGCCACCACTATTAAATACTTTTTAAAGTCTTTTTTGCAGCCCTGGGCAAATGCAATGAATGCGTCCAGCTCAGGAAGGGGGACATGCCAATGAACCGGAATGCTGCAAATCCACAGGAACCACAGAAACAGATCATCTGCTGGGCTTGATGTTTGCCATTGTACTGTTATGCCTCCAAAGCAACTAGAGACACTCAGGTCTTACAAATACGAACGCAGTTGTCACTGGGGACAGCTATTAACACATTTTTGAGGTGGCAGAACTGGAGACGTGTCTGCTTACTAAGCAACCCCCAAATCCACGACCCACCAGCCCTCCCAAATACTAACTAGGAAAGTGACTCCCCTGGCCCACGGGCAGACAGGAACATGAGCAGGTCAGAGCTTGCTGTGATGCCTGGACAACCGCCAGTACATCATCTTGGTATTCCTTGTGTCCCTTGTGTGCTATGAATCTGATGTGAAAATAAACACTAAAAAAAGCCCCACCAAACCAAAAATGGCTGGTGACATTAAAAGAACTCAATGATCTAGAGCTGGAAATATTTTTGGAAGACCATTCAATAACTGAATGCAGTGTGGATAGATGCCTTCAACTATCCTTTCACTAAAAATGGTCAATACATACTTTTGAATTGGTTTTTTTTGGTTGCTTTGAAGAGAAGGAAACAGGCTTTAAAAAAATAAGTTTCATAAATTCTCAAAGGAAATCATAATTCTTCTTAAAGTATTCTTCTCAACAGTCTTGACAAGTGCTTAGAGATCCAGTAAAAATCTCCCCAAATGTCAAATATTATGATTCACTGTGTCATTCTGAAGGCACCACTATCAAAATGTAGGAGAATTCTAGGCTAGGTACCAAACATAGCATCCAAAAAACTTTATCATTTTTAATGCAAAACTTGGAACGTTTAAGGACCCTTCCTGTTATTTTTCCCATCTATCACTCATTAGGGAGCTCGCTGGGGAATGCCTTGCAACCAGAGCTGCCTGATCTCGGCGAGAAAATTCTTCTTGATCCATTAGTGCAGGCTCCACCAATGTTCACTAGATGCTGCAGAAAGCATGCCAGGGAAATAAAACACTTTCTGAAAAGCAAAACCCAAGGCACCGGTTGCACGAAGACTTTCTCATGTTTTATTCACTCAGAAAATATTTGGGCCAAAAAATCTGCCCTCAGATCTGAGAGTGCAATGTTCATTGGCCGCTTTAATGTTGGTATCAGCGGAAGAATCTGATCCTCCCTTTTTTTGGAGTGACACAGGGCTGCTTCATCGTGCAGCAATTAAAGGTCTTGTCCAAATTTCTCATTGGATAGCTATGCGAACCAAAAAGCAAACTGGACATTAATCTTAGGCCAACTTCCAGCAGCACTGATTATCTTTGTGGAAGATACTTGATTATTCTAAACCAACAGAAATGTTCCATGTAATGCTTTCCCAAATGTAGAAAATAATCCAACCTCCCTATTTTCCTCTCTCCTATGTGTTGTCAAATCAGAGCTCCAGTTTGGGTACACGAAGGTTTCTGAAGTGCTTATATAAAGACAGGAAAGTGACACCTGTATTTCTTTTCTAATCGGTCAAGCAATTTTTTAAATCCCAAATAATGTTTCTTGTTTCATCACGGTGCGCTTACTCTCTTCCATCAAAGCCAAAGAGAACAGATCAACACGCAATGCACCCCACTGCAGAACATGTTATGACTATGTCAGATTTACAGGAGGAAAATCACTTATGCCATGAGATTTGACTTTTCACAGTAGCCAGAGGTATGAGGGTCAATAATGTTCTGTGATCTGTTGAACTGAGCCATGATACAAAGAAGGTACCTTTATAAAGACAGGCACATCCTGAGCTGTGTGAGCACCGCATTGCAAATGCCTTGGTAATCAGTGCTTGTTTTGAAAAAGCATTCTGACATACCACAAAAAATGAAACTTATAGATTAGAACCAAGCTGCACTGACAGGTGGAACACTAACAGGTGGACCTCCCATCGCAGCTGTCTCATGCATTTAAAAACAATAAAGAGAGAAAAAAAAATCCACAAACAATACAAAAGGTATTTTGCCCCCATGCAAATACTGCCCTTGTCCCCTTCACCAGCGTTGCTCAGTGCTTTTCAAAAACAACACAACAAAACACTTTTTGTCTCATGCGACATTTCCTGCTCTTAATTTTTCAGCAAAATCATGAATTTCATGGGGCTTTCCACATTCACCTTTTACAGGGCTCCCTGCTTAGGAAGAACTGCCAAGAAAGACGTTCCGGCTCTTCTGTAGCCTTCCGCACGTCTCAGAATGAAGCCAAAACAACAATAGAGCAATAAATACGACTTTTACACACAGTTTAATAATAATCTTTCTTTTTTTCCCTTCTGTGCTGTCATGAGAGCTACATATTTCACGCCACATTAGACTTTTAAAACCAGGATCCAAGTTACACTATTTCTCCTTAATCGGTAAAGGAGAGATTGGAAGCAGTAACAGTATTTTACTTCGCTCTAAGTAAAACTGCAGTTCTGAAAAGACAATCTAGACCACCGATTTGCAACCAATGAGTTAGATGATTGTTCTTTTGTTTCACACGTCTGTTGGATGATAGTTTGTGCTCCCATTCTGAGTATTCATTAAATAATTCATAAAGCAACACAGAAAATATTCTCATCCTTAACATGAGAGAAGCTTTTGAAGGGCCTGGAAGACTGTAAGAAAAAAATGCTGTCAAGAATTTCACAATATTACTTGAGAAAAGGAAAGTGCTTACAATGAAGAAATGATGAAGAAAGCCTGGCTTTTATCCACAGAGCAAACTTTTACAGGCTGCACAGGGAGCAGATATATATTTGAGCGGTTAAATAGTATGTTGCAATTTTCTGAACTTTGCCAGGTAAGTCAGACTGGAACTCTTTACTGCTAATAAAAAATACTGTACTGTTTTTCTCATAAGAGATTACTCATTTTGTATCTAATAACTTGTATCGGAAGAAATGGTTTTTGAATCTTGTTTTCCCCTTCCCTCTTCTCAGCTATTATAAAGAAGTCAGTGCCAACCGGACATTTCAGGAGAACACAGAACCTAAAAATGGTTGGGTGGAACAGACATAGCGTGTTCCTCCAAGAAAATAAGTCACTTAGGAATGTTGTTGATGTTTGATGAAAAAGATCTGAAGCTCTTCTTAGAAAAAAAAGAAGGATTTTTTAAACTTCCAAACTGTTTCAACTTGCAATGAAGAAGAGGGAAACTGAAAAACCTTCAGTAGCAAATGCACTCGGCTGCCATCTTAGATACCAAAATATAACAGAAATTACCTGAAACGCACTGAGGCAGAATTCTCTGTCTGGATTATTAATGAAGTTGGCTCTTGCTTTACAATCACTGCCCACAACACTTAGTAGAACTAAAGAACTAAAAGGTACTTCATGCTTTTTATTCCATGCTCACATTTTAAAAACTCGTCATATCAGGTTTTGGCCTATTAAGTGGGAACCTGAAGTTAGACTCCACATTGAGATTCCCAAAGTGGCTTGTTTTTCAGAATTAAGGAGCAATTATCTCTAATCTTGAGGTTAAGCAAAGGGATAACTGATTAAACAACAAGATCTAGGTGGAGCAATAATGATCCTTGCAGTATTTCTGAATCTTGAACAAGGAATATGTTCCAGTTCTACTCATTGCCAAAGTACGAAAAATCATGTTCAATGTCACAAGTGCCACAACACCACAGTGGGTGAAACATTAAACTAGACAATTTCCAGTGCTCTTAGAAGGTGGTAATATCCTTCACCATCCCTCAGAACCACTGTGTCTGAATAGATCCTCATTTTACTGGACCCCTACCTTTTTGAGCTCTATTGTTTCATACAGATGTATTCCAATTATGTGATTTGTCTAGAATCTATTGGGGCTTAATCCAGTTATTCAGACAACCTAGTACATCCAGCCACATCTGAGATATCCTCTCAGGGCTGGCAGACAAGACAATGACACTGACTGGGGGATGGGGAATGGGGGCTGCGTTTGTTCACAGGGCTTTGTCTCTGCCACTCCTTCCTCCTCACGCTGTTCCCCTGTGGGCTCCCACCCATGGGATACAACCCTTATGAACTTCTCCAATGTGGGTCCTTCCCACAGGCTGCAGTTCTTCATGGACTGCTCCAGCGTGGGTCATTTCCATGGGACACAGCTCTTTAGGAACAGACTGAAGGGACACAGTTCCTGTCAAAATACCTGTTCCTCCATGGGCTCTTTCCTTCTGAGTCTGTCCACCAGCTCCAGCGTGGACATCTGCTCTGCCATGGTCCTTCACTGGCTGCAGGGGGACAGCCTCCTTCACTGAGGTTTTCTCCAGATCAATTTCTGTTCCAGCACCTGAAGTACCTCTTCCCTCTTCTTCTTCTTCTTCTTCATGGACCTTGGCATTTGCATTGTTGCTTCTCTCATGTTTTTCATCAGCGTTGTTGCTGGGCTCAGCTTTGGGCAGTGGCAGGTCTGACAGAGGAGCAGCGCTTGATCTTTTCCCTCCCCTGCTACCAAACCTTGCCACATAAACCCAATACGGCCTTTGAACCAATAGAGGTCTCTGAAGAATTCTTTATACACAAAAAGATTTACTCATTTCCTGCTGGCAGTTCTAACATGGCCATCCCCACAGCGTCTGCATGCCGAATACATTGGATGTCCATAGCTGGACTCGGCTCCTCCCAGCTTTATTACAATAACTATGCAGTGTGCACCACCAGTATGCCAGTAAGCAGCTAACTAATGGGCTGGTGGTGAACTTCTAATCCTCTGATGTGTTTCTTCACAGAGCGGATTTAATGAATCATGAATCCCATCTGAGGATGATACTCACTCCACCCATCCTTTAAGACAGCAATAGCTGAGATTTCATTCCCTCAGAGATACGCTGTGGTCCTGATGAACACAAGAGAAGTTCTCTGGTATATCTGGTTCCCCAAATATGACACATTGCATTTTACAAATGGGCCAGAGGAAATCCTGGAGCGGAGAGCTGCAGCATGACAGGACACCCACATGGAGACCACAGACAGGCTGCAGCACTGCCAGCCTCCTTCTTCAGCCCCAGTACAATGAGATAAGAGCGTCCAATCTGATAGCAATGACATGTGGGTTCTCTCTCAATAAAACAGGGTTGGAAATGGGCTTAGGCTCTTGAACAAAGCTAAAAACTCCCAGCTCTTCCAGCACTTCTCATTCATACTTATGCAAGTGGGAAATGTGGGTGCCTTTTCATTTTCTGCACAAAAAGCAAACACACTTCACGTTTGCCAAGTAACTAAAACTGAGAAACTTCCATGTAAGGCAGAAATCCTTCAAATAAAAGGAAGAAAATACATCAAACTTTGACCACAGTTTTCTCTGTTTGTCTTGAGGAAATTGTGGCTGAAGTTCCAAAATTTAAAAAGAGGCTGATGTTAAGTACTTGATAAAGCTTTCAGTGTTTACGAGGCGGCCCCTGTCCTTGTGGAACCACTAGGCTGAACCACGCCACCTAAACCCTTCCCGTTCCTATGTCAAACACGTAGTTAAAAATTCGCAAGGGGCAAAAAACCAACCTAGAGTGCCATGACGCACTGTATTTTCATTCAGCTGCCACCGGTGCCTGTCTTGGGGACTGGCGCAAACCAGCCTGGCGATGGGTGGTGATGGGGAGCTCCAGCACACGGTGTCAGCCACACGGCATGTTTCTTCCAGAGCTGTTTAGCGTGACTAAGTGCTTGGCTTTGGCCACGCACCGTTGCCGCAATCAGCTATGCCAGGAAAAGGGGCCATAATCACTAACAGTGAATAGTGGGCTGTCTAAAAGTAGCTTAACTGCAAAAATCTCAGATACCATCTACCACAGGACACCACAAGGTCCCCTAAGGTAAAATACATCTTAGCCTTCTCTTCCAAACACATAAAACCAGAAATAGTTTCTAGCTTTTTGTTTTTTTGAGCAATATTTTTTTTGTCCTGTGTTACAAACTGCTTGCAGCTTTTTCCCAGGGAAACAAACTATTTTAAAACACTTGCTCCCCACCATGGGATGCCTTGTCTTTTAGAAAAGACCTATTTTCAGTAGTAGAAGCCACTAATTTCCTTTGTTGAGGTTTGAGAACAAAGAGGTGTAGCTATTTGCTGAGGCTTTTTAGCATCATTGGCAAAACCTGAAATATTTCCTGATGTTTTGTGTAAGTGCTACACATTTCTGCTTCTGGCCAAAACTGAATAGATAGGAAGAAGGAAAAGTCAGAGCAAACAAACAAAACTAAATAAACTAGCAAGTTGAAAGCATAAAACCATAGTACATAGTTTGAAGCATAAAACCATAGCACACACTTTGTACAGCCGATTTTGTCTTTTTTATGTGTTTGGACACCTCTTCAAGGGAGAGCGACAGTGAGACTGAGGAGGGGATCTCTTTTTGGAGGTATGAAATCCTATATTTGGATCTGGAAATATAAGCAAACAGTGATGGCTCTCAAGGAGGTCTATGACAGTAGTGAATGGCCTACCCTCCCCTCTCCATTTTGTCTTCTTTAACTTATGTTCACTTATTTCACAGAATCCCAGAATGTCAGGGGTTGGAAGGGCCCTGGAAAGCTCATCCAGTGCAATCCCCCCATGGAGCAGGAACACCCAGATGAGGTTACACAGGAAGGTGTCCAGGCGGGTTGGAATGTCTGCAGAGAGGAGACTCCACAACCCCCCTGGGCAGCCTGGGCCAGGCTCTGCCACCCTCACCATGAAGAAGTTTCTTCTCATATTTAAGTGGAACCTTTTGTGTTCCAGTTTGTACCCATTGCCCCTTGTCCTGTCACTGGTTGTCACCAGAAGAGCCTGGCTCCATCCTCCTGACACTCCCCCTTTCCATATTGATCCCCATGAATGAGTCCCCCCTCAGTCTCCTCTTGTCCAGCTCCAGAGCCCCAGCTCCCTCAGCCTTTCCTCACACGGGAGATGCTCCACTCCCTTCAGCATCTTGGTGGCTGTGCTGGACTCTCTCCAGCAGTTCCCTGTCCTGCTGGAATTGAGGGGCCACAACTGGACACAATATTCCAGGTGTGGTCTCCCCAGGGCAGAGCAGAGGGGATTTCATAGAATCCATTTGTATTTGCACACTGTTTTAAAGTTGTTAGATGGAAAGGAACTAGGAAAGTGGTTTGTGAGTGTAGGTAATTTTTTCTTTAAATGAAAGCGAGATGGGGCTGGAGTGTGGGAAATTCCTTCCCTCAGCAGTCACTTAACTAATTGCCCATTTTTCATCTACTTTGAGTGGGGGGAAAGACTGTCCAAGAATGTGAAAGGAAAACACAGCAAAAAGTTATTAATTGAAGAAAGATCTTTGGCCTTCATTATTCTAACCAATGAAAGCAAAAATTATGCATCATTATTTGGGATATTCTTTCCTTAAAAGGCTGTAACAAGTAAAACCAGACAGGCAGAAGATAAAGCAGGAAAATACTAAGGTATTAAAAAAAACCCAATCTCTGGATACTGTACTTCTGTCCATAGTCAATATTTCCAACACATGCATTTTTAATTTGCATTTCATTTAGGAACATAAGATTTACTACCACGATTTAACCATTAGTCAACTAAACCAAGGGCAATCCTAAATATTTCTTATAGAGCAACATACATGCACGCTCTTGGATCTTCTTTCTCCCTGTATCCAGACTATTATTTGCATTACGGCATACATTTATTTCACACACGTAGCGTTTACTGTAATATCACTGCAGTGTTACCAGTCTTACGGCATTCAAGAGCACAGGAGTGATGTGGGATGCAGAATCCCTACTTTGCAGTGCTACCAGAGCCTTCCTGCCTCCATGGTCGGGAATAGAAGGGACCCGGGCATCTATAACCAACAGCACGAATGGTACTCAAAACATCACAGATGCTCAGTACAGAAACATCGAGTCTCATCTCCAGCATAACACAGAGCACTCGGGCACTAACTTGTGTTTTAACTACAGCACCTGCTGAGAAATCCGTTTTGTATCTAGAAGCAACAACTCTTGTAGAACTACATTGATAAAAATGTATATTCTGAATTTGTTCAGCCACAAAGGCCAGCCAATGAACCTTCTAAAGAAGGTTCTCCATACAAATATTTGTGGAGGTGGAAAAACAAAGAGAAAAGCTTCATCTATCTGCCTACTCTTTGTTAAGCCACAACAGATTTTTTTCCTTGAGATCTTCAAGACCTATTATCAATCCCCCACTGTTTTTTTATGTTTCACCTCTAATCCTCTCTCTCATCTCTCAACTTGCTCCTTGAATTCTGAACAATTCTGAACTAACTATAATATTTGGGCCCAACACAAAGAGATATGAAGTACATTTTCTGTCCTACTATACTACTCTGCCTATGGATATCACTGCCCTCTTAGGCAAAGTACCACACTGAGAGCTCATTGTACCCCTGACTACTTCACAGAAAACTGCTTCCCTGGAAAGTATCCTCTGTCATCCACTCTTTGTCCAAACAAATATAGATAAAATCCATACACTTGGCAACCCTGAAGCACGCACAGCTTGCTAAAACCATGTTCAGCACAGTCAGAAACTGAGAGGGAAGCAGGTGGCTCAATGCACATTTCTGAGCACAGGAATAAGGAATTCCTGATTCCTCCAGTGACCCACTTTCCTCCTGAAATGTTAGCGTGCACTATCCTTAGTACATTCAACATGATATTAAAGCCATCTGCACTTTTTCTTGTTTAATAGATACTGCCATAGTAGCTTCAGGTATTGCTTCAGTATAAAAAGGTTTATTTAAAGAGAGTATACACAGAGATGCCCCGGATGCCACAGGAGATTTCAGTCCAACTCTTTGGCCAACAGAGCCCTCTCTTTTCAAGCCAGGCACACAAATCCTTTCCAGGTGCCTCTTCATGACTCACCTCCGTGCCTCCACGGCATCTCCTCAGCTGCTGTTCATTCCATCAGGCAACTTCAGATGCTGTCCAATTTCTTGTGTTTGGACTCAGCTTGCAGAGGACCCTCAAAAACCATGGCTCGGATTTGCTTGGCTTGTATGCAACTTTTGTTTGGCTGGTGGCTTCAGTTCTTCCAGGCATTTTATGCTGTTCCTTGCCTTTCTGCTCAGAGAGCACCAGGGGGACCTGTGAGGGATCCCCCGGCCCATCTGAGTCCTTCCAGGTCACTGATCAGGTTTGATGAAATATCCCCCTATTGATTTCGAATTTAAGCAACACCCCTATTTTTGCAACCTTTTGCACTTACGACTTGTATTATGTTTTCCAGAAGTATTTCCTGCTCTTCTTCAAAAATACAGTTTGTTTCAACTGTAGTCAAAGCTGTTGCCTGCATTGTGATAGCAAATACTTGTGTAGTATATACAATTGTGTGCCTCCCACATTGCAAAACTGGGGTCTAGTACTTGACAAGCTCCTGCTAAGAAGCGTAAGCACAGCAACATCCAGGTTAAATAACCCCAACACACACACAAAATAAAACCAAAAAAACCCCTGTAAGCTGATTAAAAACATTTCAAGACTGAATCTGAAGTATTGTAATCATAGGAGCACTCTGGCCTCTATCCAGACTGCCATTTGAAGAGTCCCAACCTAGTTCTTTCCTACCTTTTTTGTCTGCAAAAAACCAAAATAAACTGCAATACGCCCATGAAAAGGGACAGGTATCTGCGTATATACTGGATTCCATTCCTCACTAAATATGTCTTTTCTTGGCTGGGCAAATATATTTCCTCTTGTAAATGTAAAGACTCTGCCTATTTCTATAGAGTTTTGTTTGAAACCACCCAAGAACAGCTCACATAAATAGTGCACAAGTAAGCACAACAGGCTCAACATCCTATAAGCAGAACTCTTTACTCTGCTAAGCTGCAGTTTTTCAGTTTTTGGCAGAAAGATCATTTTATAACACCAATAAATGTACATTTAAGTCATAAGGCTTTTCTCAGCTAAAGATTTACATGGGCCTCCTTTGTATCAGCCACAAAAATATTTTAAGAGTTTGGAAATTCTAGAAGCTTTCCTACTGCCTTACTCAGCCACTCAAGCTTGATCCTCATTAAATCCCCTGACATGTAATATATTCCAGTGTACAAGAAGCCCTTCATTACTTCTGCGTGCTGGAAGGTAATAAACCCATTTCAAAGGATGGAAGCAGGAACTATCGCAGGTGTTTCCTCACCGCGCTAACCCAGTTTGAATGAGTCAACGCCGCTCCACTAACGACTTGAGAAAAAGCATTTTTACATTCCAGTTAGGAGGGTTTCTGCTTCTGCTGAAGGTTTAGGAAGGAATTTATCTGAAATGCAGGATGGGCGCTGGAGGTATTAATTCAATTTCTAACTCTGTTACTAACTTTTGTCACTGTGGACCTGGCAGGTGACGGCACATCTGCCGTGCTGGGCTCCCCATGGGTGCACTGGGAAGACTACAAGGGCACCAACAGTTTCTTACGCAGCCTTTGCTTCTCCATTTGTGAACTAGAGATAACGAATTCAAACAGCACGTTGTCAGGCTCATTTTATTTAATAAACGCGGGCCTCTGAGATCTCAGGTGAAAGCCATGCCCCAAAAGCTGTTTTCCTACCATAACTCAAACAGGAACTATTTTTATTTTCTAAGATTCAGAACAGATGTACATCAGACTCAGCTCAGTACTGGGAATATTTCTGAAAAACATTTACACAATGTGCATGCAAAAGTAAAAATTTCTCCTACACCTTAAACTTCACTATATTTTAATGTATTTTACAATGAAGCATCAGTATTTCAACTCGAAAGAGCGGCCATGTTTGTGAGCATGTGTCTTGCAATACTGGTAGAACTAATCTCTTTCCAGTAAGGCATCCAGGTGGCTTCAATACGGGACTAGATTCTTGGTTAATTATACACTCACAGAAAAAGCAAACGTGCCTTCGGACCCTCCTGGATTCCTGTTCTTCTTTGGTTGTGGCCCTTTCTTACCTGTGTAGTTAGGAGGGCAGAGACAGACATAGTTGTTGATCCCATCCACACACGTAGAGTTGTTCTCGCAGTCATTGTCTTCGCAGTCATCTGGGTTTATTTCACACCTTTCCCCCTCATACCCAAGGACACAAGAACAGCTTTGGAGAAAGAAAAAAAGGAATAATGAAAGTTAGCATGGATCTGAATGGGCAGGAGGTCTGAGGTATGAAACTGAAATTAAAAAGCGAGTTGCTAGAGCCCAGTTCACTGCAGTTTAACCATATGTGTTTGGTGAGGGATGCAGTCTGATGGTTCATGGGGTCACATAATTATTTACATGAGACACAAAAGCATCAGCAGAAGACAGCCTCTGTGGTGCTTCTCTTTGCTTTCTTTGTGGATAACCCCAGCCCTGAATTAAACTGAGCAACTCCAGGGCAGTAAGCAACTCCAGTTGCATCACAATATTCAAATCCTTGGCTTCTCTGTTCATGATTTTGTGAGTGATACTTGCCTACCGAGGACTAAACAGTCATAGGGCGACTTGACAGCTTTTAGATAGCTCGCTCTCTTCAAGGAGCAACAGCTTGACTTGAGTTTGCAGACATGAACCTTTTCTTCTCGTTACCCCTTTGTCACATGTCCAAACAAGAAATGTTTGGGAATGATTGCTTGTGCAAGTGCAGTATCGTTTCTGTACTTCTACAGCTCTTCCAACATCTATTTGTAGAAGAGCTGATGATGTCTAGATAAGTCAGCTAAAACACAAACAAACAATGGCAGAGCTAGGAAAGGTTCTGTCAGGATGTGGACACACATCTTATAATCGAAGAATAATTGCACTAAATATTTTATCTCACAAGACTGTGATATATGGTCCCTAGAGGGACTGTAAGAAACTAAGAGGTTGAAGAATGACTTCAGTTTTTTTTTGTAAATCTCAGTTTTCTCTCTAGATCCAGAAGTTATGGTTGCTAAGAGAACCTTTATATTTTAAACTAACTGTAAGTGATGAAGAGGTGGAGGCCACAGTTTCTCAAGAGAGAGTCTAAAAACACATGTTAAGTGCTCCAGTCATTTCAGTGACTCTTAAGAAGCCAGCAACGATATTTGCAATGTTTGAACAGCATTGCTGTTCACTGGTCACAGAAAGCATGTGTGTGGAAGGGAAGTTGTGTTGAGTTCTAGTCCGAACTACGCATTCATTCAGCTGTTCCTTTCCCATGCAAGTACTGGTGGCAGAACGGGATTGAACAAGCACTAGCGATTGATGAGAATGAAACTCAGAAAGCACCAGAGCAGTCACACTAATTGCCAGCCACTGATTCCTGAAACCACAAGAGTTTCCAATGCAGAGATGGCTGCAGAGGACTTTTTTCATCTCAGATGCACAAAGTGGACACGGGGCAGTCATCCTGTTGTATGTAGGTATCATGGGGTTGAGATGGGGAATGCCCTGGAAAAAGAGATGTTCAGAATCTGTGAAGGGAAGGGTTGGCTGCTCTCAGGGTGACACTGTGACCCTTGCTCCTGTGTGTCCCAGACTGAGCGGAGTGCAGGGACTCCCAAGGCAGGGAGAGTACAGAGCTCTGCATCCACCTTCAGCAGGTCCTCGGTTGGACCCTCAGGATCAAATTAGACTCTTCATGACATGGGCAACCTCAGAAATGAAGGGAATGCCAAAGAGAAAGAAAAAAGGGCAGGGAATGTGTGTTGAGCCACCACAAAAGTAAGATCTTCTAGATGGGTACAGAACAGGCACACAGACCCCATGCTAAGAGTAATCGTCATTCAGTGCTGCAGGGACCACTCACAGGTCATGAGAGTTAGAAAACCTTCACCGTGAATAACCAAAAACCAAACTGCTCAAATAAATCCAATTTAAGACACAATAAATCAATAAGAAATATTTTCTTTTCCTGTCTCAAGCTCATTATTGCTAATAAAAGATGTTCTCTTGCTGACTCTGCGGTGATCCAGAGGATCGCAGGAGGCAGGCAGGAAAGAAGAGCTGGCACACCATCATTTGTGGCGATGCAAGTGTCAGGGAGGGGGTTAAAGACATCTAATTAAATACAGTGGCACATTCATCATGTCTGCCTTTCTGATTACAAAACCCCATTTTCAGAGGTCTATAACTCAGCCATAAAAATATGCTCCAGGCTGCAACTTGGCATCCAAGGTCTCAGTTTGAGAGCACATTTTTTCTTCTCTCCATTTAAAGAAAAGCAACAAGAGTGGCTTTGTGTTGGTTATTTGTATGTGAATATAACACCATTTTCCTTCCACAAAAGGACTGGGACAGCTTGGATGCATGCAATTAAAAATGGCATTATTAAATACTATCACAGTAATGGTTCAACTCAGTAGAGTTACCATTAGTAACAATACATGTGGGATTGTTAACATACAATTGCTCAGTATTAGGACACATTCCATACTGAAGGAAATGTCAGCATAATTGATGACATTTGGCTACTGGTCCCTATGTATTATAGGGGGTCTTTACATTATTACTTATGTACCATTCTTTATTTTGATTTGCGTTCAAATGTGCCAAATATGAGGACCGAAATTAAATGATAAAACACACAGTTTGGGACCCAGACTGAACCATATGTTGAAAGAGTTGCTGCTTGGGACTGTTTGTATGTATTTTCCCAGAAAAAGCTTAGAAGAAAAATGAAGTTTGCAGAGTGACTGGAAGGTCATCGAACTTGGGTTCCATCTGACCAAGAGAGAAAATTAATTCCAGAGACAACGATGAAAAGTTTGTTCTGACTAAACAGAGAAGTGGTGTGAGACGGCATTTCATTTGGACCTTGGAAACCATACAGTCGAGCAGGAAAGAACTCTTTATTAAGCTGTAGTGATTGCATAAATGTCCAAATTCCCTGTTCCTTCAGGTTAGGGATTTTCTGTCAGTGTTGTGCTTTCCTAAAAAGAAAGAACTAAATGAAACTCCAAATCATCATTATCCTCATGAAGGGGCAAGGGAACACAGAACTTAATGACAGCATTTGGGGGTAAACTTTTGGAGCTGGAGTATACTGAGCATTTTGTAAGTTTACTATATTAAACAACATTTTTTTTTTTCCCAAACTCTAATGAAACAGTTTGGCATCTGTTTATTAACATAGGCATATATATAGTGTAACATGTTTCAAAAAAATCAACTTTTAAACAAAGACCGTAAATTCTTTCAGGAATATTACAGTTTCTTGGTAAAGGAGCTTTTTACATCTACATCCCAATGGAGTAGCCTGTGAGTCTGGAAACGCAACGTTTTTCCTTGAAGTAAGCAGAATTAACACTAGGGAGTTAATGAGATCCAGGATTTTACATTTATGAGAGAACTTAAAGTTTGTGGAAAATGCTCAAGAAAACGCTCTGGAAAAATGAGGGGGGGGTTTATATGGAGACAAGTTAAAATAATCCAGAGACTCTGTTTCCCAGCACAGTAGGTTATCAAAGATCAGCTGGTTGCCTGTGGCTAAACTGAAGCTGAGCTGGCGGCTCTGCCTCCTTCGTCAAAGTCTCAACTTCCAGGCATACTAAAGGATCAGGACACGTCTGACTGACCGTCTTATTTTATCAGTCTGAATAAGCACCTTTTTTGGCAACTTTTTGTCAAAGGAGACATATATTAGATTAGAATGAGTAATTCAAAGGGAGGAAGAACTTAATATTTTAATCCCCTGAGCCACACAACGCTACTTAACTATTCTTTAATACAGAAGTTACCTGAAAAAAAAAGAACGTGAAAATTATTCCGAATTGAAAAAGTGCAAGAATAAAAGATGCCAAGGAGGACTGAAGAACTCCAGCTGAACCTTTGCCCTTGGCTGCCCCACCAGGACCCGCTACCACTACAAATCTGAGCGGCTCAGTCCCCCGCTGCCGCCTGCCCCCCGGGTACCCAGCACAGCAGGCACGTCGGGCTGGAATCTCAGTCATAACTATGAGTTTCCTGCCTTTGCCTGGGGAACATCACCACCTCAGCATTAGTTAAAAGGTAATTTTCTTGTCTAGGGCTGCAGAAACTGGAGAGTTAAACTGCTTGGCATTTCATAGGGAAAGAGCTTTGGCTTAAGTTTCCTTTTTACAAGAGTAAAGATTTGACAAGTTTGGCAGCAGAGCTTGTGTATGAATATATTTCCCCAGGGAAGAGAATATACAGAAGATATAATTTCTTTTACAGGCCACACAACAGAAAAAACCAAGGAGGCCTCTCATGAAAATGTTTCTGACATCCACTTCCTCACAGCATATAATCCAAGGCAACGTTTTCCCATCTTGATGCATATAACTCTGACTGCTGCCATCCAATGGAGAGGAGATTTCCCACCAAAAAGACCCCAAACCAACCAAATTCAATCTCAAAATCTTTCTTGATCTTCCCCTTCACTGTTCCATCCCCACACCACATTTCTCTAAGACGTGCAAAAGCCCCAGGCTCGTGTTCTCCAGAGCAGCTGGGGCTATGGACCGACCGAATTAAAAACATGGAGAAAAAACAGAGCAATGCATAAGCGGAACATTCAGTTTTATGAAGCAAGATTTTGACGAGATACAGTTTTATGTGTCTTTTATTAGACCAACTGAAACTACATAAATAACTATAAAAGCAGAAATTTTCCCTAAAAAGCCTCAAATGTTGTTCAGCAACGAAACCACCCCTGTAGTTTTGCAAAGGATCTCAAAACCTACATTCATTTGGAGCTGAAGCAAAGCCTCTGAAATTGTAAAATTATTTACTCAAAAATTTCAGAAGTGGCTTTCATTTCAGGTCATTCAAAACTTTTTACTTTCTACCACAGAACAAAACAAAAATGCTAAAGAAAAACCTGATGTAAAATAGAAGCTGAAGCCTTTCATTCCAGTATTATGGATATTATAAAACGTTTTACTAGCACATTTTTAATATCAGCTGTATTTTTGAGAAATGAGTACCGAGTGACAGAAAACAGATATTCTAATATGACACAATTTTGCTTTGGCACAAGCTGGAAAAAATCTATCTAAATAGTATTGCATGAGGGCGACCAGAAGGGAACCCGAACTGAAGACCACCAGACCTTTATTCTCTCAAGGAGAAACCAAACCTTAACTTCTACACCAAAAACTGCTGGACCTGCTAAAATCTGAATCAACAAGAGGTCTAGCAGATCACAAGGGTAGAGTAGCATTTCACCCAAATCTTGGGGCTCCTGCCAAGCAACGTGCCCATTTGCATGTGCTGTGATCTGCAGAGCCACCTCATTTCCATTTGCTGCTTCCCCACTCATCCCACCCACAGGGCAAAATGGAAACTTTTCTGTGCCTCGTTCCCACAGGAGGGATTTGGAGAGTCAAAAAGAAGCCGCAATGCTCTGCTGGAAAGATGAAGTGCATCCCGCCATTGGTAGGGGGCAGGACACCCAAAGTCCTGCCAGCCACCCAAAGTTTCTCCTGACCCTTTCTGTTTTGAAAAAAAAACAACCCTATTTTCTGACATAAAATGATACGGGTTTGCTGACTTGGTTAAGAAATAGTTAACTTCGTTGGAACAGTCTGAAACAGAACTGCAATCAAACTGAAAAAATGAACTGGTTTGTCTCCCTGCTTACAGCGCTGATAAACCCTGCAAAACTCAGTGTCTCCCTCCAGCTGCCACTGATAGGAACCTGGACACAGGAGAAGACAAAGCAGCAGCCTCAGTAATGCAGAAAAGCTTTTAGATGTGAGGCTTTCATATATGCAATTGGAACAGCAGCACGGTGTACTTTCGTACATATTTTGTGCAAGAAATAGGATAAATATTAAGGACCAAATCTATGAAAATCTGAGCAACTCTTTACTAAAAAGCCAAAACCAATCCAGCAACTTTAATGACAACAAGTGACCAAAGCCTCAAACTTGTATTTTCTTAGTGGTAAAGCAGTGCCTGTAGCAGCACAAATCTCTCAGTTACCTCATGAATATATTTGGATTTCTCTTTGAGTAACCCCATTTATGCTACATCTTTCTCATATGGGAAAACAGAAATCTGTAAAGTGCAGCTGTAAAGGTTATTGTCTTGCAGGCACAGCGCTCAGGATGTGGCAATCCCTCCATGCTTTCTAATTGTTTCTTTAAAGCCTGTTTGTCTACATGATTCTTCAGTATGAAAATATTTTGCATCTGGTTGTCAAGCAACAGACATTTATTTTACAAATACAAAAAAGGGTATATGTGAGTTTGAAATGCCCCAAGGCAAATTAACATACAGATAACACAATGCAGATCAGGGAGATCACTCCAAATGGTTCTTAAGACTATATTGCATTATGAGAAAATAAGGAGGCTTGTTTCAGAGGAAACAATATGTCACCAATGAAACCAGATTAATTTTTTTGTATGGCAAACAGAAGTGTCGCACGCAGCAGCTTTTATAATGTAACCATTATAGTTCATTAATGCAAAGTAGAAACATGTTTAATTTTATCACCTCATTTTAAATGAACTTTGTGTTACTACCTGAATCCATCTTTATTTGCCTCAGTGAGGTGGCAGGTCCCTCCATTCTGACATGGATTTTGAATGCAGGAATTAATGGGCACACTGCAGTCTCGACCCTATTTGGGAAAATTCAAAAGAAACAAGGTTAGTAAGACTCATGTCATCTAAATCAATGTCTCTTGCTCCCTTACCCTACACGTGGCACCATTTACAGGAGGTCTGTTGGTGTTCAGACCCACCACATCACCTGATGCTCTTTATTGATGGTCAGATATATTCATCACTTCAGTGAGAATTTGGGCAGGACAGCTGTTTTGACCAGTGGGACTGGTGGGTACCTTGGTATCATTTCAGTTTCAAGATTTTGGTCAACTCTTTCATTTGACTGTTGTAAGGAAACATTTGGTTTCAGCATTACTCTAACACACTTCAATGTCTAACATTAGTTACAATGAAAAGAATTAATCATGACCAGAGGTAAGCAGAAGGCCACACACAGCACAAGACCGCATAGAGTCAGCGCTCATTTACCAACTGCTCAGTTAAACACTGCAACAGAACACCCTCCTCATTACTGCACATTGTCCAAACCTAAAGGGGAAAATTCATTTTTATTGTGGGAGTTGAGTTTCAGTTTCTGTACAGCACACAACAAATCCTGTTTGAGATACCATCGTTGAATCAGTTCCCTTCTTAAAGTTTGCCCTAAAATACACATTAGTTCCAACTGAACTTCACCAGCTTGAACAACCTCAGCTGCTACCAGCTGACCTTTAATTGGCTCATCAAGGCACAGACATATTTTTCTGAGCATTATGTTGATTAGAACAAGCTATTTGTAAAATTGGCAAATACATCAAAGAGTTTGGTCTTGTTTTTCACAGTAGGGCGGAATAAAGATACCTGAAAGCCTCAATACCCAAGGGATCTGTGCAACCACAAGATGTTCAAGAGATGTCTCTACTCTTCCTACAAAAGGAGGAAGGGCTAAAGTCCCTGGGTTTGTTCAGCTGGAGCAGAGCAGACTGAGGGCAGAGCTCATGGGCTGCAGGTTCCTCAGCAGCAGCAGGAGGGGCAGGGCTGAGCTCTTCTCTGTGACAGTGACAGCACCCAGGGAATGGCAGAAGATGTGCCAGGGGAGGGTCAGTTGGACATGAGGAAAAGGTTCTTCACACAGAGGTGCTGGACACTGAACAGGCTCCCCAGGGAGGTGTCACGGCCCCAACCTGACAGTGTTCAAGAAGAGACTGGACAACGTCCTCAGACACACGGTGTGGACTGTGGGGTTGGACTCAATGATCCTTGTGAGTCCCTTCCAATTCAGGACATCCTAAGATTCTATGATTCTTGAGGTTCTGTTCCCAGCATTCCCCACAGACAGGTGAAGCAGCTTTGTGTTTTAAAATTTGCACAAATACATGGAAACAGGGACATCCTTGTCCTTGGTTGAATCAGAAGAGAAACACTTCCAAAGACCAACAGGAAGACCTGGCCACCCGCGGGCACACTGTGAGTTCACTGCCCCGGCGCAGCAGTGTGGGCAGCGTGTGCAGACCTCACCCCAAAGCTGGCACACAGCTCTGCTTCATCCATCCCACGCTTGCCAAACGGCCTGTCCTTCTCCGTTTGAAATTCCCAGCCCCCAAATGTCTTGGGGAAGAACTGGGAAGGTGCCGAGGGAAGCTCACGCAGGTTTTATTTTGGCACCGTGTGTTGCGCAGCACTTGACGGATGCGATCCACACAGCATTAGCGCTAATCTGCTGCCACCCTTCCCAGCGTTGCCTGCTTTGTCCATCTGTGTTGTGAATCCTGGGTGCTTTCCATGTTATCCTCGTGCCATTTTTTTATATTTCCAAGATCACAAATACTTTTCCTGTGCTCTCGAATAACTGACTATTTTATAGATACTTCACTAACATCAATTGCTTCTGTATCACGTGAACTTGTCATCCCTGTATCACCCAAATGTTAAACGCTTTGCAGCTAAGCATAGCAAGAAGCAAAGCAGAAACCACAGCATCCGTTTTTCTGAAGGTTTTCATCACAGTTGAACACCGTGTAAAACAGTCCCATCACTTCTACTGTAATTACACAGCTTATTTTGAATGTTCTTGTAAAAAATTTAATAAAGAGAAATGTTAAAATGGTAGCAATGCATTTTCAGTCTCACTAGCACATGAATTTTCTCATGACTTAGACTCAGCTGTCATTTCTGTACTGAACATGGCTGAATTATTGGCTTCTTGGGCCTTGGGCACCATGGAAACCAATTAGTACGTGCTGCTGAATCAGACTTAATTACAACACTAAGTTGCTATGTGGCTTTAGGAAAATTAGAGTCTCTCTGACTCAGTTTACTCGTTGTAATAAATGGGCAAACAGCACTCAATCCTTCTCCAAGGATTATCTTCTCAGTGTTGAATTTATCAATCGCACATTGAGAGCCCAAAAAACAAGTATAATTTCTCTAACACAGAAGATTATGAAAACCAAAGCATTCTGAAAGGAGAGAACCCGCAGAAAATATTGGTACTGATAAATCTACAGCAAAGCAAGACCATTTTATTTCTCTGTAAGACTGTCACTAACCAGAAGAGCCTAAAGACATTCTAGAAACATCTTTCAAATGAATAATGCAATTCTCCAGTCTCAATTTACAGTAAGACTGTTCTTACTGGAAAAATAGAATTGCTGTCAAGCATCACTAAAATTAATTTATCTGTGAGTTAGGAAAAACTCTTTGAATTAGATTCCCTGGAAATAGCTGTCATTACAAAGGAGAATATTGTATATTTGCTTGAGGACTAAAGAGCCTTTTCATGAAGTCTGAAGCCGAAAAAGAGGTGCGGACTGTGTTTCAAGGACAGGCAAGAAGATACGACTGTCTCAGCAATTCACAGAAAGAGGATGAAGGTCCCTCTGTGTGCAATATTTTATTTCTAGAGCTTTTTTAAGCTGCAATAAATTTTTGTGTAGTCTGATGGGAAAGCATCAGTTCCAAAACACTTTTATAAAATTTCTCTGGTTTTCTGTAGGAGAGGAAAGGATTAGGTGTTGAACCAAAGTTTCTGCAACTAATCAGGAGACAAGTATGTTCAGAGTCCAGCTGCCTTTTTAAATGCGAAGTACCTCAACTGGTCCAGATTTTATCTGGGCTGCTCCAGTTCCGTATTTCAGTGAATGAGAACAGAAACTATCCGCCATACTCAGAAAGTGTCAGTTCTTCATTTCATACTCAACAGTAATTAACTGTACTCACTTTGTGAATAGCGAGACCTCTTTCCAGCTCCTTACAGCCCTGTTCAATGACTACAGCGTTTCAAACCATGCTGGAAAAATGAGCTATACAGAAAAAATACCAAAGTTTGTTTTGAGTTGTTAAAAATGTATAATGTGTTCATAATAAATTTTATTTAGATGGTGTATGTCGAGAACAGATGGTAGCATTAATGTGTTTAGTAAAAATATTAATACTAGACGAAGACAAATATAGTGGATAGAGACTTTAAATAAAGAACTAGGACATTTTCATAAACAACTTAATTATCAAGCTCTAAATACAGCTTAAGCCTTTAGGGAAATCAGACAAAAGTACCAGCTACAAAGATACTGTATTGCAAACATGGTCCTTTCCCTTCCTGATAGTGGAAGCAATGCCTCCGCATCCAGCTCTCAGGCTCACACATGTTAATACACTTGTCTTATGGGTGTCCTGGTCAGAAGGTAATAAGCAATCAGAAGTTAATAAGCAGTCATTACACTAAGGGAAAAGGCTAAGTAAGTCTTCCACTTCATGATAGGCTCTGAAGAAAAATTCAAAGAAAAGAGAAGTTGAGAAATATGCTGTGTTCTATGAGTGTGTGTTCAGGAATGCTATTCAAACATACAAGTATCTGCCAGCTTTAAAATTTTAACCTCCTAATGTTGTGAAATTAAGAAAAGATGGGCACTCACAGCCGCTATGTACAGCTTTGCTCTGCCTCCACAGGGCTTGGGAAGTAGTTTAAACACAGTTTCCTGAACAATTCTGACGTACATCATTGCTTGAGTGTTAAAACTACATCTGCATGTGCCAGCAGGACTAGTTCATATATTCAGACCTGCAAGGGTCCATCAGCAGAATGAGATGAGATGGGATGAGAGGAGAGGGGAAAAAACATCCAGAAATAATAGAAGACACAGCACAGAAAGAGAATTCTGTTTAAACACTTGAACAGAGTTTTAAGTTGAGTTTTGCTTCTTTCATGCTTAGTAAAGTAAGAACTACGATGAAAAGTTTTCCTACAGCCATCCAATAAGCGTTAAACTGATGCCACAGTCTTTTACCTAGTGGCATCTTTACCAGTGTTCTTGTTTCACCATTTGAAACCTTTATTCCCCTGGCATAGATGATCAAAATTGGAAAGTAAATTGAAATATTACCAGTGCAGGAAGGCAAAGAGATGTCTCATGAACAAAGTTTTATCACATTAACTTCAATTTCACTAGAAAATTAAGCTAGGAAATAGAAATGAGGTATTCAGCAGTTTCCCTGTAATGAGTACATTCAGCAGCGGTAAATACAAAAAAGAAACAAGAAAAATTTTGCATAATTGACCAAGGAAACCCAATGCCATGTGTTCAGCTACACAGCCAATACACCCAGTTACAAGTTTGGCAGGAAAAATTCTCTCAAGTTCTATTCACGGTTGTGCATTTCAGAGCCTTTCATTGCAAAGAAACCCAATATTTGCTATAATGAGATTGTGAAAAGTTTTACGTGTACTGCAAATCTTAGAGCAAGTTATGGAAGTTAGGATGCCATCTGATGCCAACTGCAGCATGAAGGACTTGATGGCCACCTCAGCAACCACTGCAAACACCGCTACTCGGCTTTGTGTATGGAATAAATACGTAGTTACCATGTAATGAGTGGTATTGCAAACTGAGTGAAGAACGAAACTAAGTTAAAATATAAAATAAATCTAAATTGTTTTGCAAGAAAGGCTAAGAAATACAGCATTGGGAATGACTCTACCATTATTTCACCAATGGAACCATTTGAAACAGATTTCCTAATTGATGGCACTGATATTAAAAGATATGCAGATAGCTTACACGCTGATATGTATATAAAGATATACAGTAGTCTGAAGCTCTTCAGCAGATCCAGGTGATACTGTTTTCTTGTTCGTGCTCTTTTTGTTCATGGACATAATGGCTAAGCTTCAAATCTGGAAAATATGTAGATGACGCTCATTGGCAAGGTCAAAAACTACAAGAGCTGGCAGGGTGTGTGTCAGATCCATCTGCTTAGGCATATATACAAATTATTTGGCAAGGCATGGGAAATATCACAGTAATTTTGGATCAGATTGCTTTTAGATTGCCAGGTGGAAGTTGAAAGATTTTGATCATCTGTTGTTCACAAAAATGCTGCGACTTGTCCTTCTGAACGCAGACCTTGCTATAGACATCCACGCCTTTGATGCCTATAGATTGGGGTACTCACAGTGCTGACAAATTAACTATTTCTCTTTAGTCATCTATCCCAATGGGGCAATCAAAATGTACCTTCCGAGCATTGCTGTTTATAAGACAATTAATATAACACGCAAAAGTAATTAATTTCATCCATTTCTAGTTTTGAGAAAAGTTTCAGAGTAAATCTGAATTTAGTTGGACAATCCTGAGTTCTTTTTTTAGTGTTTTTTTTTTTTAAATTATTATTCAGTAAAGTCGTTTATACAGCTGTACTTATATTGACACAGCAATACAACAAAAAAGTTGCCTGCTGCTCACAAGCATCATGAGAAAGACTATTTGCTAAATGGCAGAGAAGCTAGATTATGAAAAGAGGATCCATTGATATTGATGTTGTTGCCGCCCCCCTGCCATGTGGCTGATTTAACTCCCTCTGAGAACTTTCACAGCATTAGTGTCTGAAGTAAAAATACAGATAACAGTTATTTATATCCCACCATCTTCAGCACCGTACAGTTCTCTTCTATGCCAGTCTAGTTTCATCTGGCACTTGATTAAACAATAATTGGGCATGGCAGTGGCACTTCTTAGTGACTTCCTTGTCCTTGTTAATAAATCACAATTGTCAATTTATAGCAAATTAGGCTAACTCTGCTCTCCTAAGCCTCATTTTATTTAAATCAGAAAGATTTATGATCCTCCAGGGTATAATACACCTTCCATTACCTCCGTAGCTAGTAATCAAGAATACACCAGTCAAAGTCAAAGTGCAAGGATTCATCATATTATTTTTTAAAACCTCTGGTTCTTCTCCTATGAGTACGAAATTTAATTCTCAGTGGACTTCTGGGGTTTATTTTGCAATTATATTCACTACCACGTAAATCCTGATCGCCCTTCTAAACCGCTCCTTATGGAGGCGCTTTGGGTTTCAGTGGTCTTCTGGGCTTTTACTCAATGACAGACGAGATGCCATTCGTCCATCAGGGGGCGGATTCACACAGCACACAGCTGAACTGAGTCCAGAGGTGCCAAACCAGAAGGGGCAGGTGCTTCCAAGGTTACTCCATCAACCCCTGATGCAGATCACTGTGGGAATGATTTTGGAAGATGTAGAACAAAATCAGAGACACTAAAAATAGTCGATTTTGCCCAGGCTTGCCTCTGTACATAAAATGCAACCCAAAATACTTGATGTGAAAAAGACTTTGAATATTTTATGTGTAGTTTCCAATTCAACCAATATTTATGAATGAGAACAATGTTTTCAGCGCCTTCAAAACACATAAGGGCTTATTTATTTTAAAACACACATTTCAGTGGCAACAAAACTTTCCCTCTCAGGCTATCAAAAGCTGACGGGTATTTTTTAACATGAACACTGTAAAGAAGTTATAAAGATGGGACACTTGTATAGAAAACAGAATCTTATTAATAAGAAATAAGAAAATATAATTGTTCTATGCTAAACTTATTGCTTAAGGTAATCAAGCTATGACTAACACTTAAGCTGCTGAATGCAGTGGCATGAGAGAGGAGGGACACACGACATGCAGGAACCCCATGAAACCTGATGTGAGGCAGGGCTTGTGTGATTAAAAACCCTTTCCAAAGCACTCACTAGATTTCTGAAACAAGTAGAGCTAGAGATGCTCTCAGAAGCAAACACACACATGAATTTTTCACGCTACTAAAGAAATCAAACAAACAAGCTAGTCTGGCATTGGATCGTTTCCATTAACAGGAGGGAGTGTAGTCTCACATGATTAAGAAAGTTTTCTTTTCAGCTTAGCCTGCTTACAGCAACTTCCCCAACTCCATCATCCCCACAGAAAAGGGGAAAATAAGGCAATTAACCTCCTAGGACAACCTCTGTTCACGTCCTTGGACAACAAAAGAAACCCAAAAGCCATATTGTCAAGTACAGTCAATGGTAAGAAAGCCTCAAGGATAAGAGATGACAGGCAGTCACAAGAAAATCTAACAAAAAGGATTTTCAGCTGTGACCAACTACTTCAACTGATTCAGTTATGTGGTGAGATGCAGAAAATTAAGAATTGGTTAAAGAGAACTTGATTAAGCAGAGTCATAGCACCCAGCCATCACCTGAAAGACAGACAAACCACAGAGGAAGAAAAATAATTATATAGTGTAATAGGACTAGGCAAACGTAAGAACAAGAGCCTGAAATTCAGACTAAATGCCAACAAAAACTTCTCCTTTATGCTGGGAAAAGAAAGATTGGAAGCCTGGTCTCTTTAGGCATTTAGAATTAGAGCAGAAAAACAGTCGTAAAAACAAAGCGGAGGGGAATAATCCCTGTTGGCAAAAGAATGAATCTGACGGTGCCCACCTGTGTGTGTGACACTATTCACCTCAACTGCTCCGCTACTTCTGCTGGTGCCGCACTGAGCAAACACAGCAAATGCCTGAAGCTGCTCAACATCTGCTTTCTTGCTGGCCTCACAAAAATAGAAATACTTCTTCAGAGCTGGCTTCATTGTTAAGAGCCCTCATTAGGACATGCCACAATAGATTACCATGTTTTCTACAGGGCTTGCGGTGGGTGTATGCATGCCTCAGCACCTTCAGTCAGCAACTGTGGTGGTAATCCTCCTTAAGCCTTTCATTTTTATGCTCTTCTAGATGTAAATCTCATTTTCTTTAGACCTACCATAACGGGAAGGGCAAAAAGAAAGAAACACAAATCTGACTGATGCATTCTAAGTTTTACGGAATGAGCATACAATGGAAAACACCGTGATTTCTGCAGTTTTTTTCTGCCCTAGGAGCATTATATGAAAGTATAACCACCTACGGCTGACACTGGTGTTTGCCCTAAAAATCCATACATAAACATAGGTGTACTCACTTTACTTGGCTACCCATTATTTCTCAGCCCTAAAGACTTTCTGCTTTATTATACTAAGAGTGGAAAATGCTTCTTCAACATTCATTAATAAGTATTTTAAGTGTGGCTAAAAGAAACACAGAAAAACTAAAACACCCCAGATCACATAAACACACACACCAGGAGAATTTATCAGAATAAAAGTTCCAGGCAGAATCAGCTGCACTGATTTCTCCATATGAAAACTTGGCATTGAGCTTAACATTCCACTGTCTGTCCCCCCGGCCCTGACACTGGGAGAGGAAAGAGGCCAAGACAAAGTAACATGTGAAGGCAGAGACGTTTGCTCTCCTGTCTCACATGGATCAGGGCAGGCTGGTTTAAGAGTTTCTTCCAATTTCTCTTTGCTTTTGCAGTTCCAACTGGGGGATTTATTAGTGCACCGACTGATGTGTATGAAGACTTATATGCATACATGGATAGATCCAAAGAAACAAAAGGACAGAGTTCCATTTCCTAACAGCCTAACAAACTAGGCACGGGCTCCTGCACAGCTGGCATGCATCAGCAGCCAAAGTCTGCGCTCAGTTACATTCATATAACTCCACCCAAAGCAGCGTAACTAGGTGAGAAACGCCCACTGGAATACACAGAATCCCAGACTGTCAGGGGTTGGAAGGGCCCTGGAAAGCTCATCCAGTGCAATCCCCCCACGGAGCAGGAACACCCAGATGAGGTTACACAGGAAGGTGTCCAGGCGGGTTGGAATGTCTGCACAGAAGGAGACTCCACAACCTCCCTGGGCAGCCTGGGCCAGGCTCTGCCACCCTCACCAGGAACAAGTTTCTTCTCATATTTAAGTGGAACCTCCTGTGTTCCAGTCTGCACCCATTGCTCCTTGTCCCACCACTGGTTGTCACTGAGAAGAGCCTGGCTCCATCCTGACACTCACCCTTTATGTATTTATAAACATTAATACACTTGCACTGGCTCAGCCTCGAGCTGTAAGAGCTGCCCGGAATATCTGCACATGAGCAAATGTGACCATATCTACGTTTTAAGATCAGTCTATGTTGAATACTCCTAAACCACTCATTATTCTAAGACACGCTGTTGATGTAACACTACAGAAGTACATCTACATGGCAGAGTGCAAATACAGCAAATACCTTTTGCCATGTGCTCCAAGCAAACGCAAGGCCACGCGCATACCCCTGAGCAAACAATATAGTCAGCCTAACACTTAAACCATGCCCATGGGACGGGCTCTTTGCTGATATAACCTGCTTATTATCCCTGTGCTGAGCAGCCGTGGCTTCTGCTCAGCTACATCCATCCGTTCAAGTGCTGGCACATTAGTTGTATCTGTGTACAACGTGACAGACGTGAATCCTGCATATCCCAGAGACACTTTGTTCTGAGATTCTCCATTTCCAACCCTGTTTACAGGGATGAAAACCTGGCGCGGGGGGTGGGGAGGAGGAAGAGCCAAATTCCTAGCAGAACTTTGGAACCAGCTTCCTCACTAAATATCATTCTGGCTTCACTATAATGCCTCCCACCACAAGAGTCTGGCTGCAAAGAACACTGTCTCTCCAAAGCCCAAGTGCTTTACCCAGGATTTTTCCAATTGTATCTGTTATTCTGGATGACTGGTGAAATTGCTCGAAGCCTCAAGATACTGCAGCGATGCTAGAGAAGTGAGGACACTGGATGAACTCAACAGGGACGTGAAGAGAGTTGGATAAAATTTACAGAGTGACTCTAGCACAGGCACGCATCAGCATCTGTTGCCTGAAGTGGGGGATATGCACTGTACTAACTGTACTTATCTTCACTTTCCGTTTCAGACAGCTTTTGGTAACAGCAGAACCCACTGCAAACATCCTGCACCCCAGCAGATCAGGCTCCTGTTTATCTGAGCAATGGAAGAGGCTCAGATGCCTGGGCAGGTACTGCACTTCACACTCCAGGCTGGCCATGTTCTCCCATTTCAGATAAAGCACAGATGTATTTTAAGCTCTTTTGCCTCAGTTCTACAAATAACTCTTTTGGGAGAATGAAAATTATTCTCCTTCATTTGTTACCTCAGTTTTAAGAAAAAAAAAGAAGTATGAAAGACACAAAAATCAGCCAAAAAATCAAAAAAGGGCATTTTCAGAATACAGGAATGGCAAATTACACCAAGTGATGGTTTCACTCACCTTCATTTTTACTACAGCTATTCAAGTAAATCCTCTCTCAATGGCTTATTGATTGCAAGTTTGATTATTCTCTTGAATTCTAATACCCATAGACTCGATTTTACAATATCAACAGGAAGACACAAAAGCCACACACTGCAGGGTAAGTGAATTAGTACGGTACCGTTATCTATTTACCAGCCCCCAGCTGCACTCACACACACTTGCACTGCAGGTGGGCAGCAGCATTTAAAGCAGTAGAAGGCTTCATTTCTCTTCTTGTAATCATACTTCACAATCTAAACCACACATATTATTTAAGTAATCTTTCAAAGAATGTTATGGAGAAGAGGGAAAAAAAAATGTCTGTATAATTACACCTCTGTCTGTGTTTAATAAGAAAACACAAGTTTCATTACATGAGGAGACATTTCCTGCCACCCTGGAGCTCAAACTTGTGCTGCCTGCCAGTTGCTGTTGGTGACACTCTCAGCCCATCTCCCACCGTCTTTGGGGCTTTGTACCCAAAGAACAACCGAAATGCACCGTTTCAACCACGGTTTATCTACATCAAGCATGGTCAGCGCCCATTTTAAGGAAAGAGCAGCAGCAAAGATGGCTATCAGCACATTGCCTTCCCCACGCCTACACGAGCAATCTGTATTTGTGTCCTCACAAACCACTGACCCATCTCAGCTCAGGCGGTCCATGAGCTATCTCACTTCTCAGTTTACTCAAACCCATCGCAGGCAGCGTTACACATCGCTAAAAGCCCCATAATGTATACATTCAATAGCAAAACTGTTTTGGTGAGTCATCATCAGTGTGATAGTGAAAAATAAGACTAAAGGCTTTTTTGTGACTAGAACTGACTGGTAGAAGCTCCTGATTCCATCAGGTACCAGTCTGGCAACCAGTAACTGAGGTGGTTTTCTGCTACCTGGCCTACTAGTTTTTTTTTTTTCCTAAAGGCCACCATGAGCATAATAAGCACCCCAGAAAGTGGCCTGTCACTGTCTGTCCCTTTCCAGGGAATGTGATAGATCCATCAGCTCATTTGAATGAAAAATATTTGAAAAGGGGGTGGGTTTTTCACTTTATTGATGCACTCTTCCACACAGGATTTTTTCAAAATCTACATCAAACAAGGAAAAACAAATGCTGAGAGGGCAGATTTAGGGCAATTTATCAAGGTCTGGGAAATCGCTTCCAGATGGATAGAGCTGTTTGGTGCTGGCTGGTGAGAAGGAAGTAAGGTATTGTTATTGAATTAGCATGAATCTCTGGTGGAGAACCGTGTGGTAGATAGAGTGCTCCTTTCATATGGTTTGCATTTGGACCTGTCAAATTTCATTTTTATTCAAAAACCTGTGGTAAAGACACACAGTTCTTTTTTTGCTTATTAGATTTCCACCAATTCTCCCCGCGCTGTTATCCAGTCAGTATTTTTAAACTCTGCCCTAAGTGCCATGCCTGGGTCTGCCTGCTCTTTGCCATGCTTGGATAACAGCTTGCTGCTTAAAAGCACACAAGTGGTTTTAGCTTTTGCATTCGCACACTGAATGTTATCTGAGGAAATGTGCGAGACAGGAGAAAAGCTGGATGCTCTGTGAGATGTTTAAACTGAGTCACTTCAAGACTTTATCAGAACCTTTCTAAGTAAAACAATGCCTACTGAGGTCTAATGTACACTAGAAAGTGATTGCTAATATAACTAGAGGCTTAGTCTTGATTATCCTTGTTAATAAATCTTCCCTTTGTAAACCTGTCTTCTAGTAGTTAAATGTATCTATACTAGTGCATTTGCTAATAAAGAAATCCTGTTTAAAAAACCAACCAACCAAACAACACAAACCAAACAAAGGAGATATGCCCATAACAAACACTTTTCTCCTTTGAACCACCTGGATATCTGTTCCACAATATGTGCCCTGTGACTTAAGGCATACACAAAGATTTATATATTTTCCTGCTAGTTTTGAAAGCTTTTACTTTTCAAGTTATCTCAACAGTCACATAGTCTCATCTGACAAATTCAACCGAGTTTATGTTAAATGTCAAATTAAAATGACTGTTCTATTAACCTGAGGAGATAAACAGCCACAGTTTCCCTTATTGCAAAGACAAATCAATTGGTACCAATTAGTTTGTTTCAGTTGAATGAATTTTTGACAATGTGGTCTTTTAAGATCCTAGAACTAGTTGATACGCCAAGGGGCAGAAGGATTTTTAATTAAACTTCCAATAGCTTTTTCAATTATTTAAGACAATTGTTGTTATTCTTGAGTACCAAGCATGGGGGCCTTGGGGGGAAATAGAAGAAATGAGCTTTACATCTTCCCTTTTCCAATGTTCCAGGTATCTACCACAACTACTCTGTGACCATCTGGGATGTACCCTTGGCAAAGAGAAAAGGGAAATCATGATATCATGAGAACGAACTAATTCCTAAATCCTACCTGAAATGCAAGACATGGACACTTGTGCTTACTTCCCACATATATGTCTGGTTTTGCCTTTTTTGGGCTTTTTTTCCCCTATAGTTCTTACTGCTCTGTGTTTTATGAGCATCTGTTTCAACTGGCCAAGACTCTGCAAGAAATACCCAATGAGGCACACAAAATCACAGCCTACGGGATGCAACCTACTTTGTTTGCCATAGCATCCAATCCCCCCTGGGCTGTGAACAGATCATATGCCTCATTTATTACTTACACTTGATCCTCCAGCTACTGACTACTGAGCTCGATTTCCAGTTAGATGGACCCTGAAACAAAGTCTTGGTAGCCTTAAGCTTTCATGATGTGGTGTTAACAATGGAAGTTATAAATGGCTACCAAAATTTATATTACTTAATGACATGATTTTCCGATTTTGAAATGTGTTATCAAGAACCTGACACTGCATGCTCACAATACTTGGTATCTACAGGATTTCAGATCTGCAGATCACTCCATGGACATGAGCACTCAGAATTTAAAGTCAGCTAGGCCAGTGGTTGTGTCTGATCAATTGGCACCTTCCTGCTTATCAGTCTGTGTGAGATGGATGTAAACTGGCAGGTATCAGCATTCTGCCACCATGGACTCCACTGGCCCTTAATGGTCATCTGAACTGCCTCACCTTTGGCCTGGCAGCCTATTAAATGATCGTCTTGTTGCTGGCAAAAGAGAAGAAATGGAAAGGAAGATAGAATCAACTTGCCATTTCATATGGATGTCTACATTACAGAATGCCCAAGGTTGGAAGCAACCTTTGGAGATCATCTAGTCCAACCACCCTGCTCAAAGTAGGGTCAACTACATCAAGTTGCTCAGGATGATCTGTACAGTCATGGCACAGAAAGAAAGAAACGCCTTTCCTATTGCACAGGATAAAATTTGTAGTGGGGCACAGCTGAAAGGTCACACGCAATCTTCTTGGGCAAGGGATCTTTTGAGCTTAGTTGCCTGTAAATCTGACTTCTCGTGGTACAACGATTAAGGAAACAGAAGGGATAGGGAACACTTTATTGGTTTTCATGTAGTTCATTTGTAGTCATACCTTGAAGCCAAAAGGGCAGGTGCATTGATAAAACTCCACTGGATCATTGCTGCATGTCCCATTGTTCTTACACGGATTGGAGAGGCAGGGGTTACACTTGGACACCACGCTGATATCTGTCGGCTCTGGAAAGGCAAAACACAGTGCATTAACAGAGAACTGGACTGCAGAATTAATACTTCCCATACTCACACAAGCATTGTTTCCGAATGCAGTATTGACCCAGTGTTGGCACAAATGCATACGCTGTGGGTGCAACTTCACACAACAGCATGGGACTCCCAGGGATTAGAGAGATTTTAAGTACTTAAATCAAGTGCTAGGGAAGTCTCAATGATGCTTATATTCTCCTGGACACGCAAACATCGGCTCTGAAAAAACATGCTGGGACTCTCCAGAGAGTGGGCTTATATATATATGGCTTTCAGCAACTTTCCTTCTCTCAGTGCTGAAAATTCTGCAATAGCAACCCCTAGGGAATCATAACATGACATTTCTATGGCTGGTAACAAGAATGAAAGTGCAGATGCAACAGCAGAAATGAAAAACATGCATAAGAAAGATTTAGTTAGAGGCTTATGGGAATATTTAGGTGCAAAGTGTTCTACCATCCTTAATTTTAACAGAGTTCACAACTTATTTTCTTCCTGTTCTGCCCAGGAGAATGATTATCAACATCCAGGTATCTTGGCAAAATGCAACAAAGACAAATATACAAAGACCTAAATGTATGCTGGTAAATACACATGGCCATATTTAAACCATTTAATAAACCACATTTTTTAACACAACTCTTGCAGAGAAGTAGTAACGTTTGTGGGTGAGCAGCAAAATGAACCAAAACAATACTAAGTACATTTGGGGTACCAAGCCAATCAATATTTTGTTGCTGAGATTTTACAGAAAGCTGATTTTGGCAGTTATATTTATGGCTAAAGAAATGGTGATTTTGAAATGACTACATTTCAAATATTAATGAGATAACACTTTTACATGTAAAAAAACCCCAACCTTACCACTTCAAAAAGGCTTTAATTATATCAAGCAGTAAAGACCCTAAAACAATTTAATGTCACTTTCAAGGAAATATATATTAAAATAACTTAAAATTGGTCCTGTGCTAATCAGAAGTGGGCACAGAGCTGCTGTTTTGCAAGATAAATGATAAGAAGGAGTAAACTGTGAAACATCCTGAAAGAAAAGCAGCTTATACTTGATGTTAGAGAGAAGATGGAGCTCTAGAAGATAACCAAACTAGGGATGAAAAAATCCCTTCCAGCCAAGGATTTGCTTTGGACCATCCTGTATGAGATACCAATATAAACCCTCATTATTAACTTTGAACACTTGCTCAACAGCAACAGGGGGGAAGAACACGACAGAAATGGGGACCAAGGAGCCTCAGCTGCAAGAGTCTGTTAACAGGGCACAGCTGACCACAAACTGCAATAATGAGGAAAAAATACACAAGGAGTAACAAATAATAATAACAAAAAGAAATAAAAGACTTGTCATCCTCTTCTGTCTTTGCGTTTATGTCTAACTAAATGCCACACGTGTTTTTAACTTGCACAGGACAGCAAGAGGAAATAACATCTGAATTCCTGGCACTGACAGGGGGTGGAATGGGACATATCTGAGCTCCTTTTGTCTTGAAGGTAGAATATCCAGAGAATATAGGAAGGTAGCTCCTTGGAGAGCTCATGAGACAGGCAGCAGTGCTGCTCTTCTAGATTTAGAGGTCACTAAACCAAAATTTGCTCTATTATTTATTTATTTTGCAATATACACACATATATTCTCCATTTATTCCTTTGGCATAGATCAAAGCTAATCAATGCAGGAGCTAATAGGAACTGTGTTAGTTCCTAGCAGTTAAGTAGTTCATTAGTTTGCCCTTGTGGATTTGATTTATAAATCCATACAGCAAAATACCCTCAGCCCAGCACATTCCTTTCCTCTACTGCATAATCAGGAGGGCAATTTAATAAAAAGCAGAGCTGAGTTTGCATGACTTGCACATTACATACTTCCATTTTCTTGGCTCTGCTGAGACATAACCTTCTGCTCAGTCACAGGCTAAAAACATAATTTTAACAAGAATAAGTTAAACTCTACATTATTTTTTTAAATGTAAGAGTTACTGGAGGTCACAGAGGACACGTGTGCAAAACTGCACGTGGCATCGCAATAAACCCCTGACGGCCAGATGGACGCGCACGGGGCAGCGGATCTTGAACACGCACATGGGAAATGCATTCGGTTGGACTATCAAATCACGCGTTGTTTTTCAAAATAAATGTATTATGATGAGAAAAGGTGAATTTTGCTACGGGCTGGAGCTCCTTGGAGTATGCTGCCACTCATCCTGACCATCAACAGTTTCTGTTTGCCCAAAGATCAGCTCCGAACCAACACTTTTTTCTCCTTTTCCATTCAGACAAAATGAGCCATGGGGACAGCTGGAAGAGTAGAAAGTCCACCAGCTTTCTAATAGATCAAACTAACATCTACATAAAAAAACCATGCAGCTGTCATAGTCTGGATCACAGGTTTACTTAACTCTTGCCTAAGAGTTGCTTGCTCAGTTTTGAGAGAAAGTGAGCATAACTATTGATATATCGCAGTTTCAGAATGAAGAATTCATCTAGCTTCTGCTTCTCAATTCATTTTCAGACCCTGTTTAATATGTAAATACAATAATTCTCTTTGTTTCGCTTCATGTGAACAAGTACATTATTTGGTATTTTTAGTATTCAGGGTATATTTGTACTTCACATTTGAGAGACTATTATAAAGTCTGTAGTTCTGATAACTATAGTCAGAGTTCTGATGGTTTAGAGACTGACATTTCAAGTAATTAAATTATAAGGTTACAGTTATTAAAAACATATTTGAAAGGACATAAAATTCAGCCCAAGCTTGGGAACTTGTGTTCTAAACGCACTTCAACACCTTCATTTGTTTGTTCAGCAGTTTAATCCCAGCCTCTATAAAATCACACTGCCAAGCAGTACTGTAAATGTGCACGGCACTCTGAGAGACATAAAACCAAGCTTTATGCCCTCATTTCCATTTCTAAGAGAGGCTACTGATCCATCTTTTCCACTGTAAATATAGCTCTGTCGTCACACACTTTCTGGTAACTTCTGTGAACCTCCAAAACTTTTTCTACAATATAAACATACAGGTATATCTTAATCTACATTCAGTAATAAGCTACTTACTTTATCTACAAAAAAAGTGTGCTCCTTTTAATTTGTCTTACTGCTCTCTAATGCAGCATACTCCTACCGTTGACTACCCCTCATTGCTAACAGCGGCACCTCAACCCTCTCCTGAATGAATTGCATTTGGACGTGAAACATTTTCCATAATCCACAGCTTCTGATACACAGTTGATGAGGACAGTTTGCAGATCTTCAAATGAAAATGTACTTCTGGTAGATATTTGCTTTCCAGAAGAATTCTGAGCTAGAATCATAGAATCATTTCAGTTGAAGAGACCCTCAGGATCATCGAGTCCAACCATAACCTAACTGTAGCACTAAACCATGTCCCTAAGAGCCTCATCTAAATGCCTTTTAAACCCCTCCAGGGATGGTGACTCCATCACTGCCCTGGGCAGCCTGTTCCAAGGCCTGACAACCCTTTCTGGGAAGAACTTTTTCCTAATATCCAATCTAAACCTCTCCTGGTACAACTTGAGGCTATTTTCTCTTGTCCTATCACTTGCTACTTGGGAGAAAAGACCAGCATCGGTTTCTCAGCTTTCTAGTAAATGTAGATAATAACTAGAGTGCTCTATGTTTTAAAAATAACCCTTGTTTCACCAAAGTTTTCTGGGGTAGGTAGAAGGCTGAAACCAATTTATTTGTTCAAATAAATCCTAACAACATCCTACACGCTACCTTGCCATGATATAATCTGGCGCAAGGAACAGTAACTCTTCTGAGGTTTGCTGGTTTGCCTTCCAGTGGTGCAGTTCACCAAGCTTTGCAGAATGCCACTTGGGTACAATGTGATGGTTCAGAAAACGAAGGCTGAGCCCAACTGCCCCCCAAACTCGCTTTAAAACCAAACGCAAAGCACCGTAGATGAGGAAAAGCCCGGAGAGCGTCCCAGCTGGCTCGTACCTCTGCACTGGAAGTGGTGGGTGGGCGTCGTGAGCAGCAGCCTGTCCCCCATGGCGTCGGGGCCGCTGCAGCGCGCGATGCCCGGCTCCTTGTATCCCGCCTTCACCCACTCGGACAGCCAGCGCAGGTGGCAGTCGCAGTGCAGTGGGTTGGTACCCAGAGCCCTGGAGGGGTCAAACAACCAACAGCGGTTATTTTGGCTCACGAGCAAAGAAAACATCTCACCAAGGCACATTTTATTCCACGCTTTTACAGGAATGCTTCACTTCAAAATGTGGGAAAGATCTTCTGAGTATTCAGGAAGTCTCCTAGATTTATCTCCTTCAGTGTTCCCACTTTTTTCCTTTCTTCCCATCATTAATTAGGGAGGTTGTATAAATACCTAACAGCAAATCACTTTTCCAAACAATAAATCACTTTTTCAAACAATTGTGCTCGAGCAATGTCGCCAAACATGTTGCTTTCATCAAATTTATCACATTGGTTTCTTTTATTTAAATCTCTGGTCTTCAGGAGCATATTCTAACAGCGAATTGTATAATTGAGTGTGGATCTAATGACTCGTGTCAATGTCTCCTCACTAGATGAAAGATACAGAGGATACCACTGGTTTCAAAACTGCAACTTGGTGTCTGCTACTTTTGTTTCTGGCTTTAAAAAGACATTTTCTGCTTAACCCACCACTTGAGTTAGGTCATATGGTTGAAGTAGACAACATTCACATAGTGTAATTATAATTCCAAAAACCTTTTCATAATTCATAGCAACAAAACATAGAAAACAAACCCATCTACCTTAAATTTAGGTGCTGCCTTGACTAATTTATACTAATTTCTTCTCTTAAGGAAAGTGTCTTTTCAGGCAGTCAGTCAATTACAAAGTCCAGACTTCAGAAAAGTCAGTTTAAAAACAATTAATTTTTGAAAGTGTGAAGAAATGCATGTTGGAAGTCTGAATTTATTTTGCTGAAAGTAAATGTAAGGCTTTAGCTGTACAAGACTTAAATCGCCATGGGAAGAAAATTAACTACATAAAAATTAGGAAAGAGATACCAAAGAAACTGGGTTTTAGACTTCACTATTTCTGCATATATTACAAACTATTTTTAAGATAGTATTTAAAACTCAAGCTTCTTTCAAATAAAAATGTATCAGACGGGATATTAAGATAGAAACCTCAGTAAATTTGTTGATACGTTTCTATTGGAGTGACTAATGAATCCACAGTGCCCTAGACAGATCCATAATGAGAGTTCATAGGTTCAAACCCTGTTTAGTGCTCATTCATCAAAATTAAATGTGTACTGCAGCACAGTATTAAAAAATAGCCATCCATTCCTTCTGTAAATCCATTGCTTACAATGGGAAAAAAACTACTGGGTTGACTTTTTGACCCTGTAACTGTGATCAACTGGCTGACTTGTCCAAGGTCAAACAAAATGCAGCACTGAAAGCTGGACCAAGAAATTCACTTTAGTGTTGAGCAACTGCCATGTATAAAGTGGGAGTGGGAGGACAGCGGAAAGCTGGTTGCCATATTAATTAATCTTTATAAAGTACGTTAAAAATAAAGCTGCTTTACAGACACTAGAAATCATCACCAATAATGTTGTACAACTGCAGAAATTATCACAGGTATTTTTCCCTTCATTTCTAGGAACTACAGTGAATTCTTGTATTTTCATTCACGACCTCTAGCATACTCTATTTCTTTGCCCACTACAGCAAAATATTTCCATAAGGTAAAAATATCCTGGGCTGTAATGAAATACCACCAGCAGCATTTTCAAAATGTTGTGCAAACCTTCCTCTGCCTCTAGTGAGGTCTATCAGCTATATAGGTTGTTATAATAACTGCATTACAACAATATGATGTTTACTATGTAAAGGAAGTTTGGTGAACATTTTCTTGTAGGCTTTAAACAGCCATGGAAAAAGTGATTGAAGTATCCAGATCTCAGTTTTGCTCTTCCAGTTACAGACCAATTTAAAGCTCTTACAGAAGACTCTGAAATCAATAATAAATAAACAAAATATTTCTTTGCAATTCTAGCGGTTAATTTGATGCCTTCCCCCAAGTGATGCTGAAGGCTCAAGGCTGATCATCCTACTCGTAGCCACACAGCTTGTACATTTAACATCCACTTTCGTTCTCCCACATATTATGAATTTGATGAGCAGCAATCCCATGTATCATTTTTAAAATTATTCCAAGTGCGTGCTTTCTCCTTGAAGATCTATATATCAGGAATTTCTTTTCAACCACGTATGAATAAGCACAGCTTTTTCTGGCATGTGAAGAGCAAAATCACTGTGCTTGCTAAAAGTTTCAGAATACTCTTTAAGAAACTGGAGAGCACAATTGCACTGTAAAATTCAATTGTTCAGCTGTGCAAATTACACCCCAGACAGGTCTTATTTATTTTATGGATCCTATTTATTACTGTTCATTTGAGCTTTGTGTATTTTACATTTCTGGCAGCACATATATCTAAACAGATAGACTGCAGTGATTGTATTGGGCCAAAGGGGTTTTTATCACTCCCGAAGGTGAACAGTTTACCCAGGAAAATTGTATCTGCACTTCATTTCAAGTAAACCCCGAGGAAAATCTAAACAAATGGGGCATGATATGTTTATCTCTTGAGTTCTAAAAATACCCTCAGAAGCCAGATTCCCAGTATGGAAGGTGTCACTGCGCTTCCAAACGGAGATACAGGGCTTCAGCTTGGGCAGACCCTCATTCCAAAACAACAACCAAACTGACCTGACGATGCTGGGAACGTGCTGAAGAAACACATTCTGTGCAAAACAAATATTTCCTCTGACTTAGATACCAAGCCATAAGCACGAAACAGAGAATGTTGTTTCTCAGTTGAAGTTGAAATTGCCTAAGTTGGTCACATATGATTTCTGTCCCAACCAATCTGACGTATCTTTATTTTTTACTATCTAGAGAGAGACTGGGACAGAAAGCTGTTACACACAAATAAACAGTCTGAGGACATATCTGCTATCCAGAAAATACGTAAATATGCACTGAACCTAGTGTTAAGTGTTCCGGAGGGCACGTTTAAGGTTGCAAAGAGAGGAACAGAGATGTAAAACCTACGTTAAATGTACCTGTTTGTATGTCTTGATGTGTGCACATCAACATCAACTCACATGCATGAGAGCAGCATCAAAACAGAAAATATCAACCTGGGAAACTAGTCATTCGGCAAAATGAGCAAGACATGCCCAACCCTCTGATTACTTGAGGACAGTAATCAAGAAACATGCTACACAAAATTACTTTTCCTTTACATCTATTGTCTAATAAGGTGCAGCATCACACAGTATCTCAGTGAAAAAAACATCTTCTGTTCATTTTCTTGGCATCAACACTTCAGGTTTATTTTGTAACAATTGCAGCTATTTGGCTTTACAGTTCTTTCATCAACTGAACTGTATTTAAAAATACCCTGGACCTCCACCAATACAATAGTAATTTCCTCAAATATCTGACACGTCTAATAATTTTTGCAAATTATGGAATGAAGTTTTAATGCCGTGAAATGACCAATTTCCACATGACTAAATATGTATGTCTGAAAGAGTGATTCATCAACAAGTTCATACACTGGCAACGCTTCACTATGCAAAACATATGACACTTATTAAGCAAAGAATTCACATTTGCTTAATATTTGCTCTTTGTGGGAGGTTTCCTGTCTCGCTCAGACCATAACACACTCTGCATTTCACACAGACGATGCTGAAAGAAAGCCTTAAACACAAAGTCCACAGAAGAGGAAACTCACATTTGCTCATTTGGGTTTCCTTAAGAAAATATTTTGGTAACTAATAACAACAGGTTCTAGCATTTTTTTATTTCCTTTGAACAGATGCGCTATGAATATCCACAGCAGACTATGGAAAGTGAGCAGGAAAACCAGAAAACCTATGCAGTCTGAAATATGTATTAATACGCACTGTTTTATAAATCTGAGACTGTCAATCAGCCAGATGGCTCCAGACAGAAGTACTTACAGATGGGAAAGGGATATCAGGTCGTTGAAAGAACCTTCAGGAACACTGGAAATATCGTTTCCATGGAGTGTCCTAGAAGAAGGGAGAAGCAGGAAGGCATCAAACCACAGTATTATATCTGCTCCCCACAAATGAAGGATTTGGTGCTTAAGAAAGATACTTCATTTTGTTCCTTTGAGAGTTTATATGAGCTTCACAACTCTGGAGCTTCCACACTCTATTACTTCTAGACGTTGACATTTAAAATAATGATACAATCACTGTTGTTGGTGACTAACGTCTTAAATTAAAAAGGTGACATACTATTTATGCTATAAAGAGTGTACTGATGACAAGCAGATTCTCACGTACAGACCTGTATGCTCTTATAGAATCCCATTGGCTGGAAGCACAGAAAAAACAGAATGGGAAAAATGGGAATTGTGAAAGTTAAATTGAATATTGACTTCAGAGAGATCCAAGGAGAGAGTCCATGAGGGCAAATATATCTGCACTTCCACATTCTATTTTCCCATTCTTACAGTAGGAAATATCTCTTTGTGTGGTATTTTTAATATCTATACATTTATGCTATCAGGGAAAATACTTGAAAATAGTTATTTTAAGGATGATTCACCCAGTGCAAAGAAACTAACATTTTTCCAGCAGGATTTTCACGATCTTTGTGAAAGGGTTCTCCACCATTTCCAAGACAATTTAAGCAGCCACTTCATCTCTTTTCTCAGAAATATGTTTATAAGTGAGTTACACAGGCAAGCACAAGTGGAAAGGGTTTTTTGCAGCTTGTAGAGCACGACACTTCTATTCAAAGCAGCAGACAGAAGAGTGAAAGATAATTATTTGTAATTGCTTGTGGTTTTCATTGAAATGGCAACTGCCTACCCCGCTACAAAGTCACGCACCAGCACCAGAGGGGTGGCAGATAAACAGAGGGGACGAGCCGCTCTCGGAGCACCGAGGCTGGGATCAAATAGGAGAACAGCAACAAATGGGTGTGTGGAGGGCACAAGATGCTGGGGGTGACAACTGCATAAAACCCCCCTAAAAAATGCACCAAGGAAGATACACAGTCCCGCCAGGTTTTATTTTATAATTAAATAAAGCAGCTGTTCAGCTGCTGCATCCTCTGCATCACTAGATAATTATCTGGCAAAACAACAGCATAGAGAAAAGTATTTATAGTCTGTTCTAACTCTTCTAGTTTGCATGTCACTGAAAAGCAGTTTACTACTCCATGCAATAACAGACAGGAAGGAGGAGCCAACAGGCGTCGATCCCGCTGGATCTCACCAGCCATTTCTTAAGCAGAAGTTGGTAGAGAACTTGCAAAGGCAAGGGACATCAATATTTTAAAATTATATTTTCTGTTGCACTTCTCCCCTGAGCTGGTTCAGTTACAGCAAACTGCTGTATAGTTTATGTCCTCTTTCCCAGCTCCAGGAATTACTGCCAGTGCTGCAGACCTGGCGGAGGAGGCTGGAAAACAGAAACCTGCCGTGTGTCAGGTTTGTAGCAGCTCTTTCCCTCGAGTCATTTATTTTCTAATTTACCTGGTGATTTGCGGAACACACCGATCATTTTTTTTTTTTTATTTTTGTGACTGTACAAATGCTTGAAATGGTGCACACTGAATGTGTTTAAAACAAACCAAATGTCTGGGCCCGGGGAAATAGATAATAGCCCCAGATGGAATATTGTGTCCAGTTGTGGCCCCTCAGTTCCAGCAGGACAGGGAACTGCTGCAGAGAGTCCAGCGCAGCCACCAAGATGCTGAAGGGAGTGGAGCATCTCCCGTGTGAGGAAAGGCTGAGGGAGCTGGGGCTCTGGAGCTGGACAAGAGGAGACTGAGGGGGGACTCATTCATGGGGATCAATATGGAAAGGGGGAGTGTCAGGAGGATGGAGCCAGGCTCTTCTGGTGACAACCAGTGACAGGACAAGGGGCAATGGGTACAAACTGGAACACAAGAGGTTCCACTTAAATTTGAGAAGAAACTTGTTCATGGTGAGGGTGTCAGAGCCTGGCCCAGGCTGCCCAGGGGGTTGTGGAGTCTCCTTCTGTGCAGACATTCCAACCCGCCTGGACACCTTCCTGTGTAACCTCATCTGGGTGTTCCTGCTCCATGGGGGGATTGCACTGGATGAGCTTTCCAGGGCCCTTCCAACCCCTGACATTCTGTGATTCAGTGAGATGGAAATAAAAGCATCTCTTTTTCCATCCTTTCCTCCCTTTCTCCACCCTAACACCACTACACACTTCACCAGGATCCACGCAATGCCTTGTAACTGTTACGAATTCTACCTTTACCTGCTGTTTTACACCAGCGTACAGAGCAAGGAAATCCAAACTCGCCAGGGGAAGATACACCTCGTGCTGTCCCTGGCGTGGGGCTGTGAATTCATGAACAGCGGCATCACCATCACATTTCACAGCATTCGTGGAAGCTGCAGTTTCTATAACATCTCAGAGTTTTCCTACAGAGCATCAAACCTCAAAATCTACAGCAGAGTTGTCCTGCTGGCACCTCGCTCCAGCACCAAAACCTTCCCCTTCCAGCATCCCAATTGGGAAATTTTCTCTTAAGCATACCGAGGTTTCAGCTGTTCATGATAATACTTGGCATTTATAAGGATGGATCTCCCAGCAATTAATCTGAACAGGAAAAGGAAGGACATGAGCTCCCACACAGTAACTCCAGATAAAGCCCACTCACTAATTCTATACAGAATGACTGAGACATACCCCACAGCTATTAAAATAAGAAGCATTTTTGTTGGTATGAGGATGCAAGATCAGGTCTGAACAACTTGGCATCAAAATGTTCCCTTCTTTAATGAAATAAGCATATTTAAATAAGCAGAAGTTTATGTGAACTTTAAGTAGAATATAAAATATCTCATGCTAGTAGAATATTTCATAGCTTGTTTTATCTTTTTCATCAATATAACATAGAAAATTGTTTGGTGATGTGGAAAAATGTTTTTATTTCTGGACTTTGCCTCTTAGTTAAACCAGGACTAAATGTCAGAAGTTACAACATCGTCACACAAAAATAATCTCTAAAATTACCCATTCAAGCCTACCAGAGAGTTCTAATATTTATAATTACTTTGTCTCAACCTTAGCTTTTAAAATCTATTTACATTTAGCTTCTAAAGAGACTTTGGACCAAAAAACCCACCCAAAACAGAAAGAATAAAAAACTCCGCTACTTTCTACTGCAATAGCTTTGGTACAAAAACCTACTGATATCAACTTTTGCTTATGAAAAACCTCTGAAGACTATGTTGAAATTGCTCCCCAGCACACTTTGGCTGCCGTTCTGGATAAGCCACATGAAGACCGAAGATTAAAGGCCTGGTTGTGTAAATGCTGATATATATTCAGGCTTAAACATAAACTTATTGACTCTGCACTTTACTCAGTTGGGTTTGTGCTGAAAAGCGTAAGAGACAGAGGACAGAACCGGATATCTGTCAAAGATCAACATCATACATCTGTGATTATTCTCATTTTCAAATACATATTTACTTTATTTACTACGGAGAGGCAAAAAGTAAAGAAAACATAAGGAATCTGGAAGACACAGAAGCCTGTATGAGCAGGTTCTGCTACCCTCAAAGGCATGAACAGCCAAGGGTAATGAGATCTCGATACTATTTTTATTTAAAATAAAATGTGGCAATTGTTTTGCTGATGTTTTCTCTTTTAAATTCCCCTGAAAATATGGATAATAAATAACTGACAATAACAGATTGCACACTGCCACTCAGAAGCCATTTTCTCTCTGGAGAATTGATTTTTAATAACCACGTTGATGACATGTGGCAAAAGTTGTAGCTGATACCAGAGTTTTGTGGGCCGTGATAAATCAAATCAATCTGGATGCTTCCAAATGCATGGAGCAGAGGCAGAGTTGCCCCTTTAGGCTCCATTTCACTCATGCTGCTCCGTGCAAGACGGGGAGGGCTTTTGAAAAGACATTTTTTCAATTTGATTAGCAGAACATTGAGTAAAGCCAAAAGATAACAGTTGTTATTAAAATATTGCCCTTTGTTTCTGTCCCTACGTGGCCTGCAAGAATAGAAATGAAAAGACAAATTATAGCTATTGGAAAGAGTGAGGCATGGTATGTCTACACTGTAATTCAGGGTAGAGTGTCCTAAACTAGCTTTAATCAAGCTGGCTTGCATATCGGAAGCAGGCCAGAAGATGGTTCTATATGGAATAATTTATTTGGCCATGAAACAGAATATATTAATCTGTGCCCAAATTTCAGGACTCATGAAACAACTCAGATGTGACCATCCTAGTGCACTAAAAAACAGAGTCCCAAGCCAAACTTAAAACAGCAAATCCAAATCACATATCTTTCTAGTTTTTAACGATGGAAACGGGGAAGCTAAAGCTGTCTTGTAAATTAGAAGGTGGAAATGTAGATATCTATTTCACCACTCAAACCACAGTGAAAGAGCCTGGCCAAACAGCATTGCTTTGCCTCATTACTTCCACAGTTGCAGTACTGCCCATGCCAGCACCTTAATTCCACACTTACAGAGCCATTGCACAGCAACCATTGCTCTTTCAATTCACTGAAACCTCTATATGCGAATGACTTCTTAAAAAAAACCCGACAAAACCAACAGAAAATACTACGTGAATAGTACTCAGGACATATTCTTCAACTCCTCTGTCCTGACCTTTTAGTGTTCAAAGCTGTTTCTCCTTCAGCACACTGAATAATCTCATCACAGATACGTTATTTCATTGCTTAGTTTTCAGTTCACTGTGCAAGAAGTGATGACCCCCCTTGGCTTCTCCACCTTGGCTGGACAGCTGCGCACAGGGTGGCGTGTCCACGCAAACACGTGAGCAAACCCAGCCCAGGGGTTCTTTCTGATGGGGCAGGTGGGGAGCGAGAGACAGTAAATATGAGTGTGAGCAAATTGTTCAATCCAGAAAGCTGCTGGAAGTAGCTACACTGGAAGCAAAGAGCGCAGAAAAGGATTTCCAAAGAAAGAAAACACACATAGACATCTCTGTGTGTGCCACAAGTCAACATGAAGTGAAATTTCATTCACAGCCTAATGGCATTTCAGACAGGCATCGCAGCACCACTGGCACCCAGTTGGGCTTGATTTACTCATTGTTTTAGTGTGGGGACTTCTAACTTACTCCCCTTTAGCTGGCATTCTTTTATGCAAAGACTTGCCTGCAGAAACCTAAATAAACAGAAAATATTCCAAAAATGTGCAAGTTTTCAGCAAAGACACTCTTGCTGAAGCATCCAATGGAAACCTACACTCTAAAATATGATAACGTTCTTACAGACAAAGAGACAAGTCCTTTCCAGTGGGGCACCCAAACACTGTTCAAGTAGAAGAGAGAAACATACTTTATGCAGCCTCTTGGAGGCCTGTTTTTAGTATAGTTCTTGTCCCTGAACTATCAGAGAAAACTCATTCATCCTGAAAACAGGTAATTGCTTCTTTTCAAAGTTTAGCATTCACCTGCTCTAATCATTACCGGACATATTGCACCTAAGTACAAGTACATTGAAGCTAATTGTGTGAAAATATTTATGACTACTGAATCAAGTGAAAGCCATCTGCTCACGAAAAGCCTCCCTGCCATCAACAGCATTCTAATAAGCTGCAACTCAGCTGCGTTGAAGAAGTGGTACTTACAGCACCCGAAGAGACCTGAGCCCATTGAACGCGTGGACCGGGATGCACCGAAGTCTGTTGTAACTCAGGATGCTGAGGGAAAGAGAGAACAGAGTTACAACATTGATTATTTCACTACTAGAACAACCACAAAGCAGCACGGAAAACCCCATGCTTAAGAAACAAGATGTGTACTATTTGTTCAACACCTAAGATGGTGTCTGAAAAGCAATTAAAACTGTTATCAAAACTTTGGGCTACTTACAGCGTTGATAACTGAGTCATATTGCTGAAGGTGTAATTGGCCAACACACTTATGCTGTTGTTGCTCAGATCACTGAAGAAACACACAGAAAATATCATTTATATGTATGAACTGAGAAATGTCTTTTTTAAAGATTACATAATATGTGCACAGCAAGATGCCTGAAGCGATTGAAAAGTCACATATTATCAACCGACACAATATTTTCTAATCAACTTTGAATAAGCTCTAAAACCAAAGCACATCAGACTTCCCTGAAACCCTTCAGACTCATAAATATTAAGGCGCATTTACAGCATATAACATTAAAAAAAAAAAAAGTGAATGCAAGCAAAATTTTTGAAGAAGGATAAATTATTAATAATAGATGATAAAAGCATGGGTGAATATTTGCTGTACCAACTTGCTTTGCAATTTATTACAGGCATTCCATTTCCATCTGCTTTTCACATTGACAGCTATTAGAACAAAATTTCATTTTTAATTTATGAAAGTATTTTAGGCTCAAACAGAACATTTTGTTTTGTTGTTGCTCTCCCTCGAAAAACAAAATCAGATACACTTCCAAATAAGAGACTGTTTTAAAACAGAGGATGCCAGTTTTCTTTCCACGTTGTTTGTATGTGAGGTTGTTCTGCCCATTTGACTTGAGTATCCACAGCTGATTCAAACAGCATTTGAAAATTTCTGATAAATAGTCCAGCCAAGAAATTTCACTCTTGTGTATTTCAGGGAGCAACTGACTGAAAACAAGTCTGGTTGAGTCTACCTGTATCGCTGTTCATAGCAGAAACAGCTATGCAAATTTTCATTGCCTCAGTATTATAAATACTGCCTCACCTAGAGCAAATGAACGCCGGCTCCTCTGTTAATGACCTTTACAGCTTCGCACAGATAAATCTGCCAAGCGAAGCCGTAACAGAGGCTCCGTGGGAGCTTGGAACAGGCTCTCTGGTGCCCTCAGTCACCTCACTCTTTATGAACACTTTCTGGCAGCGGTGGCCACTGTGAAATTCTTTCCAAATTCAAATTACAGAAGTCTGTTTACCCCCCCAAATACTAATTATTTCTGTTCCACCTACAACATAGTGCAGAAAGCGTAACGCAATTTTCTTGACATTGAAACTGTGTGTTTCTTACATCAGTGTCAGGTGTCTAAAGGCGGAGAGCCCCTTCGGCACAGCAGTCAGATGGTTTCCTTCCAGGTATCTGAAAAAAGTCAGATTTGCCAGTTACACAAACATGTTAACAAGAACTCCTGTCACTCAATCTGCAGGATGAATGAGGAAAAGATAAACTCAGTCAATAAGGGAATTATCTTTGATTCATTGCTTGGAATTTTTTAACAGTTTCTCTTTTAAAAGTGAATTATCCAAAATGCAAAGCATGACAATAGCTTATTGCCTTTCTTTTTTTAGAAGACTTGGAAGTGAAATAAGGATCTCTGGCCTACAGCAAACAGAAATGACCATCTGGTGCTTCTATGACAGCAACTGGAGAAGGGGAGAAAAAATGTGGAGCCTGTGCCCTGAACTCATAGACACCTTTAACAAGTTTCTGTAATAACGCTGAGGGCTGATTGACCCTGTTAGGAAAGTTTTTGTCTGGTGCGTGTAAGTCCTATGTACAGCCAGAAGTGGCAGAGGAGCTGCACTGCAAAAAGTCTCATTTATTCCAGTGTCAACACAAACATCCATCAGTTTGACGCCACATCCATTACAGCAATTCCTACCATGGCACATACACCCTCCTCACCTTCCCTTTTCAAAGTATGCTGGTACAGGAGGAAAACTTGGTATGAATCGAAGACCAAAGACCAAGTTCTCCTTGAATACAAGCACTGAGTGCATTTAATAAAATAGCTTGTGTTTCCAGGGTGGAAGTTGTTTGAGACGGCACTGAATGTGTCTCTATTCAGACACACACACAGTAGGGCTAAAGCCTTTTGGGATAATCCTGGGTCCTCATACGGTGCCTGTATTTTGCAGTTTTTCTCCACTGAAGAAACAAGAACATTCAGTAACCAAGGGAAGAACCCTGAACAAATATAACATTTTCCAAAAGTTTGCCTGGAAGACAGCACAGGTACTCCAGACCACAGCTGACGTGTGCTAGCAACGAGACATGGGGCTTTTCCTGGTTAACACAAAATACTGGAGACAGAGCTGAAGTTCTCTTCCTTAACCCTGGCTTTTGGCTGAAACTGCATCCCTGGAAGATACCAAAATAACAAGGCTCCAATGGACGTTGACCACTGGGGTCCCATGACACTGCCAAGGTGATTCTCCAGACATCTGCACATCCAACCTTCTCAGAAAGTACTATGGAGGAGGAAAGCACTTCTCCCTCCTCAGCTGAGCATAAAAGATGATATTTCTCTTTCTTACAAGATCCTTTGGGGGATTTTTCTTAAGGTAGACATGGGGCAATACAATTGATGTGGGATGTTTTGAAAGACAATCAAGCATAGCCAGGAAATGCAGCCCACAGCCACCGGAACACTGAATGTGCTACCTCCTCTTCTGCAAATATGATCTGATAATCATGTTAAAACTTTTTATCCCACACATACAATTTCCTTTTATTTGGCAACAAACCTCCTTGTTCTGCATTTACTATAGCAAACAGTAATAATAATAGATTATTACTGTGCTATATGTTCCCTCTCTACACTGACTGTAACAACACAGAGATATTTGTGTAAACTAAATCCAAGAAAATTTTCCCACAAACTTTATTTTTACATCATTTAAAAATAAAATCTATAAACACTAACAGAATTTTTACATAAAACATTTTATTAACTGTCACATGTTATTCTTCCCCCCGGCTTCTATTTCAGCATAATGCCCTTTCTGCTGCTTCGGTTCTCTTTTCAACTGAACTATTCCAGCCAAACCTCCCCAGTCCCACGTTTGTCCATCCTGCCTGTGCACAGGATCCCAGCAAGGCAGGGTCACCTTAGAGCACGCACTGGAGCCGATCTGGTTCCTGCTTAAAATTAGGCTGGACAACTGGGACTACAGGCTTTTGAATTTTTAACCAAAAGCAAAATCATTCCTTAATGAAAAAAAAACCTATTGAACAAATTAATCTCTCCATTCACAAAGGTCACAAGCATTGAATGACAGTGTTGGACATCAAACAGTTAGCTCTCGCAAAATCGTGACGGCTGCTGTGCTGGTGCAGATTATCACAAACCAGAGCACGGGTTAGTTATGCCACATTAACACCTCCCGTGGATATTCATATTCTGCAAGTGTAAAGTCACTTGCTTCATTTTGACTAAATTCGATATAAATTATTTTGAAAATGGAGTTCCTTGGAGAATTCACACCACAAATTACGTAGAAGATCCTCAGAAATCAGTCACATGTGTTACTATTGAAAGAGGGCAAACCATGTCTCATTTCCCCAGCCATGGTTTGCTATGGATGCAATAAGTCACGGGGAGTCTGCACCTTCTCTTTCACCCCAGAAAGTCACAAATCTTAAACCCATGCATGACGGTGTGTTAAGGCTCCAGTGTTTATTCCAAGTGCAAAATCCAAAGGATTTCCAAAGGAAATCAAAAGCAGGTCATGTATCATGTATTTGTAAGCTAGGTATGATTTTCCTTTAGGAAAGGAGACTGGGCTCTTGCAATGTGTTGAAAACTTTAGAAATATATTTTCAGGATATTCTCCTGTTGATCCCAATATAAAACAGCCTGCAATTTGAACAAAGTGATGATGACTGGCCAGGTTCTTCCCCCCTGTTTTGCTTTCTGGTGCAATCAGAAGTCAAGGGTGCACATTTTAATCCAGTGCTTCATTACTCAGCTAACATAGACCCCTAGAGATAAACTCTATAGAGGATCTGCTTTGAATAGCTTTGGATTTGTACTGCATGCAATTTGATGGTTATATAAATGTGCTAGCAGAAAGCTGCAATATTTATACCAGTGGTACAATTTCTGAACAAATACAATTTTACACGGAAAAATTACTGATTATATGCTTTTCGTACACGCATAAGAACAATTCACCACTGTTAAACCTTTCAGCACATTATACAAAGAGTGGCAATATTTTCCAAGCAAAAGGCATTCATTTTTAAAGCACATTTAAGTGAAAGGAATTTGAAATAATGGGAGCTTTTAGGGCATAAGAGCAAGGCAAGAATCAGGAGGATCTGAGTGGCAACATTAGAAGAAACCCTTTGCTGCAGGTGAGCTGCTCAGAGTGGGCCAGGGGACATAGTGAGGAACAATTACAGTTACAAAACTCTGTGTAATTATGTATACGTATATATAAACAAATAAACCTGGATGAAACTACAGACACCCTGCCCAAACAGCCCAAACCCTAACAGAACGATGCGGAGGGAAGACTGTATTTCAAATTCTTTTCCCTCCTTACCCAAAGTAAGATGACGTACATGGCATCTGGTATGCAAAGTCATTCTGGCATGAATGAAAGAACTATATGTCTGATTTTAATGCTCAGAGTCAAGTTATTAATACACAGAGTGAAGAGCGGGTGTCAGCTGCCTTAACACAGACATGCTGACTAGTATCCAAAACAACCTCATTTGCTTCCAGAAGTCTCTAGACTCTATAGTTTAATATATCAAACTGAGCCTGAAGTCTCAATCATGACTTATAACCAATAAGCAGTTACCAGAGCCAAAATTGAAAAGAACACGGCCACGCCGCGCTCCGGTTCCCGCAGAAGCCCCAGGGCTCATCCAGCACCTTCCGCACACACTCCCAGCGCATACAGAACATTCAAAACTCTGCATAAAAGATGACAGCTGTTCTTTTTCCAACTTGTCTATTTTTATACTGAAACCACTTGGATTGGAGGTGATATAACCAGCACAAGGTGCCAAAGCGTCATGTAACAATTTGAATCACTTGGAACCTTTTTTTGCACTGAAATGTCTATTCAGCCATAAAGTCAAGCTCACAGCGGCCATCTGTGCTAGGAGAAGAAACTGGAGAGAGAAATCAGTTCTCAAGCAGTAATTGAAAAGGCACAAAGCCTTCTTTAATTTAATATTTCATATAGAATGTTACATTACAAAGAAAGATGATACTCAACAATTTTATGCAGCTCTAAAATTAAGTTTAGTCTTTTTAATGCAGGTATCCCACATCCTAAAATTTTTAAGTAACTTTCATTTCCTAAAAATGATGATCTAGAAGAGCACTGGATTGTGAAAGATGAAACATATCTGCAAAGCATGAATGGTAAGAGCTTCAATTACAGTTTCTTAGGGAGGAAATAAAATTCAAGTCTGGATCTAGGTACAAAGCTGGATCTTGATCCTTTTTAAGTCTGGCAAATTTAGACTCTGGATTTTCCTACATTTATACGTCAGACGACAGCCTACAGGTTTGACACGCAGAAACATGACTGTGTTTGGCAGAAAACTGAAGGCCCTAAAGTTAGACGTACCTCTCTGAGTGCTAAAGTCACCTTTCCAATATGTACCCACATTTCACCAGTCACTGAACACCTTTTTTGACAGTATTGATACTATTTACTTTTTCTAAACAGATTTGAAATACAGATTTAAGTCGTGTACTTCAGCTGCAACTAAAATATCCTTCTGCAGAACTATCTATTCTCTCAATGGGAGAGTTTTCCTCCACGGTGAATTAAGCCGGCTGTAAAACCTTTTATGACACAGGACCATGTAAGCCTAAGCTTTGGTCTAAATTGTCTCTCTATTTTATTTTAAAAGGAAAATTCACTGAGGTCTGTGTTAGGGGTCAGTGTATGAAGCAGTGCAGATTGCCAGACAAGCAAAAGCATCTGCATTCTGAAGCAGATGATTTTCCTCTGATATCTCACTTCAGAGTTATCCCTTTGATCAACGGCAACCCAGGCATGCTGAAAAATGGCACTAAATTGTTATAAACTTCTACAAGAATCATAACTAACTGCTTAAAGCATATTTATTGCATCAGTCTGCATGTCCCAGGTGTGAGCCACTATTTGTAGTTACGAGTCAAGAGAAATCACAAGTGCCTTGGAAGATGGAAAGAAGGGTTGAGATCAGTGGCAAATACCTCCGAGTACATGTGGCAGCAAATGCATGGAAAGCAATTACCAAAATCATCTTGGCAGCTGGGGACTCAGTTGAATAAAGGTGCCGTGCTAAGGCCAAGGCAGCAAGAGGCAGCAAACCAGAGGTGGGGAATAAAGAGCTAAATGAGTTCAGTGGGATCCCTGTGCTAGTGAGCAGGTCAGCGCTTGGGAAAACTGCAGTGCTGAGAACTGGACGGGCTTGCAGGCTACATGAACCCAAATGGGAGAGAAAATGTTTGTCAGGAGAGAAAGAGACATAGCAAAAGTAGTGCAAATATTAATGTGTGTTATTATAGATGGCAAGAAAAATAAACATTAATGATGATGCATGGAGGCAGATTTTCCTAACCAACCTATCCGTGCTATTATATAGCTCAGTGTCATGATAACATTTGGAGTCTAGAGATGACATGATTAGTACGTATTTATTCTAAAATACACCATGCTCATTATGTTACAGCTTATGCACATGCCGGCCACATTATTGCCTCCCAATGTTTTTCCCCAGTGCAAAATATTATTTGCTGTAGGTCCATAAAAGCAGCTGGATGCCATCAGATAAGACTTTATTAGAAATAGACTATACTTTTGTTTAAAAAAAAAAAAAAAATAGCATTCACACACAGACGTAGTATGTAAAAAAAATAAAGAGCATGGGAAACTTAGTTCATATCGACTGGGGGGAGGAGGAAATAAGAAGAAAGAAGGGAAGCCTAAAACACTAACCAGCAGCGAAGCTAAGTTCCAAACTAGCTCATTGCATGAACATTTTATTTCTGAACATCTGGACTAGAAAACTGAGTATGTTAAAAAAACCCAAGGCTTCTCTTCAGAGCAAGCAAACAGTGGGAAAAAATGTCAGCAGTACGTAAATATACAGCAAAGGAATTTGGAAGAAACAACATATTTCCCTATTCCCAGGAAATTGTAAGGAGGCTTGCCCATGATGATGGGGTTTTGTGAAGGAATCACTGGGAAACAGAAACTTCTTGCATCATCATCCCTCTAAAAAGCCAGGAAACTTAGTGATCTTTTCAACTCTCTTCTAGATGGGAGCCTCCCTGCCAAGGTAATCCCTCCTCCCAAGGGGGGTACAAACCAAACACAGGGATGTCTCCTGTCATTCCAAGCTCTAAATACGAAGGAGATAATGGTTTTCACATGCTTTGTGTATATACAATCCAAAAGAGAAACTCAAGAACAAAGTTGGAAGGAGCGAGCCTATGTCTTCAGTCCACCATGTAATAAAACATTGCTGGTGATCCTTTTTGCTGAGCTTACATACAGTGAAATCTGACCCAGCGAGGGGTAACATTTTCCCTATGGGCCTGTGCAAGAGGTATGTTCATTTTTTTGCACGTTGCTATTTAATACCTGTTACAATGAAAGAATTCCTGTTTTAAGACCTCTAAAAGAACGTAAAAGAAGTTCTGAGAAGGTTATATTCAGCTGTAACAGACTGGTTTATCTAGATACACAGCAGTTCTTCCCCTTAAACCATGCTGTCTGGTTTAAGAAACACACTGCCGCTTAATAAAACGCACTGCGGCTAATATGCCTTGTGAAGGAATATATCAATAATGGAAGCTTATAAATGTCAAAAAAAATTACTCTAAAATGCTCCCCTGCATCATATCACCGTTCAGGCCTCCTGCAGGGAGGGAGCTGTGGGCTACCAACATTTGTAGCTTCAGTACCTGCAGCTCATCTTTTGGTACAGATACAAATAAGGAGCTCAGTTTATGTTGGTTGAGAAGAGAGTGAGATCAGGACTGAATTTTGAGACAGCTGGGACAGTTTCAAGGTTATATTTGCAGAACATGAAATATTCAGAGCCAGCCAGTCCAAGGCTGACTGTTCTGCTGACACATTTCTGGACCGAAAGCAGAAAGGCAAACTAGAGGCTCACACAGCCAAGAGGCTCCTACTGAAGAAGACAAGTCACGTCAGCTCCTGTGAACTCAAACTGTTCAGTTCCAGGCTACTGACTCATTTGCCAAGAAACAGCTTAAGAAAGATGGCAGTTTTTGAGAATGTGAGATTAATTTCGCTCATTCTGTGAAAGTTATGTTGTCAGTGTATCAGAAAGTATCATTAAAAAAAAATACAAAATTTAAGCCTAAAAATTCCTCAGTGGGGCAGTGACAATCATAGTAACATATGTGGTATCTTATTGTTGGCAAGTCATATTTGAATGCAATGAAACCTGAACAAGAACAGAGCAGAAACCACCTTGCAGACTCTTTATCACTGATAGCAATATATAAGGGAATACAGGCCTGGACTTGGATTTTAATTCAAACCACAATTAACCATGCCCTGCCTAACAGCGTTCCAAGGATGTGCATTCATTAACGCAAAATTTCCATTGTCACTTGAGTTACGACAGACACTCTCAGTATACTCCTCATTCAGCAACAGTCTTGTATTTGACTGCACCACTGGTGAAAAACAGGGCAAACCCCAACCTCGCACTGCAAAGGGAGTAAAAATAAGTGTGTCTCATTCATCAGCTGTCTTGTTACTAAATAGTAAAAACACTTCTAGATACTGAAAACCAGCAGAATCAGGTTTTAGTTCATTATAAAATTCAGAGAACTTACCAGCTAACTTAACCAATTATTTTCACATAGAAACGTTGATGACATTGTAACAAGACTCACCTGGGACAGATTCAATGAGAACCGAAAGGGAAAACAGCTCAGTATTTCTATTACCAACTGTTTAAGCCAAGCAGTTCTACCAGTGTATTTTCTTTCCACGGAAAGAACCAAAATCCACTGTAAAGTCATAGCAAGAGGTGGACAAAAAGACAACTAGAAAGATGGTTCTCAACTAGGATGAATTTACCTTACAATTTAATCTAATTATCTGTTATTTTAGACATCTCATGAAGTTTGGAGAAAAGAATTTATTGTTTGTTTCCACCACTGGCTTTCTTTTATTTTTCCTTTCTTTTTCTCTTTCTTTTCCTTTTCCTATTCCTTTCTCTTTTTCTTTCCTCAGAGGATAATTAGCTCACAGCTGCATAAGTCAGGAACATGTTTTCATCATCCTTTCAAACTGCCTGTTCTGAGTTTAGGCTGCTCAGAAGCACTGCAGGATTATTTGATAGTAATATATGCATTTGTTCCCTACACAGAGAATTAATGGACACAGGGATAAACTCTGTTCCCATTACGGTGCAATGTATTCAGTCAAGGGACAAATAAGTACAAAAATAACAGTCAAAACATATGGAAAGCACCAAAACACCAGTCACCACAAGGCAAAACCCCCAAGGCCCTACAAAGCCTCACTATGATGTAATTTCATGAACTTCTCGCGGAAGGAGCCATGTAAAAGGGAACTTACAGCTCGGTCACGTCTTTGGGAATTCCTTTAGGCAATATCCGCAGCCCTTTGTTGCTGCACCGAACCACCAAGTCCACGCAGGTACACTGGGAAGGACAAGGAGGGGAAAGCAAGCAGCTGCTTTCATCGTTACCTGCACAGGGGGACAAACAGGGCATTAGGAAATCAGTTTTACAGCTCGATGTTGTGCGCTTGGAAGATAACTGCTTATGAGGGCCCAGAAGGGACACCCTGGAACCCATGGGGACCATCCCAGGATTTTAAAGTAGATCCAATGCTTTGGATCAACCTGCCTTCTTACAGGTTATTTAGGCAACATGAACAACAGTTCAAAAACTGAATAGCAATATTTTTAAATAAATATTTTTTACTAAGGAGTATCAACTTCTCTGTAATTATGGAAATCGCACTAACATCAGTTACATGAATCCCAAATCCTCCCCCCTTGCCCCCAAATGCACTAGCTGAAATGGAGAACTTGACCAGAACCCTACCTTTAAACTCATCTAGGCAGATGATATCCACTATCTACTCTGCTTTAACAAGATTTTTTTTTTTAATTCAGCTTTTAGATGTTATTTTTAGATGTTAATTTTAGGTGTTCCTTTATCAACTGAGTTGTAAAACCTCATTGTTTTTGACAAGGATAAGCAGGCAAAACCCAAACGGAGCAGCATACTTCCAACTGCTGGCAATCCATCTGCGCACACATAAAAATATCTACTTTCTCCAAAAATGGTTTCAAAGTTCCATAAACAGCAGATTAAATCTTGTAATTGAAGAACAATAGGGTTTCTGCAGAACAAACCAACTCTTTGAAGTGAAAAAACATTAAAGCACGGATTTTCCCCAAAAGCAATAGGCTTTGCAAAACATAAGGCAAATGCACGTTGAAGTCTCTCAATGTATGTGAAAGGAAACACTTAGTGGCACGTTCTCTAGATGACAGGGAGAGGAACCGCACAAGGGTTGGAGAGCAGAGGCAGCCGGAGTACGCAGACACGGCGCCGCAGTCCCAGCGCACACGGCGGCTGTCGTCCTGCGCCGCTTGAAAAGAAAGAAATGATGCAAGGACTAATTGAGACAGATCTGCTTCTTTCTTCTCTCTGCTGGTTGTACCCAAGAGCACTGAGATCAAACAATAAGACTGGAAGTCCTGACACGAGATAACAAAATTACCTATAAATGTATGGGTAGGGGATCGTTTGTATTCAGAGGGACGGAGGAGCATGACCAGCCTGCAGGAGAACAGAGGGAATTTTTTAATTTTTCTCTCCTGCTGAGCTTAATGACTGGAAACAGAATTCAAAGGCTTTCATAAACCTGCACAAAAAGCACGTTGCTTCAGCATATTCGATTTTCCCCTGTGCTGTGTTTTACACCCTGCCACCATCTACCTTCCATTCACCACCGCTGCCTAAGCGACTGTGTGACAGAGAAGGCTCCCGAGCATGGAATGTCATTTTGTGGACCAGGATATTTCCTCTTCTTTCCTCCTAAACTAAATGCAAACTTCTCTTTAATGACTACACTTGGCTCCCTTGAGCTCTGAGCCCAAGCACCTGGGCCTGTTGCCAGTCTGCTCGACTAGGACAGGAATTAATTTCTACTCTGAGTAGGAAACTTCTGTCACTCTCATGGTCTCTTTAGAGGTATGACTAACTGCAGCTCCAGCATGTCTGGTCTTAGCAGACAATCACAGCCTACAAGTCAAGTTAGCAGTGCATTCATCAGGCAAATTTCTCCTTACTATTTTCTCTAAAATCTGTTTGATCGGAAGACAAAGAACCACCTGGAGAATGAAAGAAATGTCAAGATTTTTTTTAAACCTATACGGACCCAGCAAAGCATTAAACATCACTGAGTCATTTCAAATCATACCTAAGCTTTTTTAATTCCCTGTATTCATACCTGTTATTGGTGAAACTGAACAACATCCAAAACTAAAAGACTTTCCAAGCAAGCACTGTTCTCACTGGTATCAGAGTGTTAACTAAGTGTACGAATAAGGAAGTGGGAGGAAGGACCAGGAATATACGAAGCAGAGCATTTGTCCATAATAAATTAATTGTGACATTTAGGTGTAGAGTGTAGAAATTCAGAAACTGGGAATCAAGGATAAAAACAAACTCCTGTTAGGGAACAAGGATCTTCAGTTCTAGATGGCTGTCTTCCTCATCACTAAACTGAAGTGTTCACCATGCTGTATTGCTGGATAGGAAGGGAGGTGCTCACAGAGGTGCCAGCACTATCATAAATGCCAAATCAAACGGGATTTTCTTACCATCGCAGGTGAAGTCCTGGACATCTACATCTTGGATTGGAATATCCTTTAAGAAAAAGGGTTTCAAGCAGCGTGGATTTCCACTGACAATTCTCTTCTTCCTCAACCATTTTCCCAGCCAAGCCAAGTGGCAGTTACAGTTAAAGGAGTTGGCCAGCAGATTACTGAAATGGAACGGGACAAAATTGCATCAAACATGAGCGTACAGAAATACTGAGGTAACTACAGAAAGATGATGGGTTCCAAGTACAAGTGCCTTCCTGCCACCTCTTTCTGTGAGATTCTCCTCTGTTCTGCAGATCAGGGAAGGTCTATGAAGGTTTTATACTAGAACTAAGGTTGTAATACAAAAAACCCCCCAAAACATATATATATACGTGTGTGTGTGTGTTTATAAGCCCATATGCACATGCATTTCATTTCTATTTCTTAATAGGTTGTGATCCTTTGAATGTAAGGAGTGTAAGGTGACAGATATTTGGAGCAACCATCTTTCTAAGCTAACTGGAATTAGTGCTGAGAATCATGGAAAAAAAACCTTTTTCTGGAGTCCTGTACTTAAACATCTCTCCATTATTTTTGTGTAAGCTTTTTATGACTTAATTTCAGATGAAGAAAAGAGGCTGATATCTCTGGTATGAAAAAAGAAGGCTATCTTAGAAACCCAGACAGGGAGAATCAATAGCCCCGGTTTGAGGTTGCCTCAAAGAAAAAATGAGCTGTCACATTCCCATGTATGGAAAATGAAGCAACTAAACCAACACAGATGGAATTCTCACATCATATGTGAATATGTCCAAGAATTATTATTTTGGTGGTACAGGAAAAAAGAAAATAATGAAATCGCTAAAGCACAGCAAACCTTAAAGGCAAAAAAATTTAAGGCCTTAAAGAAACAGGTTCTTCAAATGCAGGTGAAACAGCTGAAGACCTTGTAAGCCTTCCCTTGTGACATACTTTTACAAACCTAAACATGTAGCCCAAATCACATTAGGTTTTCAGCCAAGCAATTCCTTCAGAAAACAATAGTGCTGAACACAAAAACATATGGCACAGTTGAGGTGTGGCAGCAGAAAACAAACCCAAATGAATTCCTAAATTACACGGGTTCTAGGCCAACATCACATAGGCACAAAATGATTTACAGCTGTTCTCGGCACTGCAACACAGCACAATGCAATCCCCGTGATAGCCCGGAGCTCTGCGTGGGTAATTATATAGGGGTCTTGCACATCGCGTAGAGGGAGAAAACTCAGCATAATGTTCAATAATAAAAATACTCAACCTATTTCAGGCTGACCAGGATTCAAAGGCAAAGGCTAACTTGCTGTATAAACGTGAGAAAACAGATTACTTAGGAGCTTTCAGACTGAATGTGGAGAAAAGCACTGAAAGCATTATTTTAATTCTAGTTACTTTATTTTAAAATTGTTTTCCATTTTCTTTAATCCATAATGGGACCACATGCAGGATGCCTTGTATATTTTCCATACTGACATACTTTGGCATGAACAGAGTGTTTAAACCAAATGTTTAAACCTCCAACGCTAAGTGAACCAATGCTTCAAAGGCCATTTGTTCCACTGATGGAGGAGCGTGAGATCATATTCACAGAACAACTTCCGTGACTCAAATCTTTAGAATGAAATAATCCACAATTGGAAACAAACAACAGGTGTACATAATCAGGTTTCTGGAAAAACAGCAGCTCTGAATGTAAAGAACATTTTGCACATCTAGAGAGCATCTTATCGGGACATGTCAAGAACTTTCTGAAACATTCAAATGTTCAATCTACAAAATGTTTGCATCAAAATAGTAATTATCCCTTTACACAGAGGTGAGGTTGCATTGATAATGTGTTACTGCTTGCTAGCTGAGCAGTAATAACTGCCCTCAAACCCTCATTTTCTTCTTGGCAAACAGAGGTTAACAAATAATCTAAGTTATTAAATCCTTGGATTAGAATTCGGATCGTGCTTTTCTTAGGAACTAAGAAAGAAAGAAGTTATATATAAAATGAATACATACAGAAAACAAAAATAAACACAGAAACAAACCTACTGTTTTGAAATTCAAATTAAAAAAAGGACAAATTTGCCTTGTCATGCATTACACGTCTTCCTGCCATTTTAACAACATCTAAATGTTGTCCTTTGTCCAGCTGTAGAGCAGTGATTTTTTTTGCTTTAAAGTAGTATGAAGTTCATACACGTCCCTACATCCACAGCAAAACTATGATGCACCTTCTGGAAAAAATGCAAGATCAAGGTTCTCTATGAAGTATCACGTAGGATAAGAGATTCCCTACTGCACTTGAAAAGCAATTGAAAGTCCAGAAAGGCAAATTATTTGCAAAAGCTTTATTTCGGAATCTGGCTATTCAAGTGGAGTTCTCAAATCATCAACAGTAATGTTGGGCAGACAGATTGTTATAAAAATTCATAGTTAGTAATCAGAGTTCCTACATGTAAGAGAGTGATTTAACCACTCAAACAGAAGCAAAGCAATCACGCTTTTAGCCAAGATGTTGCACTAACATTAAATCCAGAAGTGTTTACTCAAGGACATAGACATATTTTTAAAATCAAAGGGGAATAGAAGTCTTGAGGAGTGAAATATGCATATCCTACTACAAGTGTCTCTTAAAAATTGCAAAGAAGCCATAATATTAACTATTTAAATGGATTCTAGTGACCTGTTAGAAAAACATGCTGAAACACATTGTCGAAATTAGGCTGAAAATATATCCTGGAGTTCAGGTTAAGTTTATACTAGAATATTGTGTGTCATTCTGATGAACCAGTTATCACTCTGGCATTAGCTCCATGCAGCTATTTTAATAATAATTCATGGAAAACCTGTTCTGCTTGCAAATATGCCCACTTCAAATTAGGATGCTACAGTACCTACTTTGACTACTAACATACAAAACCGCTATTTCTTCACAATAACTTACAAAGGAGATGTTCTTCCTCTATTGAGAACCATTAGTCAGGGCATTATTTTCGGAGCTGTCTGTGTTTTGAGAATATCAATGGGGCTGATTCACAAAGAGTAACAACCAAAGGAGCAATATTTTTTAATGCTGTAAATATGCCAAGATAAAAATGGAAATGTTCAATGTTGTATGAATTTCTGGCTCACATTAATAGCTGCAAAAAAAGTCATTACAAATCCTGATTAACTCACAAAGTGTGGGTTGAACAGGAAAAGCAGTCATACGATCTATCTTCAGTAGCGTTGTCATCTAATATATCCACCTACAACAGAGCGCTGCCAGGAAATGGACACAGCTGAATTTTGCATTCATATGTGAAATATTACAATGGCCTTAAATCAATGTCTAAAGAAGTCAGAAGCATGCCTTCTCCAGTCTGTGGATCGAGCATCAAGTGAAAATGTGTCAAAGAACAAACTTCTTCATTAAGACACAGCCAGGAACTCGCTATGATCAACATGATTACAAGTCAGTGCCAAAGCAATCCATTCTAATTAGCAGCAGCTTTAATTGCTGTTGCTAGATATTGTAATAATCTCTATCCACAGTTGAAGCAAAAGAAGGAAGTGGGCTACCTGCTAACAAAATACGACAAAGATGCTTCCACATAAACAAGGTAAGGACTTTATAGACTTATTGAGAGAGTTGCAGCTATTCAGGGACCCTTGGAAGGAAGCACGGACGCAACTGCACAAGAAAACAGTCAATAAAAACAATCCAGTTGTGTTTTCTTTGCCTATCAAGTTTAAGGAGGCTTTTGGGACGACAAAATGTAAAGGGAAAAAAAGTCTGTGTTCTTTACGCTGCGTGGAGCTAATGCCAAAACGAAAACTGATTTGCTGGTGAAAAGTTGTAACAACAAAATGAAAGTGTGAGGAACACAACAGCTGAGATTCAACACTTCTTTCTTCTCCCAAACATGATGGAGAAAGCTTTAAAAACCTGAAATGCAATAGCACCAATAGTTTATTTTGACTGGACAATTCGGATGTACTTTCAGGGCAGTGTGAAGGGAATTAAGCAGACAACCTCCATTAACAGCAACATCAAGGTCCCCATTCACAGCTGGAAACAAAGAGAAGACTTTCTTTCCACATTTATTTGTCTGTACTTTATTACAATGGACACACTACAAAAAACATGTAAATGTATTTAAGAAGCAAGTGAAATACTTCAAAGAAGGCTTGAGAAATATAAGGGAATTATCAGAGAAGCTTAGGTTGGAATTTTCAAATTCACATTAAGTAGGACTGGAGTATTTTGTCCTCTTAGGCTCTTCTGAAAATGTAAGCATTAGCTAGCGGATTTCTTCTGATATTTAACTAATTTAACTGAAATCCAAGAAAGCTGTTCTTAAAAAATTAGACTCTGCTGACACTAAAGCAGCTTCGGGGAAATGAGGTGTATGATAAGCTGTGCACTTCTGAGCGTGCAAAGGTTGTTTTAGGTGAACTTGTGCTGTGCACTGGCTATGACACGGCAGAACATGCAGTTGTCCTGCCTGACGCTGGCAACCTCAAACATTTGCCAGCCACTCCAGCTAAAGCAATCCAAACATTTTTCTACATCACACCTTGAACACTCCAAACCTGTGATTTCAGCACGATGGGGTTTTCTTTCCCTAAATGAGCTTTTCCATATGTGATCAATAAGTAGTTTGGTTTTGAAACTCAAATGTTGTAAGCTTAAAAGGAAAGCACAGAATAACGGCATCGTGACATGTTTGCACCATAAAAAGATAACTTACATTGTAGACAAAGAGACTAAAGTGCTGAAAGCTCCGGGCGTGATGGTGCTGATGTGATTGTCATACAGAGAAAGCAGCCTCACCGAGCTCAGTCCAGCAAAGGTGTCGTTGTTTATACAGCTGATAGAGTTGCTCCTCAGCATCCTGGAAGGATTAAAACAGAGAATTAGGAACTACTGGAGGGAGGTACAATTTCAGGATAGGAGGTCTTTTATCTAGGGCATCAACAGATGCTTTGGCAAGCACTGTTCTCTATTTTTATTGATTGCTGAAGAACAACACAGCTAAGGGGGTGCTAAATGCATGTAAATGGTCTTACGAATTGCAAACGCGTTTCTTCCACACAACATCAGAGACTGATGAGAGCTCCACGTCTGAAAGTAGCATGCAATTAAAATTATGACTAGTGGCAAACTTGAAATAAAAACTAAAGGCTTAATTTAGTAAATATCTGAGAGTAAGCAAATATGTAATTCAGGGATCAACTGAGAAAGACTGCCAGAAACGTGTGACAGTAACAATGCTATAACAGTTACATTACTACTACTTCTATCATGGATTATTTTTTTTGTAATCCACACTGCAAAAGTATGGAAGGAAGCAGCATCCTCAGCAGAAATAAAGCCGTAGCTTAGGAAAGATTTCCAGACCCAACACAAGCTCTGAAATGTCGTTATGATCATTAATTGACAAGACAGAAAGCAGTAACCATCCTATAAAATGGTCTTTGCTCAGTGCTCGTACCAGATGAATTAGTGCTGTGTTTTGGAAGATACATCTCTGAGTTGTTATGGTAACAATGAACTCGACAATAAAGCCCAATTAATCTCAAAGACTGTAGTATCTTGTTTCACTCCATAGCAAAAAAGGCTCATGTGTATTTGTTACACTGCATGGTTATCAGCATCTGCATTGGTAAACATCACTACACAGTTGTAATATTCCTACTTAGGCAAAAAATTATTCCTAATTAAAGCATGCTCCCGAAAAGCTATAAAATATACGCAGTTCATGCTGCAGTTCCAGTGAACTGATCCTCCAAACTGAGGAGGGTTCTTTCCTTGGTATCAAATTAATGCAATGAACAATGAAAATTCAGACTCCCTTAGCTGTCTGGATTTAAATCTCAGACTGGTATCTGCCAGTTGGGCATTTAGATGCTACATCAATAGATGCTTGAAAAACACCGAAGAGATATTAGATACAGCTGGGAAGAAATTCACAATGTAATCAACAAACACTCAGTGTTTAAGAGCTGAACACTGCATTGCTTTAGCATTACCTGTTCTCTACGTACAGCCGCCAACACATGCACTGCAGTCTCTACAATTTTGGTTTGCAACTGGGGTAAAACTGTGTCAGAAAAGTCACAGGGCACAGAGACACACACCTTACATGGGGAGTATTAACCTGCCTGAAAGCCAGGTCCACAAGCTCTAAAATGAATAGGGCAGTAAATCAGAGAAGTAAGGCCCTTAGTGTCTCAGTAGCAGTAGGAAACATTCTCTCAATTCCGTACGCAAAGTACAGGCAGCAGTACTGCAAGATGGGGTGACTGCATTTGGATGCCAATACATTTTGCACAGCGATTTCTTACATTTCAGGAAACACACACTCCTTTAAAAACTGGACCATGACTGTGCAGTGCGGAGAAAGTCAATTAATGCGTAGAAATGTAGGTCCCTCAAGCCAAAACCTTTGGTTTCGTATCATGGTTCACCATGCACTGCATGACCTTCCTGAAAGAAAACTTATACTGACAGATCTTCACCTCATGCTGTGTATATTTAGACTGCTTTATCAGCTAGGGGGAAATGTAGGTCAGGTCAGCAGGATAGCTTGAATGTTAAGCATCTTTTTATTAAAAAATGCTGAGTTTTGTTTAGGAGCACTGCCACGGGCTGCGTTACAGTATAAAAATTAATTTAGTATCTACGGACAGTATTTTCAAATGCCTTCGTGAAGTGCATACATTAAATTAAAGAACAGATGCCTGTAACCACAGGAAAAAATAAAAGGAAGAGCAAAAGAAAAGTTCCCTATTCGTCATTACAGTCCTTGAAGTGAAACTTGGATTTCTTTTCAGACTTGAGTAAGGACTGAAGTAATTGTGACATGACACTTTGCAACATAAGTATTTGCTGCTAATGAATAAACTGCAGATTTTAAATTGCATTTTGATTCCCAGAGTCTATTTACTGACAGCATCCTTCCAGCCAAATGCTTGCTTTCTACAGTAGGGAAGACTATGCAGGAGAGGTATTTTTCACATACAGATCATACATATCATCTGGTCTTTTCTGCCACTAGAAGCCTAGTCCCTGACTGTTTCTCAGAATCATCAATGGGTAAATTAGTTACCATCCTGAAATCTTGTCTGTGTTCCTTCTTCCTATAGAACTTTCAACGTGAAAATAAATCAGTGTTAGGTACTGTGAGTTTATGTTTCTCAGCCTAGAAAAGGCTCCACAGAGACCTTATTGTGGCCTTTCAGTACTTAAAAGGGATGAAAGATGGGGACAGACTTCTTAGAATGGTGTGTTATGACAGGACAAGGGGTGATGGGTTTAAACTAGAGGAGGGAGATTCAGGCCAGACATGAAGAAGAAATTGCTGCCCGTGAGGGTGGTGAGAGCCTGGCCCAGGGTGCCCAGAGAGGTGGTAGATGACCCATCCCTGGAGACATCCCAGGCCAGGCTGGACGGGGCTCTGAGCAACCTGAGCTGGTGAAGATGTCCCTGCTCATGGCAGGGGTGGCACTGGGGGAGCTGGGAACGTCCCTTCAACCCAAACCATTCTATGATTCTATGATTCTATGTATAAGTGTTAGTCCTCCAAAATAAATTACCCAAATTGTGTAAGCACACAAGTAATATCAAGCTGACTTCTTATGCATCTGGGCTCTGTGTCTCCTTTGGACTCTCCCCAACCACAACCACATTAATTGTATCCCCATGCATAATTTTTCTGGTACTTGGTGTGGGCAAGGAAGAGCATGCTGTGGCTAGTGTCTGTGCTCATGGCTACTACACCTGGTGCAGAGCGAGTGGCCGGTCACTTTCTGTCCGCAGGACCAGTGACAGTTTGGTTATGCCTGTCTTAAAGTTGCTTAGCTATACCTGTTTTGCTGGCAGCAATAACTCGACTCTTTCTTCTCTCTCTACCGATTTCATATCATTTGTAGGATATTAAAAATCTTTTAGGCTCCTAGCATACTCCTAAGACTGGTTTAAGCAGTTTGGGTGGAGGCAGAATGGGAGGATGGACTAACAGATAGCAAATAGATGATTCCTATGTGCCTCGTTTCCATAGGAAATACCAAAATAATAAAAGTATTAAATGATTAAGCCATGACAGGTTCACCACCGTGTTGCTCCTGAAATTCCTGAAAATCCATTTTTTCACAGAAATAGCAGACAAATCTCAAACTTACTCAGGACTAGAAATATATCGAAGACTTCATGACATCAATACAAGACCCTGCCTTAGAGCTTGTTGTGTAGCAATGGATATTTCAGCCTACATTGCTGAACTTCAGCACTCCCACTCAACTCACAGAGGAACAGAAGAAGACGGGTCTTTGCACTTACAATGTCTTTAGCCCTGTGAGGCCTCTAAACATTCGTCCATGCACCGATTCCAGTTGATTCTCAGTCAGGATCAGCTCCTGCACTCCTGAAGCTCCATCGAACGTGCCTTCTCGGATCTCCTTGATCTTATTGTTGCTTAGATTTCTGGGAGGACACAACCAGTCACAATAAGAAAATTCATAGTGTTTTATTGCAAGCATATGTCATCACAGCAGAAAGAGGAAAATGGGAAGAATATATGCCTTTTGGTGATTATCTAGAGGGACATTCATTCAGCAAGAACATACAGAAGTTCAAAAGTATACCTGCCATACTTACGAATAGCTCCCCTTCACTCATCAAAAGCACAATTATGTCAGATATATCAAGAGTATTTAAATTAATGGAATTATCAGCTCTTACACCTCATGTCATTCTTGCTTATAAGGGCCACAGGTATTCAATAAGTGAGGATTTCTCATGAAGTTATGGACTATACGTGGGACTGGGTGCTCACCTGGCAAGAATCAGTTAATGTTACTACCACCGAAACAGGTACCACACACTGACACAGGGACCACTTTATTTAATGTACCAGGACCTTCACTCTTTTTAGATCCAGCACTGGAGTAACATACAAAACCGTGTGACTCCACGTATCTGATACAAATTTTAATATGTGCATTCATGAACTCCCAGACACTTAGCACCACAATTCAAAACTAAATGAGTACCGCTTACTTCTCAATTCACAGCTACTGCAATATACAGCATTATTTTCTAAATATTTGCTTTGCCTATGCAGTCTCAAGATGTTTGCTTATAGATCTACATTGGAAAACTGCAACCTACAAAGTCAAATGAAGTTCTGGTGAAATGCAAAGTTAATCTTTTGAATATTTCATATTTGGGAAAAACACAGTGAATAGAAAACTTCTGAATGATAAAATGCCATTAGAGAGGCATAAAAATAAATGGCATTTAATTATTTAAAACATTTATATAAAAGGCCTTAAGCATACTAAAACCTTAGGCCTCAGTTCTTCAAGCACCTCTTATGATGCTCTGTATAGATTATGATGAATAATCCTATTTGTTTAGGTTTATGACTGGAAACACTCTTATTTGTTTTACTGTCTACAACAAAAAAGAGAAAGTAAAAAGTATCTTGCTCCCAAGAAGATGCCAAGTTCCAACACTATTACTCATACTGAATAGCTCATTCTTCTAGAAATGATCCCAGTACACAAGCAGCATGAGTAATAGCTTCAAAATCCAATTCCAGGTGATACAAAACAAATGACAAGGTATCAGATTAACACCTGGGCTACTCTGCTGGGGAGAACAGGCAATCTTGTTGGGATAAAAGTTGACAGAAGACACGGCAACAGGACAGCTTGGCCACAAATAGAAATAATGTGGGTCTTGTTCTTTGCAGAAGTCATCACTTAAAAAAAAAAAGGAAAAGTTAAGTCTTGGAGATATGTTTCATGTGGGAAACTTGAGTACACTGGTTAATGTCTGCGGAAGAACTGTCAGACAGCGGGCCCTACGGCATGTGGCCCATCACCTCTGGTGCAGTCTGCGATCAGAAAGAATAGGAGTATGCCAGCAATCAGCCAAAAATAACATGAAAACATACAGAAATACTTACATGCAGATTTTGCTTTCCAGAAGTTTAGTGCTTTGTGCTAACATTCACATGAAGAGTTTATGTTCAGTGTCAAAGCGAGTCAAGGAAGGATATTCTGACATATGCATTTAATTTTGGGACTCAGCTATTTCTCTGGTGGAAATGTTTATAGCTCGGCATTGCTTTTGAATGCTGACATAAATAAATGCTCCCAGTGATCCCTTTCCTGGTAAAGATCATTCCATGATGCATATTTGCACAAAAATAAATGAATAAATAAGTAAATGTTTGCAGTGGGAAGTGAGGGAGAGTTACTACAATACAAAAAGACTTCGACTTTCAATTCGGAGATTGCAAAATGACCTATACATGTAGTTAGAAGGTTTTATTAGTTTTTACCATCTAAAGATATTTAGTCACATGTACTAAAACATGGGCACAATTTTAATGTATTATTAGATACTTAAGTCAAAAAAGAGCCAATATTGGACAAAAAGGCTGGCCATGATTCCAAAGGAACTGGCACATTTACATAAGCCAAACCATCCAAATCTTAACTGCTGCCAAAGAACTCTTATACATAGGGAACTTCACTCATTTGAATTAATATTTCCTAATCATTTCAACAACACAAAATTATCCAAAAATATGCTCACAGTTTCAGAAGCAGCATATTATATATACCTTTTCCACGCAAAATATTTGCTGTGGTGGAATCAAAGTTGCAAGGCAGAGCTGTACAATAATAAATAGGTAAAGATACTGCCATGCAATCCTGCTTGGAGTGCTGTCAAAGCAGATGCTCTGTCAACCTGGATTTCTTTATCTGTCTCCTCGAATTAAAGCTTCCTGTATCAAAATGCAACCAAAAAAAAAGGTAGATGACAGCACTCATTTACTAAAAACAAAAAATCCTCCTTAAATTCTGACCTACCAGAATAATAAACATGAAAAATTACATACTTTTCAGTCCAGAATTACCAGCAAAAATAATCAGCTGATACAAACCTTGAGAAATGAAAGCAATGAAGCTTCTGCCTGCCCTGCAGCTCGGAAAGCTCTGCTCTCTCCTTCCCAGCACTACAAGAATTTTTATACATGATCATAGCACTTGACAAGGAATTTGCTTTTATCAGAAGAAAACTTGTGACAGACTTTACAGCAAACTCCCATTATAGAAAAGCCCCATGCTCTTGCAACCTTTAGCTTCTATAAGGAATTCTTCTTGAAATACTGGAAGACAGTGGAAAAGAAAATGAGTCTTGGGTATTTCCCAGTATACCTGTGCCCTCTGGCAGGACCCAAATGGGAACCGACAGTCAACCTGGTCACTCAATAAAGGTTATTGTTGCCATAAGGACTCCCTGATTTATCCTGGTGATAAAGTTTAATCCTATTTCCAGACTTGTATTTTGGGGAAGAGGTCAAAATAAATTTTCAGAAAGCCTGGGTTTACTTTATGTGGGGCTGTGAATAGGGAACGAACAGACCTAAGAAGCTATCAAGGTGACATTGTTCACACAGCCCACTTTTCAGTCAGACTATATTTCCTTTACGGCTGGAGTTTATGATAATATTACTTCTGTTGAATTTTTTAAAGTTCAACGCAGAACAAGATGGATTCTACTTAGAGTTAACATAACCATTCATCCTGCTGTACCTGCTGGGTCAGTCTTAACATTCGTCGCCACGTTACCAACACACCTTCCGCAAAAACAACCTCCAGAGCACGGTCCGACTGCAAAGGCTCTGCCCGGTCTCACCCAAACCTGGCAGTTTTGTCACACAAACAGCCTGTGCTCAGCGGGGCTTTCCCTAGGACATTTGTGTCTATTCGTGATGCATTTGGAATTTAAAAATATATGTTAGAAGGAAAACTCCAACGCTGTTGCATTCTTCTGGAGGATGCTCAGAAGGTTTTACAGCATTTACCAACAGTCTGACTGGCTTTTATAGAGCTTTTTCTAGAGTTCCTAGAAGCTGGGTGGCACTGCAAGCCTGAGTCACTACAGACAGAGAACTACAACCAGTGACTATCCCCCATTCATCCAGCAGAGCAGACTGGTGGCCTTGCCGGGGAAAAAGGGAGGCACACGATGTGCCCAAATGCCACGTACCACAACACTCTCTACAATATCATTTCCAGAAAATAAAGTCTGATTCTGTACAACAAGTGACAGATGACTGCAACCTCAATTGCCATGGCAAAACGTATGCTCAGGGGAAAGAACAGCGGGTAACAGCTGTTTCCAAGGACACAAACTACTTTTACCTCCCCAAGTAACCTGAGATTCTGTTTTCGAAACTGACTTCCAGTCTGCAAATTTTATCATGATTCATTTTTATTTTGGCTGGAAAATGTGTTAAATCCTGGGCTGACACTCCATACGATTTAATGTGGAAGAAATATTTACAGACAAATTAAGCCTCCAAAAGTAATTATATACTAGAGGTGGAGTTGGCAGTACCAGCAATTGCCAAGACAGCCTGACACTTCCTATTATAAGGCCATATTTTGAGTTCACTTTGTAACTTTGGCAAGATTTAACAGAATGAACCATCAGATGTCTGTTGCAGGTTCTGAGGTAAACATTTTTTATCGTTCCTGTTCTCCAAGAAAAGAGGTCAGTCCTCTTTGTCCCCAGCAGTGCATGAAGTATGGCAGCTCACCTTTTTATTCTGAATGTGAGCTCACTGCCACTTTTCTCTCTGCAGAAACTTCTGCAGTGGGGATCACAGAATCCCAGAGTGTCACGGATTGGAAGGGACCTGGAAAGCTCATGCAGTGCAATCCCCCCATGGAGCAGGAACACCCAGATGAGGTTACACAGGAAGGTGTCCAGGCGGGTTGGAATGTCTGCAGATAAGGAGACTCCACAACCCCCCTGGGCAGCCTGGGCCAGGCTCTGCCACCCTCACCAGGAACAAGTTTCTTCTCAGATTTAAGTGGAACCTCCTGTGTTCCAGTTTGAACCCATTGCCCCTTGTCCTATCACTGGTTGCCACCGAGAAGAGCCTGGCTCCATCCTCCTGACACTCCCCCTTTCCATATTGATCCCCATGAATGAGTCACCCCTCAGTCTCCTCTTGTCCAGCTCCAGAGCCCCAGCTCCCTCAGCCTTTCCTCACACGGGAGATGCTCCACTCCCTTCAGCATCTTGGTGGCTGCGCTGGACTCTCTGCAGCAGTTCCCTGTCCTGCTGGAACTGAGGGGCCACAACTGGACACACTATTCCAGGTGTGGTCTCACCAGGGCAGAGTAGAGGGGCAGGAGAACCTCTCTGACCTACTGACCACCCCCTTCTAATCCACCCCAGGTACCATTTGCATTCCTGGCCACAAGGGCCCAGTGCTGGCTCATGGTCATCCTGCTGTCCCCAGGACCCCGAGGTCCCTTTTCCAGTCCCAGTCCCACTGATTTCCCATGGGCACCAGGGGGTGGGCAGGACCTGGAGCTGACATCTGGAGCTGCAGCCTCTCCCTGTGGGTCAGCATCCCCTTTCAGCCAGCAACTGCATCTCTGTGCTCGCACCGAGTGAGGTACCCAGCTGGTTTGTCACCTGAACTTGTCTGCTGTGGCCAGAGACCCCTCCAGGCTCCCACTGCCATGGGAGTCCCCAAGCACCGGAGGGTTTTTTCACTGATTAACAACTGGAGGGCAGCAGGCCCTGGAGCCTTGTATCTCCCAGGGACAGGATACCCCCAAAAACCCGAGTCATGGAGCTGCTCCCGCTCCCACAGAGCTCAGAAATGCACTCCCGTGTTTGTCCTGCACTCCATGCAGATTCAAATTGCTCTTTTCTGACCACGCTGCACAACACCAGCAACACAGTTCTGGGAGGCTGGAAGTCACCATAATGAGACATTGACTTTCAGAGACAAATCGTCCCGTTATACTGGCAAGATCAGGTGAGGTAATATGGTAAGAACGCAATGAAAGCAACACAGAGTTCAGCACATTTTGCAAAACCCATTGGAGAAGCCAGTAAATTCCTTCTGGATCAGGTTAGATCTGATACAGGAGCCTACATCAGCCTTTTTATTCTATTGTAAAAAAATATTAAACATAAAGTTGGATTAAAATTTAGGTTATGAAAATAGCTTTATGTATATGGGATTTTGCAGCTAATTATTGAAGTTGATTTTTTTTTAAAGGCCTATGCAGACATGTTAACCTTTTAAAAACCAGCAAGGTAATATTAGCAATTTAATTCCTAAATAAAATGTGGCATAACTTTGCATTATGGGTCTGTGACCTTTAAATTTCTATATCAAGAATTCAATTTTGGTTTGCATTAAAATGTATTAAATCCTGGGCTGACACATCATACAATAAGATTCAGCTTAGGAGGAATATTTACAGAAAAATTACACCCCAAAATCTAATTACAGATTAGAGGTGGGGTTGGCAGTACCATCTCTTGCAAAGGTGGTCTGACACTGCCCATTTTTTTTTATGTTTACTTTATAACATTGATTTAAAAGAATGAATTGTCAGATGTCCTTTTCATGTCTAGAGGTAGATACTTTTTTGTTTGTTTGTTCTTCAATGGGAAAGAAAAAAGAAGGAAATTCACCTACTCCTGTAAATAAAGCTAACCAAAATACCTTTTTTCTCATATCTCAAAACTCGGATAATCTTTTTGTGAAAAGCCCAAAGTGCTCAAATTCTGATTGCAAATGTGTTAATTGGTAACTACCATGTAGGTATTTTATTCAAAGGATACATCTTCCCTGTGAACATCTGTTACAATTTGGCTGAATTCTTAGCCTTTAACAAAAAGATTAAAGATTCCTCCCACAATCCAAGGAGACTGCAAGATGCATCTTTTGGGATGCATTTTAGGAACCCATCTTCCAGAGATTTTTTCACTCGAGGTTGTTCTTTAGATGCCATCTTCCAGTGTTTCTCAAGACCAAATTTGCTGATGACACCAAGTTGGGAGGGAGTGTCGACCTGCTGGAAGGCAGGAGGGCTCTGCAGAGGGATCTGGATAGACTGGAAAAATGGGCTGATTGCAATGGGACGAAGTTCAACAAGGCCAAGTGCCGGGTCCTGCACTTTGGCCACAACAACCCCCTGCAGCGCTACAGGCTGGGCACAGAGTGGCTGGAGAGCAGTCAGGCAGAAAGGGACCTGGGGATGCTAGTTGACAGGAAGCTCAACATGAGCCAACAGTGTGCCCAGGTGGCCAAGAAGGCCAATGGTATCCTGTCCTGTATCAAAACTAGCGTGGTCAGCAGGACAAGGGCAGTGATCCTTCCCCTGTGCTCTGCATTGGGGAGGCCACACCTGGAGTATTGTGTTCAGTTCTGGGCCCCTCAGTTCAGGAAAGACATTGAAGTGCTGGAGTGGGTCCAGAGAAGAGCAACAAGACTGGGGAAGGGACTTGAACACAAGCCCTATGGGGAGAGGCTGAGGGAGCTGGGCTTGTTTAGTCTGGAGAAGAGGAGGCTTAGAGCTGAGCTCATCACTCTCTAGAACTACCTGAAGGGCAGTTCTAGCCAGGTGGGGATTGGTCTCTTCTCCCAGGCAGTCAGCAATAGGACAAGGGGGCATGGGCTTCAACTCTGCCAGGGGAAATTGAGGCTGGAGATGAGAAAGCGATTCTTTGCAGAGAGAGTGGTCAGGCATTGGAATGGCTGCCCAGGGAGGTGCTGGACTCACCGTCCTGGAGGTTTTTAAACTGAGATTGGACATGGCACTTAGTGCCATGATCTAGTCAATGGACTGGAGTTGGACCGGGGGTTGGGCTTGATGATCTCTGAGGTCTTTTCCAACCCAGTTGATTCTGTGATTCTGTGAAGACAGTGCAGGACACTAAGTGCAAGGTTTGGGATTGGGCACATATCTTTATTCAAGTATTTATTCTAACAATTCCAGGCAGTATTAAGAAGTTATGTCAATCAGAGGGCCATCATTCAGTTATCCAGACTCCAGATATTCAGACTCTTTTCAGAGAAAGAGAATTACAGAGATTAATCAAAGAGAAAAAAAAGGCTAATGGTCTGCCACTTCCAAGCTCTGAACTGTTTTCTTAAGCCTAGGTAGCAAAGCAATTTCCAGCCAGATTCCTCCACCTGCTGTTTTCCTTTAACACTTGAACAGACGAGGAATATGATGAGGCAGATTCAATATTGCCAAACAAATAACAGTAAAATTTCTTTTCCCTTATACACGCTGAAAAATGGGGGCTTGTTCAATATTCTTCCTCCTTAATTTAATGGCAGCAGTAAGACTTAATGAAGAGCACAGGCACCCCATACCTGCCACACACAGAGAGCTGCTGCGTTAAGCATTAGCAGCAGCAGTTCCAGCCACTGGTATTTCCCTACATTTCCCTTCTTGCATGATGGAGAGAGGCCTGTTCTTTTTTCCTTCTGGTAACCCTTTCCCTTCACAAAATGAACTAGGATAATTCAGAAAGAAGAAGTCTAACCCGGCTTTTTGAGGATTAAGCTACTGAGTAATGTTATGGCTGAAATATTGCTCTGCTTATATGAAAAAACAGCCTTTTCAGAAAATGCCTCTATTCAAATTGAGATACTTTTTTACAACATCAGGTAGAAAAAAATAAATTAGCTCAGCCACCAAGATTACCAAAAGAGCTTCTGCTTAGAGGCTGCCACCAAAAATCCATATGAGAAACACTTTTCATGAGGTGTGGGCACAACTTTTTGCAATCATTTGAACTGCACCTGCACACCTCGGTTCTCATCCCCTACCAAGAACAGAGCAGAAAGACTTTTTGCCTTGGAGAAACAACCTCTCATAAGAAGCTCACATAATTGTTTCATGCTGCACTGATGCGCAGCAATCCAGCCCCGTGGAGGCATCCCCCCCACCTGAGTGATTGACTGGAATGAGGAGGACTTTGGCTAGGGTAAATTTTAAATAAAATGAAAGAAATTATTCCAGCTATCACACTTGTCCAATTTTCGAAACATAAATCCTCAAGGTTTGATGAGGACAAACGCTTTCCAATTTGTGTATACTTCTATATACCGTGCATTTTTCATTCCCATTTACTATCTACTTACACAGACAAAACAGCACTTCAAGAACGGCAATAACTTTTTCTAAGTGCACTGTAGCTACAACTTACGGATCATTTATAAAACGCGAGGCTAATGCGTATGATTAATTCCCAAGTCTGGTGGCCTGTACTTGGACGAATATAACCCCCACTCCCAAACTTGCAGTGCTGCATCTGAACCTCTGGCAGAAATACAAATGATAAAAGAATCCCACTGCAGTTGTCTCCAATGCCCCTGAGATCTTACAAGGGTTCAAATGGCCGGGGAGCTCCAGATGGCAGGAACCATGAGACGTGAATGCAGAACAAAAAGCCTGGTTGGTTGGCTTCCCTAAATTACCTTGACTCTAGCAATAAAATCTTACTAGAAGTAAACAGTTAGATGGTACATTAGCAATGGGGACAGAGGCTTAAAGCTTTAAATAACTTCAGAAAGATCCATTTAGAAGGCTATTGGGAGGTATCTAACATATGATCCTCTTTCTACAACACAGCTGTTATTAAGTATATATATTGCACAGTGTCAGGACTCAGGCTGTTAAGAGAATTATACAGATATATTTGAATAACTGGCCTCTAATTTAGCTAATTGAGTTTCCTCTCTAAAACAATCATGATCAAAAGAAGATGTTATCATCTATATCTTGTAATATTATTTTCCTTTGACTATTTGAAACAATCACACTAGTTGGAGTCATGCAGTACATCCAAAAGACAAAACCAAAACACTAAATTTTGTAGCCATCTCTAACAATAAGCATACATTCGAATAAATGGGACAGAATTCCTATCAGTCTCCATGATTGAAAGACTTTAAGAAATATAGCCTGAAGAATACTGAAATGTCAGCCTAGGGATCTCCACCTGTCACTGCTGTTTAAGTGGGCCTGTCCGTCTCACAGGCAACTCACTCAGTTTCCTTAAATTCACATTAAAAAAGCAATTTCTGCTACTGCAGTACTAAACAATAAAAAAATCATCCCTTCTTTCCATATAATCCAAGGCAGCATGCATTCTATCACGCAAGTGATTCAAACTTACATTTTTCTGAGGTTGGGCAATTTCTTGAAGAGTCCCGTAGCTTCCAAAACAGAAATATCATTGTCATTCAAACGCCTGATAGGAACAAACAAAGAGACATTTAATACCTCACCGATGTCTGTAGATATATCTCTGTGACATATAGTGCTGCCACATACAGAACTATGACCTTTGTTAAGCAAGACACTGTCTGCCATCTCTTTCCAACTCCTGGAGTGAAAAGAGTTTAGCTTTGAAGGAAAGGGAACACAGAAGAGTATCTACAGTAAAAGCTCAGCCAAAGGACAGTGTCAGAATGACACCTTGTTCCAACACACAGGATAAGGGATTATCAACCTTAACCATTGCACAGCCTTGTTGGAGGGACCAACCCTCCCTCATGCATTCTGCTACAGAAGACATGCAACTGGAGATGTGGTCCATGTAAACAGGAGGGATCTGTTTTTCAGGTCCTTCCCCATCAAAGTCTACTGATCTTCACAATTAACTCAAAGGCCACCGTCTTGGCAGGTTTGGGATGCAAAATTCTTTCTCTCATTACAGGTAGCTCAATTTTTCTATGTAGAGAATTTGCTGTGATTCTGGATGTTTCTCTCTCATATTTCTCTATCTTAACTAGAGATCAACAGTTTTATGGAGGTTTAAATAGAATACCTTAAGTACAATAAATACTAACACAAAAAGAGAATTGTGTTTGAAGGGGCTACTAATATAACAAAAGAAAAAGATTCTTCGGTTACTAAGTAATAAACTTATTTTCTCGTACTCTCTTTAGCAGTATGTTACGTTCATAATTCTGAAGATACTCTAAAAGCAAATAAATTTCATAAAGTCACTGATAGTGTAGCAATACATTAGTTTTAGTGAGATCCGTCTCACCCAAGTAGCAGACACTGCTGAGATGGAAGGAACTCCTGATCACAGATTCAACTCAAAAGGGTTAATCCACTTCTTAAATAAAAATGACCAGATGCAAAAATAAGGGACTCAAAGGTAGAATGGAAAGGAGCCATAGAGCTTGGGTCACATAACAGGTCAACACTTCAAGAAGGCACGTACAGGGCCATGGCTCCTTTCTCATCCCCACACTTGGCATGGATGCGAAGGAAACAAGAGAGGTGTGGTGCTCCTTTGAAAGAAAATTAACTCCCCATTTTTTCACATGTGGATTAAAGTAGAAGGTGCCTTCAATCAGTCTGAGGTTCTTTTACAGCCTTTAAAAAGTAGGAAAACCAGCATGCCGTGCTGGTTTTCCAGCACTTACAGATCAGTAGTGTATTCAGGAAGGTGAGCGGGTAACCGGGTGAGCTTTTGGTTAGAGCAGTCTACAATTGTTCCCTCACAGCGACACTTCTCAGGACAGACCAGGTCCATGAAACACTTCCCGGTGAATTTACTTCTGTAATCCTCTGACCCTGCAATAAAAGGAAAATATATTTCAGCAAACAGTTCCTGATAACTGCAGCAATCAGAGATTTTATGGAATCTATTCTCAACGCTGCCTCCTGTCAGCTCCCAGCTCCTGCGCGCAATTTTAATACTTGCCAAAGAGTTTTGTTCAGCAGTTCTTCATATTAGTCCCAAGACTAGTCTCTGCTTTTTCACTCTTCCCTTGATAAACTAATTCCTTGTATAACTAGCTTACTTGTTAAGATATTTTTTGAAGCATGTCTAATTAGCTGTTAAGAGTCTGCTTCCAATGAGCCCCAGTAAAGTCACTTTTTCCCATTTGGAACTTAGTCTAGCAACACGGAAAAAGGGTCTCATGAAAGCAGGAGCTATCTTGGTCCATTCAACTGACAAAGGATTTTTAAAGATGTCATTACAAAGCCCGAAATTTTCAGACCTCAGCTATTATAGAGTTCTTTTTGAGGGCAATCTTTTATGAGAGAACCATGTCGATTTTCCAACAATTAGATACCTTTATTAACTACATTAAACAAACAGCAAAGGAAAGTAATAGCAGTTTAAATCATTTTCATTTTAATTAAGGAATGGGTAGACCATACTTAGTGAGAAGCACTCCCTAATGTACCATTATACCATCATTGCCAGACCTCTTTGACTAGGTTTTTGACCCGTTCTAACAAAATGCTTTTCCAATTAGGCTCAGTGAACTAATCTGTCCTTTTCTGGTTTGGTTTTTCTCTTTTAATAACAGCAGGTTGGAAACTTGATCTCTGTGCTTCAAGGAACCAGGAGTATTAATAAACGTGTATGTGAGCAAAGCGTTGCCAAGCCCCCGCCATGCAAAACCTGCCCGCTCACTTCATATTTCATAATGGAAGCAGCAGAGTCGTCTCAGGAACTTTGTGCAATGCCCAGTGATCACAACTACCCAGAAGTACCGTTTAACTTTTCCAGAGTTTTAAAAGTCAATTGCAAGGCTTTCTCCAGAATGGTCTGAGCAAGTTCAATTTTTAAGAACCTGAAAACATCAATAAAAACTTAAACCTGAGATGAGATTTTTTTTAGAGGCTTGATGACATTCATCACCTGCTTCCCCTTCCCAGACTGATAAATACACCACTGCTCATTTTATGACCGCATACTATTTTCTGTAAGAAAAAAAGAAGTCACCTAACCCCACTATTATTATAATTTATGTTACACATTACCTGCACAGTGAAAGCAAGCAGCTCTGCAGGCAATCTAACATTTCATTCCACAGACACGCTTCGGCTTAGTTTTGTAATTCCAAACTAGATTATGAGAACCATCACATACAGCTTTGTACATTACCACTTCTGAGGTGCTAAATACTTTGCAGATGATCATGTTTATTGTAAATTATACCTCTAAAGTGAGACTTTGTTCCTTTTTTTTTTTTGTTTTACCTTGCCAGCACAGCACTTAAAATATTAGGACAACCAAGCATTTTAAAGTATCGTGAAAATACAGGCTGAGCCTTTTCCCACACCACCATCATTTAAACTCCTTCAAAAAAAACCCATCTGATTTGCAGTCCTAAAAATTCCAGGCTTGGTAGTCAGGCTAAAATGTCAAGTGATGAGTGTATGGCCTGGTTACAAGAACATACAACTATTCTTTCTTAGGTCTATGAGACAGTACAGTTGGCTGTTCATGATTCTTTGGAAATAATACCAAAGATGAACAGATATCAGGACCAGAGTTTATTAAAACTGCTACAATTACAGCATGTCTTGAAAAACCCAACAATTTTTTTTTCAGTGATCACAAAGTGTTTTGAAAACCCCCAAATTGACCCTTGAAGAAGCACTTTAGTTTTTATTGTAAAAGCTTTCTTTGAAAGAATAATCACAAACATCATGAAGTTACACGGTAAAAATTTCTGAAGTATAATTTTCAGTGTACCGATGGATTCAAGATTCATCTTCCTACGGGAAAAAGAAGGATGGGAAAGTGGAACGCTTTATGAGGGACAAAAGGGGGTATATAACACCAGAGGGTACAAATCAGTTTTTGGGCTTCTCCCAAGCTTTTTGGCAAAGTAAATAAAGAATATTTACCACATTTTGACTCAGCAGTATCACTCTCTTGATAGCACACAACTTTCCACATTCCATCAGCTAGAAGATGATCTTGCCCAGGCATCAGTCCAGGCAGCAGGGGAAGCCCCCTCTGCTCAGGGGAGGAAGGGAACAAACAGCACCTTTGTACTCTTTCTTTCGTTTCCCTTCTTTCTTTCCTTTCTCTCTCTCTTTCTTACTCTTTTTCACTCTTTTTCTTATTTCTCTATTCCTCTCTTTCTTCTTTCTCTCCCTTTCTCTCTTCCTTCTCTTCCTTTCTTCTCTCTCTCTTTCTGTCTTTCGCTTTCTCTCTTCCTCTCTTCTTTCTCTTTTCCTCTTCTTCCTCTCTTTCTCTCTTCTCTCTCTCTGTCTTTTTCTTTCTCTCTTCCTCTCTTCTTTCTCTTTTCCTCTTCTTCCTCTCTTTCTCTCTTCTCTCTCTCTTTCTGTCTTTTTCTTTCTCTCTTCCTCTCTTCTTTCTCTTTTCCTCTTCTTCCTCTTTCTTCTCTCTTCCTCTCTCTTTCTCTTTCTTCTTCCTCTCTTTCTCCCTTTCTTCTTTCTCTCCTTCTATCTCTCCCCCCTTCCTTTTTAAATTTTTTTTTTCTTCCAAATGAGTTTAAATAAGAGTTACCCAGGTAAGCGCTGAGTCAAAAGTAATCAACAGCATGTATATGCTCAGCAAGCATTCGGTCATCCGTCAGACTGGTAGACAGCAGGAATCACCTGCCAAAGACTAGAAAAAATTTACAATTTGACCTGAGCCTTGAGATCCCTTGGACAGGTGGCTGCTCTATTAAGATATTCCCATCTGGGATACTAATGTGAAATTCAGCCATCTGCTTGCAGCACTACTTCAGTGTGTGTATCTGTTTCTGTACAGAGGGCTTTATCGGCGTCCTGTGCAGGACTGAGTGAACACGACAGGACTGAGGAGGTACCATTAACCATCGCATGTGTGCAGTACTTCTGGCACACTATAAAATCACCCGTGGAAAGCCATGGAGAAGAGATGCAGGACAGTCACACAACAAACACTTGGCTCCAGGTTACTATCCCAGGCCAGCCAGTTGCTCCTTTTATTATACCTGGAAGCACATGTGCACTGTAGCTGAGAACTCTGCAAAGCTTGGCTGAATGTAAAACGTGACCTGGGAGTTTCCAGTAATTTCCAAAGCTGAAAAGGATTAAGTTTGCTGTAAAATGAGTAGCCAAGGCAACAGCAAGGGCTGTGTTTAACTGAGGGCAACTGCTTATCTGAATTGCTAGTTACTCTGATAACTCTTTCATTACATGACACCACTATCAGGTCCCAGGGCATCGCAATTCCTCAGTATTATAAAACAAACACACACGCTATTCAACAAAACAGCAGTATTGAGATAAAGAAACACCACAATTCCAAGTGCTCGAAAAATTCAGGTGCCTTTCTAATAGCCACATGCAGAAATTAAACAACTGAGACAAATACCTTTTTGCCCTATTCTTTTTTAAGCATTGTTCTGACAACCTGATTTCAGTTTTTGAAACTTAGCTTTGCCCAAAGGACTTAAAAGAGTGATGGATGATATGTTCTGGAACAAATCAAGCTGTCTCAACAGCGGCTTGAATACTGACCTGATTTGTTCATTCTAGAAATGATGGATCCAGCTGCCTCAAATCTGGCACCAAGAATACGATCACAGAGATCACTTGGTCTAAAACTTGGATTAAAAAAACCACCAGGAATCCCAACACTTGTTTCTTCATATAATCACTGGATCACAATTCTCATAGGTTATCAGGAAAAAAAAGAGGTACGTTGTCATAATTTCTCATCACTAGTATTAATTCTTATCAGCAATTACAGATAAAATCTAATAATCGCAGATGTCCTTCTGATGGCTCCACAAGAGATGTGTAACAAATTTGCAAGATGAGGTAGTATTTCTATATAAGAAAACTTCTGTATAAGGCTCTCAAAGTCCTTTATGAAATGTGTGATCACGTCTACTTTACATAAGGGGGAAGCTTGTCAGAACTATGTTAAAGATCTTATCAAAGCTAAAATGGCCCGTTTGGGTATGCTGACTCAGCTCTGTGCTATGTAACTATCGGATAATAACGTTTTTATACAGGCCACGTTACCCATGTCATTTCAAGAGAAAAAATATAATGCTTTGCAGACTCTTAGACAGTTATTTTTCCGTATACTTCTTCATAATGAAATGCCAGTGCATTAAGGTTGCTCAGATCACGTCCAAAGTTACGTAAAGGAGCAGGCATCTTGTTACAGAAACGACATCCAAAGTGCACCCGGAGCAGAGGACTCACTGGACAGCTCAAACAGAGAGATGTAGCTTACATTATTTATAAGGTAAGTGATTTTTGATCTTTGTAGGTATGGCTGGAATCACCCTTGAATCACATTGATCAACAGGATGCCTAACTTCTTCATTTGAAGCGTAGTTAAACAGATTAATTATTTAGAAACGGTTATTCTGCATGCAGAAAGTCTGTCGCAAACATTACTAGGGCTCCCCCCCCGCAGTGCCCGCGAATCTGGGGAAGCAACACTTCACCTTTGTAGTTTTTTCCTGGGAGAAAAGGGGAATCTCTCACCTTTCGATGCTTCTGAAAACAGCAGGAGTTTCCCAGCATGCCATGCGGCAGGGAGTATGCAGCCTTCCATGGTGCTTGACAGAACCATGTTCCATTTGTATTGTTCTACCACATGGTTAGATCAAGCACAAAGGAAAACCCCACAAACAGCCAGAGTCAGAGTTAGCGCCAAAGAGAGAGGAGCGTTGAGAGGAAGCAGCACGGAGAAGCACAAGCTGAAGGTTCACGGAGAGCTGCTCTCCACTCCACCCATGCAAAAAGGTGCTGGATACCAGAGGTCATCCTGTACGCTACAACTGCAGGAACACCCTGGAGCACAATCGGGGTTAGTGTACAAGAACAGAGCCCGGGCGAATCCAGAGACAGAACTCATACGACAGAAAATACGACCAAAGGGCTGCAAACGGCTCCTTGCAGGAAGGATGCACAAGTTCCACCACATATTGAATGCACAAGCTACGCTGCTCTTTATTAGCTACTTACTCTCGCCTGGTGTCTCCTTTCAGTACAAATGCCATACTGGTTTGCTCCATTTATTTAAATGCAATCTTAGAAATACCGTAGCTTATATTAATAATATGGCCGAGCTCTGGCATTAAATGCTCCCCAAGCTCCTTTGAGCCTCATTTCACCTCCCGGTGGCCTTTCATGCTGGTGGCACTTACACTGACAATCTCTTTTTACCACTGACTTTTCTTTTTTAATTTCAGCTGCATTTTGCAGTAAGGTATTACACATGTGCTACGACAGACATATTAAGGCAAACAGGAGTATTTTGTTATTCTGTATCTTGGCATAATATTTGTTGGGTTTTGTACATCATTTGCTGATTGCAGCATTCTCTTTTCCTGCCATCATGGATTATTTCAAACAGCTTTACTTCTTGTAACTCATTCCCACAACTCTGACGCATAGAATAGGGCATTTGTTTCTGGCTTGACTGCTCCCTCTGAAATAAAACTCCCATTGACTTTAACGTCCGCAGAACCAGGCCAGAGGAGAGTGCTTTTGAGTCACATCCCGAACGTTCTTGCAGTCTTCACAAAGGAGGGGAAGCGGTTGTCCTCTGCAACCGCACACAACGTTTTGCTGGACTTCAGTGAAGGTCAGTGCTCGTGCTTTCAAAAAAATACCACTTTCCTTAGTAAGGGGTTTGCATTGCCCAAAGAACAGCGTCAGCATCCAGCAGGTTATTCATTGCCTGCATGGAGAACAATGCAAGTGCGTGAGCAGAGATGACAGATAATACAGCAAGGGGCTCTGCTACACCATTTTACTATGAACCAGCATTATTATGCAGAAAAGTCAACACACAATTACTTGGGAAACTCGAGAAAATAAGTACAGTGTTAACTTAGTCACCTCATACTGTGGGTTTGCATACAGCAACAAAAGTAAGACAATTTGACTTACTGTCTATCTTTAGAATCTAAGAAAGAAACTAAAGCAGCTTTTTAGGGGAGCCTAACACAATAAACCTTCAATCCCCACAAGCTGCCAAACTAACCAGACTCCTGATACAAAAAATAGATTATTAATTTTCTTTTGTGACTCATGCAACATGGGACAAAGACACATTAATTTTCTTCCATGATTCATTCAAAGTATGCGTAACCCTGGAATCCACACCTCATTTATTTAGAAAATATACCTATAACTAGCATTCCTGCCAATAATTTTGTATGGCCCTAGCGAAAAAGGATGCAGAGTTCCATATCCTTATTCCTGCACTGGTTTAATCATGCAACAATTCTGGCATGGGCTCTTCAAATAAATTCATCCGCAGTACTGTGTTAAGTAATGGGAATAGTTCCTATCTTCCAAAGACTTTTATATTATATACTGATTTTCAGTATTAAGTGGAATATCTGTAATCAAGTCAGTAATTCCGGTGTCAATGAACTCTTTCAGTCCTACTGGAAACAAATGCAGTCAGAGCCCCGCAAACGTCTTTCTGAGGAACCCCTGGAGAATGTTTTGAACAAGTCTCTATTCCTCTGCTGCACTAATTAAACACCGCTTACAATGACTGCCTAAGCTCATCGTCAAGTACAACGAACAAGAGGTACCAGCACACAAGGAAAAGGTTGCCAAAACCCTCATTTATGTCCCCAGAAGATGAGAGGCCGAGTACTCCACAGGCACATTCTGGCCTTTCAGCTTGTTGCAGGCTACTGCAAAAAATGTGCAAGAACACAGCCTCCTCCTCTCATTTTTTAAAATATATTCCATAAGAATTTGCTTATAAGATCATTCTGCATAAATCTTTGCAAAAAAAATAGAAGTTGAAAAGGGGTGATCGTATTTCCAGATATTTGCCAATTTTAATGCAAACCCCCACCCTTTAGATACACTCTAGATCCAAGCAGCATTGTATGGTTTGGTCTTAGCGTTAATTCACCTCTAGTAATCCAAGATGTGTTTATCACTCACTGAAGCTGCAATTTGCTAAGAATTTGTATATAGGATCCTATTTTTAACTGTCCCATCAAGCTGGAACACCTTGGGAGACTGCTGCAGTCCCAGAGCAGTCAGATGAGAATTTATTGCCCAATTGTCAGCTCAGATGTTCTTGCAGTGGTTTTAGCTGACCAGCTCTGTCCATGCCAATGCTTCTCCAATTATTTTCTTTATCATATTCAGGTGACTGCTATATACATAAAAATTGGCTATCTTTGCACCTCTGGTAAGCGTTGCTCTGCTTAATCTCAGCATGTGCCATGGCAATGAGAGTCAAGAGAACAAACTTTGTCCCACCTTAGTTCTTGAGGTGTCTGTGTTACGAGAGTAATCACTCAGCTTTCTGCCAAAACTAATGAAGGCACCTCCAGAGGACAATGCAGATCTCAAGAGAGGAATCTGTACAGCTCTGTATGCTGCCTAACTGGAGAATCTAGGCCGTCTTTGGACGCCTAAGTGATATAGTTGCATCTGTGACTTAACATCCATTCTCCTTCTTTTCATTGTTTCTTTACTATAATTGCAAATGAGGATGTTGGCTGGAAACAAAGCAGCTTGGATGTTTAGTTTTTTTGAAGACTACTTCAACTTAAAAATAAAACGAGGCACAGCCTTAAAATAAGCTTTTAAACTGGGATGTGTCAATTTACTTTCTTATTAAGAAGTGGACTCTCTGCCAAACAGCCCCACCTGTTCTATGTCAAGCTTCTGCTTCCTTGAGTAAAACAGTTTCCATTCTGCCTACTCTCCCCTCCTGCAGTGCAGGAAACCTCTACTGTAGTTTTCGTCATAGCGAAGGGCTGGAGTAACTGCTGCAAATATTAACATAAAGATCTGAACGGCTATCAAAGATTTACCAAAAAGGAGGGCTATAATCAGTATACAGTATAGCCAAATTACTTTTTTGACAAGAACACTTCTACAGTACAAGGGAATTGAGCTCCACTACTATCAATCATAGCAGCTGTGTTGTGTTCTTTAATGACTTCAACTTCAGAAACACTTAATGCAAAATGAAGATCAAACATACTCCGTTACAGTGTACAATGCTCATAATTATGAATTTACTCTAGGATTTAATTTGCAGGTGATTTGTTTCTGTTAAACAACCTTCCATTCAGATAAAATTACTCATATGCACAGCAAATGCATATCTTCAGTTTCACTATATTCAGAGTTTCTGAAGGTACATTTGCTGAGTCTTTTTCTTTCAGGGAAAAAAACAGAACACACAGTATTTAACTGAATAAAACCAAAACGCAACACACAAAAAAACCCACAGAAAGAAATGCGAATGCAGTTATTCTTCCAGTTGTCCAGATGTTTTGTACTCCTCTCCCTCACGCCGCTCAAGCAAAAGCCCTGATGAGGAAAAGTGCTGGAGTTTGACCTCAATCAAGATTTCCTGCAAACCTGCGCAGGACACCAGTCCCCACCGCTGTCACCTCTGCACGGACAGATGGACAGACCGACAGGGCTTGTTCATCCTCAGGCAGGAGCTGCTGGACAGAGAGCTCAGGGCAGACACAAGTGTGAATCCCCGAGCACGTGTCACTGCAGCATGGTCACCAGGCACACAAGAGCAGGTGGACATCAGCGCTTTTCATCAACCAGAGAACGCTAAAGGCAGGAATACGAATACATATTCTGTCAATGACTATTCGCTCACAGAAAAACAGAGGGAATTTGCAAAATTCTCATCAGAGTGACTGGCAAACTATGGGAACAACTGGAGAGCGTTTCAATTGGATGAATGACGTAAGATTTGGATTAAATTGACTTCCTTTTCGTGACTTTTAAACACTAGTGGAGAAGTAACAATACGCTGCACCTTTCATTTTGAGAGCTCAAAGAGCTTAAATCGTGTTTACGTGTCAGTAAGAGCAGAGAAGGGGTAACCGAGGGAGACCAAGGGACAGTGTGAACTGCCACAGGGACTGGACCAGAAGCCCTGATGTGCAGCCGTGTTCTCCCGGCTGGAGCACTCCATCCATTGCTTCTAAGGCTCAAACAACGCAGAGAAGAGGGAGGGAAAACTCAGGTGATCACAAGTAATAGGAACTCTGTTCTAAAGTAGACAGGTAAGCCAAGAAAGATTAATATCTATGAAGACAGAGGCTGGAAAAGACATAAAGAATTAGGAGGAAAACTGCAATTAGTAAGAAGAGGTTTTATCAAATGCCTTCAAAAATTATGAGTCAACAACCAGCAACTACATTACTATCTAATAATGGGTAGCACAAGAAATGACACCAGTCCTGAACACGCAAGCTCTGGATCCATATGTACCACAGAGTTCGCTTTGCTTTGGGTTGGGTTCACAAGAGGCAGTGTCCAAACAGGAGAGAATTATCCTGGCAGATGGTCCATTGTCCTTCTATTATTATTCCCTGTGCTTTTGATTTGTACAGCACTATCTGGAAAAGAAGTAACTAATTAAAGTCACTTAGATCCAACACATGCCCCAATGCAAGAGGAAACTGCAAGAGAGGTTTGTTTCATAGTATTTCAAATAGTAACCTTATTTCTAAGATTCTTATTTCTAAGAATCAGAAGATAAAAAGCTTTCATGATGTGTTGCTCGTGGATATACATATGCTTTGATTGTTATCAGAAATGGTTTGTGTCAGTATGGCAGGTGGAACTTTCATCGCTTTTGAAATACACAATATACTGAAAAACACAAACATATCTCAAGGAACAAACATACAGCTGAACACAAGGGCAGCTCTCTGCAAAAGCTATTTCATACACAGTGTCACACAGCAATCAAGGATCCTGCCAGCTCTTGAAGTGACAATAAGATACCACAGAGACAACACAATCTGCTCATATATTGAGTTCCCTTCCTCCTAAAACCCGGTGCTGCTTCAGAAAACAAAACTGCTGCGTAGTGAACTTCATCAAATTCCCCCCACACACACCTCTTATTGGTACTAAGAATGGGAGCTTCCAGTGACCTAACACTGGCAAGTACCATTTGGATCCTTGGGTGGACAGTGGGCAGACGCAGCCAAAAAGAAAACGATCATCAGAGTTTTACTGTTGTCACTGAACATGGCAGTATTCCCCCTTTCTAAACAGGAACACAAGAGAATTAGTCACAGCCTGTTCCTCCAGTTTCTCTTTCAAGCAAAACCTTTTACGGTCTCAGATTTTATAGCTGTGTGGGGAGAGTTTAACAAGGGGGACGTTTATTATCATTTTGGTGCATCGCATTAAATGGAAGGCAGAAAAACATGGAAAATAGTATCTGTTGCAATCTGAGGCTTAAACATATTCAATAGTATGTTCAACAGCTTTGCCTGTCTCACAGCCCCAGGCAAAAACACAACCCCTTCCCTGCCGTTCCTTCATTTCACACTATAATGCTTCAAATTCTCCTTTTAAAAAAGAATTATGTACACTTTCTACCTGTTGCAAAGAATCTCCTTCCTATGGCCACTCATAACCTTTGCAGATGTTGTTCCATCATTATTAGTAAAAGCTTGAGTCATTTGGTTCAGGGAGGAAATAGCATCTGGGAAAAGTGCCTCCACGATGAATTAAAAAAAGGAGGCAAGTTCTTATTGCTAAACACCATCTAAAAGGATGGTGGGAGCTGGAATAAAAACTGAAGGAGACAACTTGCAGAACACAGTTTTCTAGATATGATTATTTTATTTTTTTTTTTACTATGCTGCATAGTTTTATCTATACAGTTTCATTTAATTAATGAAATATGGTTCTATTTAGCCCATCTGCACCTCTGAATGTGTCCTCCTGACGCTCCTCTACCATTTCAGACTGATGACACTTCAAGCATCTCAGCTTTTCTTCCCCATTCCTGCTATCCACTCCTCTCTCCCATCCTCACACAAAAAGCCCTTCCCTTCTCTTAATTTACTGAACAATCACCCATTTTCTCCCACCAGGTCCTTCCTGACAGTCCCCTTCACGATACCTTTTAGAATCCAAATAAATCTGGAAAACACACAAACTGCCTCAGGACAACCTCAGAATTTTATGACTTCAGAATTGGTCCTTTCCCTGATGCCAAGGTATTAAGATCACCTAAATTTAACTACTCACGGGTGTGATGCTGACACCGGCTGAGTATCTCTACTCCCACAGAGCTCACACTGCGCGTCCTCATCACTTCTCAAAGGTCAAAGACCAGGTCAGGATAAAATCCCTCATATATCTACTGCTTTTTGCCCCGCAAAATCATCTTTCTGACCATTGACAGCTACTAAAGGTATTAAACAAGCTACATTAAAATATCAGGAGTCTGAAACAAGAACCCTTTGAAAAAAGAGATGCACAAAAGGATTTACAAAAAAAAAGAGATTTACAAAAGGATTTCAAATAAAAATTGAGCAAATAATGTAAAAGCTGGACTGTGAGAAAGCCACAGGCAGCAAGGACACTGCTGAGTTGCTAAGCGCTGCATCCCAGCAGGATTGTGCAGGCTCGTCCCTGGGTAACACGGAGCACTGCTCAACAGTCTGACTTTGAGTGATGAGGATTCATACCTCATGGACGTCTCCGCGCAGAGACGTGCTGTGTTAAATCCTGGGATGAAACATGGAAAATTCCTGCTAAATGCCAAGTCTGAAGCAGCCATGATTCAAAGGGACAAGTTGAGCACAACAGGTGCCAAGGATGTCTGTTCTCTGGATTGATTTACAAACCAAGACTCTTCTAAACCATTAGACATTCCCCCATCTCATGTGCGCAGACAGTGAGTCGAGTTCAATGTATCTCACTGCCATCTGGAATCTCTACAGGCAAGGATATCGTCTCTATTGAGCTTTTGAATAGAATTAGTTTTCATGCAGCTGAAATCTTTGTTCTGAAGCTGTACAATCCCCGCTCTCCTCCTTCATAAGTCAGGTTTCTGCCTTTTCCATGTGGTTTTGATATACTCGTAGAACTGGAGACCAAGGGAAAAACAGCCTAATGCCTCGAGGAAAGGACCCCCAAGATAAGAACTCACACCAAACCTTATTCTCAGCATCACCAGGTACTGTGTTCTGCATTGTTGCTCATCTTAGCCATGACCTTTCCTAAATGATATCAGATGGCGCTTGCCTCATCCAATAGCCTGTACCGTTGTTCAAGGCACGCATGCACATCCATAACGTTAATTTCTCTAGCCGATTAAAAAAAGCAGAAGAAAATAACAATGGCAAATTGGGTACAGATTTATACTGATCTGTTTCTGCAGCCTGCTTTCCTTTCTAAACTGTATTTATGCATTTTCATTTCCAGTTTTGTTAAATATGAATATTACTGACTAATTATCTTGTTACTACGTTGGACATAATCCAAAAACCTAGATAAAAGTATGTCATGATTTCAATTCTGGTTACAAATTTTGTGGCTTGAGTCACAAGTGATTGAAGACTTTAACAAGCATGCCCAAGAAAACCTGACTGCAAATGAAGCTATCCTCATTTTATTTTCCCCATAAAGAGAAGGTTTAGCTCAGCATATTGCTCGCAGAGACACACAAAGCACAATGGCTTGTTTTGGGCTGCTGCCATTCAGCTTCATGCTGCATCCCCATCTAGACTCATTAATCTTTTACCACCAGGAACACAGTTAATCACGGTGATTTTTTTTTTTCCAGAGAAAAAAGACAAAAATCATAGTAATTTTTATAGAAAACACTGCAAGGTAGTCCATCAATAACAGTCATTTCTCTTCTCAGTGCACACTAATAGACTTGCTCACTGAAACCTGCTTGTCTTTACAGTATACAAAAATGCAGTAATCTAAAATACATACAACCAATACAAAAAACACATGAAGAAGCAGTCTGCTTAGCTGTGCTGTATAAGGCAATAAATGTCCTTTTACTGGTAGCTGGACCATAAATAAAGAATGGATCAGACTGAGAAAAAGGTGTTTATGTTCCTTGGGAGGTTATTTTCAGGTGGAAACACTTTTCCATCTAGCCCACAACACAAAACCTTCGCCTAAACTATGATGCATGTTTAGATTCAAAGCTTCCTGAAACAAAAAAATCTTACCCACTTCAATAGCAGTTTTACTTGAATTAGAGCAGGTTTCTTGTAGATACACGTAAAACAAAGATCTAGGAAAGTATGTGAATCGATGCCATCCCCTCACCCTCAGGTTCACTCACATCCTAGGTCAGAAATGTCCATTGCCAGTTATATGAAAATCTCACTCAGTGTTCTCAGCCTTTTAGGTCTGAGAACTTACTTGAGCTCAGCTCTCATTAAGGTCAATAAGAGTTCAAACGACAATCCATCCACCTTCCACCCCTTCAAATTATGACATTTGCCACACAGATTAATATACATCTTCATTGTTTTCCTCAGACATTTTATAACTTAGTAATTCTTTAAAATTAGATGTCAAAAGCTTTTCTCTTTAGTTTTTTAGGAGACACACAGAAGACAGCTATAGACTGCCTTTTTTCTTTCTTTCCCCCCCCTTTTTTTTTTTTAAATCCATAAGGTAATTTGCTTTCTGAAGAACTAACTGAATTTTCCAAATTTAATTTTAAAAGATGCTCCATAATATCCATTATAGCAAACACTGTCTTGCAGATTCGATTAGTAGGCTCTCTGGACCTGCTTATTTCTGAATTGAAAGTGCAGTACAGCCTGGATAAATGAATTACCTGAGCAGCGGAACTTCTTGCTCTTGATCTGGCTGATTCGTTTGTTGGCAAGGCGACGCGGATTGCTGCATCGAGCGCCGCTGGTTTCTATCGGATTATCCTGCAGGTAATCAGCCAGCCACTTCAAATGGCAGTCGCACACAAATGGATTCTGAGCTAAATGTCTGCGAGAAGGATGGGATGTTTAATCAGAAGTGACCTGTGACACTGTACTCCATCACTGTTTTTCACAAACGCAAACCTGAAGAGTAATTGAATAAGCTTCCAAAAACCCAGGCCTGGCGGAAGCCACACAGAGCTGCGCATGAATGGGAGAATTCTGTGGACTATCACATTTCGGAGCTCATTAAGTCTGCTGCAAGTCCGTTCACAGAGGAAACAGAAATTAAGATAGCAAAGTCTGCTTTAAAGGACACAGACCTCCTGCCTACAAAGCCAAATATTTTCTCCTGAGAGCTTGATATGCTGCCTTTTGAGAGAAATGCACCTTCTCAGATGCACCTGGCCTGAAGATCATTTTGTATCCGGGTTTAAAAGAAATTCAATTGGCAAGCTCAGTTTCCTAGAGATCAAAATGTGAATTGATAAGGTGGATCTGCGGGCGAAGCCAGAAGTGATCCAGAGGTCTTTTCTAAATAATTAAACTGATATTTGCTTATTCTCATGTATAATAGTACCCCCTTATATGTAGTTTTTCCTGGATCAAAACTTTTTACTTTTGAGATTGAACTGTTTATGCAAGGTTGAATTCTACTCAATCCTGCACCAAAATTTGCACAGCATATTTCCCATTTATTTGGAAATAGGTATTATAGCACTGACTTTAACTGCATATTTAGATTTTGTTAGTATTAATCTGCTGGGGTATCTTAGACAGAAACAGCATTTCTCTGCTGCTGTAATGATTCATTCTGCTTGATAAAGTTGAGCACTACACCAGGAGAGCTCGTCAGGTCTTTCCCAGAGCCTGACTCTGATCTCAGTTAACTCGCACCAGTCCCTCTGACCTCCAAGGCAGCAGGACACAGCTCTCCAATAACTACAAAGACAGTTTAAAAAGACAGATGTTTCAATCTGGTTTGGACAGAGGTGTAAAGTTATAGCCTCACAAGAACTCTGCTCTGGTCCTGTTAGTGTGGTTTTTTCCAACTGCAGAAACTTCTTTTCTGCTTGCAGTTATATTTATGAACTGTCACTTAACAAAATAAGTATAAAACACAGGAGGGCAAGGGCTGTCAAGGGGTGGGAAGTGAATGCATACATTGCAGAAAGTGTCTCAAGAAAGTAACGATTACTGTTGTAATAGAGCCATGCCTGGTGTGAAAGGTCCGAAGAACAAGCAAGCATATAGAGATAGGATATGGGACTGGGTTTGTAGCTCTAGAAAAAAAGGCAGAAAATGGCAATCACTTGGAGTACTAAAAATGGGAGAGTGAATCAAAATATTTCATGAAAAAGTGTCCCGGTGTGAAGCAACAAGTCCATTCTAAGTAACTGTCACAAGGAGCGCCAATAAAACCCCACGGAAACCAAGGAGAAATTTTTATACCTTAAGTGTACTGTCTGTTGGTTAACTTGACAAATCTTATATATCTCTGTAAAGGAACCTTCTCTTTCACCCTTGTTTTTATATCTATATATCTATGTACATACATAGCATGTTCAGCAGAAAAAAAGTATGGTAGAGGTGTGGGGGGCAAGACTAGGGAGAGGCTGTACGTGACTATTCTGCCTTAATGGTTTGCAGCAATATATACTGGCCAGGTCTCTGTTGGAAACGAAGCTTGTGCTTGTGGCTGTCTAAGGAGGCAGCAGGCAGCATTCATAAAACTAACTTGGCCAATGCATGTCCAGTATTAAAATATACATGTGCATGTGTATATATACATTTCCAGTACTATAGTATGGGTATGCATACACATATATAATGTGCATATTCCAGTATATCTGTTTATATGTGTGTGTATATATATACACACATCCATAAATATAAAGACTGGAAATTCATATACTTACACACTGCATAAGCACACATAGTCTTATATCTATATATGCACACACAAATATATCTAAACACACATACAGAATATTGGGTGGGGAGGTTCTTCCTTGTTTTTCATTTCTCTCAGGCTGCCAACTCCAGCTCGGAAGGAGTACTATTTACCTTATTATCTCGCTACTCACAGCTTTAAGATGACACCGTCTTCTGTAAAATACTGAGTCATTTCATTACTTTTGCTTCCAATTTTGCTTCTGATGCCTCTTCTCCTAATGCCTCCAATTCAAAGACTCTCAGAAAATGCTTAGTGGATTTTCTTAACGGATCAAGTACTACAATGTATCATTTCCCTTATGTGGAATGTCAGCTGAAATACGATTTCAGAAGTCATGAACTGTACGGCAGGACTCGGACCCAATAAGGAGAGATGCCAAGTCACTAGCTCATTAAAACCTGTGAGGCAACGGGTTTAACAGAATCTGCTGTTGATGCACAGGACAGAGACCAATTTATGTATTATCTTCCCAACAAACAGTATGAATGGGAGCTTAATAAACTTATGACATTTCTGTCACTATGGGCAGGCTGTATCGATAGCTGGCTGTGCTGAATTTATGCAGTACTTCTTTTTCTTGCTCCTTTTATTTCTGTCAGAAAAGGAGGGGCTGCTACCTTGGCGTCTCTTCCAAACTGTCTTAATGTCAGACGCAAAGCCTTTGCAACATCTTTGGGGGAAAAAGAGAGAGCTGTCATTTATGATACGCCTGCATACTCACAGAGTCTGGATCGATCGGAGAGGTGCAAAGAGCCCCTTGCTGATGGTCTGCAGTTTGTTGTCATAAAGAGATAGCAGTTTGAGATTATGCAGACCTTGGAACGTGTTTACCCTCAGGCAGTTGATCTTATTGGCATTGAGAAGCCTGAAAACAGAGGAAAGGTTTGTAATTCATTAATCTCGCAATAATCAAATAAAAATAGACTGAACTTTGGGGTTAAATCTAAAAAATATTAACCCGGTCACCAAAGTCAACCCACATTTAGAGGTGTTCATTTGCCTGTTACATTTAAAAGGTGAAAAAAGCCCCACAGTCCACATTACTACTCGCATAATCGGGGAATATACAGATATACAAGAGTGTCAGCTATCTTAAAATACCTTTTTTTTTGGTAAACTGAGCACACCCATTTGTTCAAAATTCTACTCAAATATTTAAATAAGTCTTCAGTTTAATATACATAGAAATGGCAAATACTCCCCACCTTGCTATTCTACACACACACTCACGCTCGGAGTCCACAATGAGAAGAACCTTCCTATAAAATTTTCTCTACCAGTGGCGGTCTTAAGTCTAACTGAAATTCACAGAGTCACAGAGTGTCAGGGGTTGGAAGGGCCCTGGAAAGCTCATCCAGTGCAATCCCCCCGTGGAGCAGGAACACCCAGATGAGGTTACACAGGAAGGTGTCCAGGTGGGTTGGAATGTCTGCAGAGAAGGAGACTCCACAACCTCCCTGGGCAGCCTGGGCCAGGCTCTGCCACCCTCACTGGGAACAAGTTTCTTCTCATATTTAAGTGGAACCTCCTGTGTTCCAAGTTTGAACCCATTGCCCCTTGTCCTGTCACTGGTTGTCACTGAGAAGAGCCTGGATCCATCCTCCTGACACTGCCCCTTTCCATATTGATCCCCATGAATGAGTCCCCCCTCAGTCTCCTCTTGTCCAGCTCCAGAGCCCCAGCTCCCTCAGCCTTTCCTCACACGGGAGATGCTCCACTCCCTGCAGCATCTTGGTGGCTGCGCTGGACTCTCTCCAGCAGTTCCCTGTCCTGCTGGAACTGAGGGGCCACAACTGGACACCAGATTCCAGGTGTGGTCTCCCCAGGGCAGAGCAGAGGGGAAGGAAAACCTCTCTAAATACTAATTTCTAATATTACGGTAATATTTTATGTTGCAAGAGGTACTTGTAACAAAACATAAAGCAAATATGAAAACAATCTCAGTAATAAGAGAATTTACAACTGAACTACAGTTTATTTGTATATGTGGACAACCGCATGTCTTTTTGTGATACTTAAGATGCGCACACACAGCAGAGCTGTGTTGTACAGATGCTGTTCACTCCTGTGCAAAGAGTGGCCTTGAAGTCCAGCCATCACCAATCCCACTTAATGAACCCTCAGAGCAAAGCTGACCCAGAACTGCAGCACATCAAATTCATTCTCTGATTATTTTCAACAAACATGAATAAACCCAGAGCTAGCAATTAGAATTTACAATGTGACATGTTTTCCTGGCATTAATTTTCAATGACTAGATTCATGGTGATATAATCTGTGACATTTCTGTAAGAGCCAAATATCAAAAATGAGAGAAACTGATCCAGAGCGGCACGCTCTCTCCTTTAAGGATCCAAGAAAGTAATTTGGAACACGAAAGTGCTTGTGCAGACTGTTGCAAGTGGGAACTCAGGTCCTACAAAGCTTTTCTGAGGTGCCAATACCTATTCTGTATATCATCTATGCAACATATGTGCAGGACCTAAATCTAAAGAGGACAGATAGTGTGCTCAACAGTAGTAAAGATGTGGCCATACTCAGTGAGATAAGAGAAAGATTAATGTCCTATTCCTGGTCAGAATCAGGGAAAATGGGGTGGGGAAAAGTGAAAAACTGTGACAAAGCAAAATAAATCAACCCTAAAAATTTTTTCCTCCTACTTAGAGTTAAACTTCCAGCCAGATGCTTTACGGTTTACACTCCTTTCAAAACTCTCAGCTATTTTAAATATCCCTCTATGAATATTCCCCTATATAAATTCCAACTCTTTGCTTAATCCTTCTTCACTACCACAGCCCCGCTAATAGCATCTAATTAGCAATTAGGTATACGAGGCTTGACTCACATGGAGTTAGAAGTGGTTATAAGATTTTCTTATTTTTTTTTAAAACTAACACAAAGGCAGATGAGAAAAACATATTCCAGGAAGCAGAAACACTGATCTTCCTTAAATACTGAACCATGCTGTAAAACCCACTAAGGCTTCCTTTTATTGGACTCACACCAAAAGAAGGGACAATGTTAAAAGGTGAAACCTATTTTAGCAAGAATCACATGTATTTATTTTACACCGATTTATGGTGAAAGTAAAATCCACTAATTTTCCTATTTCGTTATCAGCTTGATTGGATGAGATTTACACACGGCCTCCAGATGTGGAGCAGCATTCAAAAGAGGGTTAAAAATTCAAGTAGAAATAAAGCCGCCTGCTACGCAGGGGGATGATGGATTATTAACTCAAGTCTCCATTTTCATCCCTCTGGGTATGTTAAAAACATGAAGAAATCGCTCGTAATCCTAGGACCACCTCAGAATACAGGCAAACGGTTAAAGACCTTGTGGTTTACACACCACTGAAAGCAATGAGCAGAGCAGTGCTACAATTCCATGAACCCATTTCCCGAAAAAGTGAATTTGTCCACACACATTGAAATAATAATGTGTTTCAGCTAAGCCCTTTGAATGAATGTGTACTGAATTGGCACTGTAATTGTATCAGATGCTCATAAGCACCATCTGCATAATTAAGATGGTCCCATAATTGAATTATATGCCCAAGCACAGTTTCAAGTGATTAACATTTAAATAACGTTTTGAACTCCAAACCCAAAATGATTGAATAAATTGTTTTTTAAGAGCAAACAGGGATGTTTATATGGCTTTTACCCTCAGCAGTGTTTGCATTTTCAGCTCAGTCAAGTCAAGTAATCAAACTATCAGCAAATACTTACAAAACTCGCAGAACAAACCAGCAGCATAGCAACCTTAACACATGCTGGAGACTGCAAGCTGATTTCTGCTGCGGCAGGGTGGACCAGAAACCATCCCAAGTACATTAATGAGCCAAAAGAAAAGTATCAGGGAGGAAAGTTGCACAGAGCCACTGGAAAACTCTCTCTTTACCACTAGCTTTGTGTTTTGACAGTGAGGATGACATGATGGGCCTGAAAATGTTCAGCATCCCATGAACTGGCTGGCACATCCCACGTGCCAGACTCCACCAGGGAAAATGAGAAATCACCAGGAAAAGGCAGATGTAAAATGTATAGAGACTTGTATGGAGAACTAGGCAACAGTTTTGCTAGGGTAACAGCAGAATACAAATTGAATATACATGACTTTTATAGAATATCACTAGTTAAAGGCTTCACCTACATTCAAAGGCACTGTAGGGCAGCAAAGAAAGGATTCTTGGCAGGAAGCATTGCTTAGGATATACAATACCTGGTACAAAAAGTAAAAACACCTTTTTGGTATGTTTTTTTTCCAGCATTTTCTCTTGAAATTTATAGGGAATCTATCGTCATACTTGATTTAACATAACTTATCACAGAAGAACAGTTGAAGTGCCCCTATGGAAGTATCTAGTCAAGTACATAATCTTCCCAGCCATCAACGACAAGCAATGTCTAATGGAGGAAATGTGTCTGTCCCTGCTTGATTATTGCCAAAATAATTATATTAGGCTCCAGGAATGGTTTAAAATGGCCTGGAGTTTTGGGGAGCAATCTGATTGCCTGTCACTGCGTCAAGATATTTAGACGTCTACTAAAATTTTCATTTTCTAATGTGATGACTGACCACTGAACAGTCTGTCAGTACTTCAGGTGATAATAAGCAGTGTGAAATCATCATCATGCTTGCTTGAGCCAGCTTCAAGTGTTACTCCGTGTTCAGGAAACTGGGTGATGGTGATGACAAATTTATTCAACATAAATTAAAATGGGGAAGTCACGAGCTGATCACGAGTTAAGAAGGAAGCACAGAGCAGTCCGGCAGTCCTGTTTTAGAGAGATTTTAAGGATGTCCTTTCATTTCTGGTCCAAAAGACCGCAACTCCAGTTGAACACCATCCATAAAACAATCCTGCAGTACTCGTGTTACTACCCGGAGAATTATAGTTATTAGCCACAGCACCTGGACTTCTGTCATTCAAAATTCAATGCTGTCTGACTTACGCCTGCAGGTAAGGTCATAGCTGATTTTAGATAACCACGTGGTAACTCGGATGCACAACAGAATAAATCCATTTTCCCAGCTTTCTGTGCTATCAGGAAGATAGTTTCTTGTGTAATAATGACTAGGGGAGCTTCTGTCAGGTGAGTCCAGCCCGGAGCGCTGGCGTCAGAAGAGCTAACGAATTACATGCTGACGTACGAGCTACCGGTTGTTTTGGGAAGTTGCAGGCAGGCTACAGATGTGACACGGAAAAGGCAGATGCTGCTTTAGTCTTTCATTAGTGCTTGACTGTAATTGTATTTCTGTGTCTGGCAGATGCTGCTCCCTCACTTTAACAGCAGCTATTGAGTTTAGTAATATCACTACAATAGCAGCCTAAATGCAGAAATCAGGAGGAAAAAAAGCTTGAGGCAAAGGGCTTGAAAACAATTCTAAAGCTATTAAACAGGTCTGTGCAGAGTATTCTGTCCTGGACTAGAAGGACAAGGGTCGCATAGCATCTCTGCTGTAGCCAGAAATATTTAGAGTAATAAAGAGAAAAGTTCCTTGTGTCATTTTGCTAAGAATTTACAATGGCAAAAGCCAGAAATGACATAGGTCGCAAAGGACCTCCCAGAGGTCACCTGGTCTGAACGCCTCTCAAAGCATGGCCAATTTACAGATATTTAATGCAGATATTTGCTTTATATGAGAAATAATTACTTCATCCGATCGTGGGATCATTCAGAATGGCAGGAAGCTTGAGAGTTTTCTTGTCCTATTAGGCTGCCTTAAATGGGGTGAGATACCAGGTCAGAGCATGTTGCTTAGAGTTTTATTCAGTCTGGTCTTCAAATCTCCAAGGACAGAGAACGCACGGCTTTCTGGACAGCCCACTCCACTGCCTGATTTGTCACTGTGAACATGTTTCCCCTTACGTCTAGTCAGAAGGTCTCTTTTTCAATGGCTTGTCATCTCTTCTCCATGAGAAAAAATGAAGAACTCCATGGAACAAGAAGATTTCATACAACACTTAAAGCTCAGAAGATTCCTATGGGGAGGAGGAGAGACTACTGTGCTATGCAGGACTTGGAAATGGAAAACTGTAATTTCTTTATTCTGGCATTTATATACCGTTTGCATCACTGTTTAATGTTACTTATGCATATAACAGTGTAATGTATACAATGCAAACCACTGGAATAGATGTACATTCTTTAGAGTAATTTTATATTTTTGCTTTTTCCCAAATCCTTTGAATGGGTTTGTGCTTCACTGGATTTTCTTTGAGCTTGTAGCAAGCTCAAAAAGTATACAATAAATAATTGGTAGATTTTATTTAAAGCTCTTAAGTACTGGGATTCAATTTACAATTACAAATCAACATAAACACTTCGAACTTGGCAAATTTGCCATGGAGATATTTTCCAAACAACCTCACCAGAAGAGCTATGGGAGTACCAAGTATCTCATGATTCATCCGAGGAGAAACAGCATTAAAAAAATGGTGGAAAAGGAGAATCATTCAAAGCAAAATTTGACTGGTTGCATTTTGGGAAAGTACACACACAACTAAGTCACTTCATGCAAGTTTATTTTAAATGAAGGTCAGTTGAAGTTTCAAATATTAGATCTAGTTCCAGTTTTAACCCAGGCCAGATGAACTGATCTGGAACTCTAATTTTCCACCACTTTCGAAGTTACTTTGTCTGTCAATATGTCAGACTCCAGGCACCAATGAGTATTTTTCCAACTACAATGTTGAATTTTCCCTAATGATCAGACATCAGGAGGAGGAGGAGAAGGCTGTGAGCTCTTGGCTTCATTGTATGCAAGAGGAATTCAACAAACCTCTGATTTCAATATACATGTACCCCAGGAGTATATCTACTGCTAGCAACATCAAGTCCACCACATGGATTCTTTCTTGCCCAGCAAGCCACGGGGATCTCAGCCATAAGACAGGGATCAACACGCCTAAGCACTTGTATGATTAGTAACTATGCAAAGTAATTTTCCCCAAGGCAAAAGATGCTTTGCAGACATTTAAAAAATTAGATTTCATCCCCTATATTATTTTGCTATACAATCTCTTTAAACAGTAGAAATTTCATGGCACCTTCTTGTTGCAGGAACTAGAGCACCGTGAATCACACAGTGTATAAGCGTAATAAAAAGGCTCCTATAATGTTTGCTTTAATACGGCTGCAGAGAGGAAAGTGTATTACTTAGATATGAAAAATCCTGGTTAACAAACACGGTGCCCCCTACTCGCTGTGTCCCTGTGGACGGGCAGAGAAACCCTCAGGTTTATTTGTCACGGGGCTGCTGGAAGAGCAAGAGCGGCGCAGGGTTGTGTGGTGCCCCCTGTGCGGTGACCCATGGACAGTTTGGCAAAGGCCAAGGGCTCCTGGAAGAGCTTGACCACACTCCAGGGAAACTAAGAGGCAGGTGGGAAGGACATTTTAATATAATCCAGTTTCTAGACCGACCAAGGTCAGTCTAAAGCAGGGGGTGTCAAACCCATTTGTACCAGCAGCCACATCAGCCTCGCGGTTGCCTTCAAAGGGCCAGATGGAATTTTAGGACTATTTATAGAGTCCTAAAGTTATATTTATATAGTCCTGTTTTAAAAGGTCTATATAAACTAAATCAGATTTAATTCTTGCATTTTTGAATGTTTGGTGTTAATTAACAAAAGCAAATATTTGTAATAATCTACTAGGCATGAAACTGGTTTTGAAAGCAACAGGAAAGACTTTCAGAACAGAATCAGAAGCGGTGTGTGGCTTCTTTGCACCCCATGGCAACTCAAAAGCACCAGTTTCACCAGTTTCAGTAACCCTAGTGGAAACTCAATAGTTTCCACTCAATAACTGCAATTGCATATTAACTAAAAAGGGATAAAATATTCAGGTACTCTTACGCAGCCTTTAGCTTTTTCGATACTTCTCTCTGACCCTCCTCATCCTCCGAACTGTTACACATGAACACATCGTCTCATCAGAAATAGCATAGAAATTACAGCATAATGCTCCTCCACACTTCGCTTGAGCATCTCGAAATATCCCTGTTAGCACAAGCAGAAGAGGGCAACACTGGCATCACGTAATAACGCAACATACAGCTGGTAAAATTATAAACACCGGGGAGAAAAACAAACAGACCAAAGTTATTTTAAAAACTATGCTGTGCTCTCTTCTGCAAGGCCCATTTGTTCGGTGCACAGAGAAATCCTAAAAGGTGTTTTCTCCAACCGCAACTTTATCGCAATGATAATCCTGTAATCAAGGCCTCCTGGACAGGAGTTTAAACTGGCCACAGCTGATGTGCACTTGAAAACTTCCACCTTAAGCTGAAAGCCTTTCCATTCTTTCAATATTCAAATATAGGCTACCCAAACAATGATAATGTTTCACAGTGTTCAATTGTTAATTGTTGCCTCAATTAAATGAAAGTTTCAGCTTATTGTAAGAAAAAAAAATAAATCAGACTCGACTGATCCCTTTCCAGAAAACAGTCCAGCTCTCTCACAACCAAAATGATCTGAAATTCTGAGAAGACACTTGATCCAGCCTGCTGAAAAGAAGAATGTACGAGGATAGGGTACAGCAGCTACAGTAGCTTTCTAGCATCCTCTCTCCTGGCAACTTCAAACAGGATAAGGAAAAAGACGGAGTCCAAGAAAAGCTTCTGTTCCACGGAACAGATGCGCAGTTGGACTTGAACAGTGATGTTTGCTGCTGGGTTGGGTACGATCGCACATTCAGGAAGACAAAAGATTCCTGAAATAGCAATTTCGCAGAAATCCAATTGTGATTATTTATGTGGGAAATATTAACCACTTAAGATAGCTAATTATAACAAAGACTTAAGGCAAAACATTTTAAATTAAACCATTATGGTTTAAAGAAAAAACAAGAACAACAAACACACAACCACCCCCCTCCAACAAAAAACCCTTATTATCTAACCATGCCTGGTTATTTTCTTGCCTCACTGACCTTTGTCTTATAACACAGAAATACAGAATTCTAACGCTAGCCAGGTGGTCTAAAACTTGTTCTGAATTCTTCATTTCCCACCCAGCGAAGTCAAATGGGGCGGCTGAAGATGCGGTCACGCCTGAGCTGAGCATCGCTTGACCCAGCTATGGCATTCCTGCCGTCAGTGGTGCTGTCTGCAAGTGTGAAGCACTTACACAAAACAATTCGGCCAGAATAGAAGTGGAATAATCTGAGCCTAGATTGTGACAGTATATTTAAACAGAAGGATAGTGACATGTCTGAGAAACTCTGATGAGCCTTATCCAAAACAGTAAGTAGAAATATTATCTGCTCTAACATTTCACAGAAATTACTTTTTCCTTCTAAATACAATCTCATGGATTTTATACAGGACCCACAATGACTTCCCTTTACTGACTGTGTCCTGCCTTACCATAATGCCAGTATATTTTAAAAAATGCTCCAGCTCAAACTTAGGAAATTATACTGGCTACCAGGATACCTTAATCAGAGCATTCTTATCAGTGTGTCTCCAGACTAATAAGAAGAAATCCAATCTAGAGCCCACTGAACACTAAATTAGATCTAATCATAGGGCACTCTTCCAACTGTTCAACAGCAGGTCTAAAACCAACAAATGCCTTTTAGTTGGTTTTTTTTTTCCTTTTTCTTTTTAAATCCATTAAAATACTACAAGCAAACCCATAATGACTGCTTCAAAGTCACAATCAGAAAAGCGTGCAGACATTTGTCTGCATGTAAAGCATGCTCACTTTCCTTGCCAAAAGCTACTTTACATTGAAACACTTTCAAGAAGACCCTGAAAGGCTCCAGAGCCAGAATACTCAAGGAATCCCACAACAGGGCGATGTACTCACACCTCCTCGGCTTGAGGTGGTTTGAATGGCTGAAGCACAATACCTTCTAATGGTTCTCTGGCATACAGATTCTGCCCCCTTAACAAAAAAACATCACTTGAGCTAATTCAGACTGGAAAATTACTGCAACTGGGCTTAAATATGTAATTCATTGAAAGGCTGCACTACATGTGCACAGGGACTATAGTATAAAGGCAGTGAAGCCTGCTTAATGCTTTCTGCAAAAGTTCTAGACCCACATTTTTATAGGACACGGTGAGCCTTGTTTTGATTTTTATCTTCCCTACTGGGAAAGATGCCATCTGTAAAGTGTCCTGGCTTAGGCAGAGCAACTGGGCATCACTTTGAACTTGTAACCATCAAACATTTAGGGGGAGGACCATGATAAAGTTCAGGTTTTTAAAATATAGTTTTTCTCAGAGGTCAAAGGGACAAGTTAAGTTTTCTCTCTCCTTTTGCTTGCAGTGCCTTCATTGTACCAAACACAACCTGAGTCTGATGATGACTAACACACCAGTTCTACCAACAGCTACCGATCCCAGCTTCTGGGCACTTTCATGTTTATTATTATCACACATGGCAATCCACCTCCCCCTAAATACAGTCTCCTCTTGCTGCACAGGCTGTTCTTAACGTACTAATAAACTTGTGAGGTATGGGACAAGACCTTTGGAATGGAGCTGCCAGAAGAAGGATGTGCAAAAGGTGAAGACAAAATAATTGGCTGCGTGCAAGAGGGGGCGAACAGCTTCCAACCACTGCAGCTCCAGGACTGTCATAACCAAACCACACGTGCTCCTGCTTGTCCTTCTCTAAAACAGTGTGGTCCATGCTTGCAATTAAGACCTTATGGATAAATTACACATCTGACTAGTGCTTCATTGAACATATAGAGCAATTTCAATTATTTCTCATTTTAGTTCTTTGACTTTGCTCACGGATTTCTAGTCTATATCTATGCTTATTTTTAAATAGCATATAAGTGCAGCAAAGACTGCAATACGGAGTGACACATGCAATGGTAATCATGAACTTTTGCATATTTGTTTCCGGTTATGTCGAGACAGTCAGAAAGGTTTAAAATACCATGTCTAAAAGCTACTCTTCATTTTATATTTCACATAATTTATTGTTTTGGGGTGAAGCATTTTGTGTGATATAAACCACAATTAATTTATCATATATCACCTTTCCTTACTGAGTGCGTTGCCCATGATGGTAATCGGAATGCTAGGAATACATATTAAACTCACTTCACTTCTGCACCCTGTTCTGACTGGCTGGAATCACAGCTAATTGCCTTCTCTTTGAAGGAGTTACTGGTTTCCAGTGTGATTACGGACAAAAGAATGAGTGAAATTTGCAATTTCCCATTTGGTTTAGGAGATTTTTTTTTATGCTACATTGATAAATACTGAAGAGTGTATGATATATAGCTTACCCCAATCATGACCATGTGTTAAATCACACAAGGCATATAATATTAAAATACACAATATATTCTGAAATAATTTCTCTAGTAACTAAGCCAGATTTGGCACAAGCAGAACATGGGACTGAGCATGGCTCCCAACAGTAAGGTCTTTCATGCTGCTGTTTTGCTTGCGTGTGCAGGTCCTTGCAGCACAGTAGCCCTCAAGGATCTAGATAATTCAACCACAAGTGCTAAATGTGTAACAACAATCAGATGGCACCCCGCTCACACATCAGCTGGCGACCAAATTTCCTTCCTTGGACTTCAGTCTCTCATTTCCTCCCCACACTTAAATCCTCCATGTCTATCACCCATAATACACACTGTGCTATAAAACTGTTGGCACCTTCTTTTTTTCTTTTCCAGCCCTTGCCTGACACAGAAACAACAGAATAGCACGTCCCAGCGAGTTTTCAGTGGAAAAAGGTGATTATATTAATGTCAGAAGCTGAAAACCACCAGTAAATCTAGCTAGTCTGTAAAATAAAGAAGAGGAAGGGATCATACTCACAGCAGCTGCAGAGACACAAGATCATCAAAAAGGCCCTGGGGAATCTCCGTGATCTTGTTTCCATAGAGCACTCTGAAAGATTCAGAAAGACAAAACATCTTCAGCAACAGAGGAGTTTAGTGTCCTCCCACCTCCATGCATTATCATCTTTATTGATCTTGTGCACCGTGCCCGGGATCTGTGGCCATTTCATTTAACTACCGCTCTCATTTTCTTTTCGGAGAGCACATGGTATTAAATGAGTCGTTATGATTCAGGCTTCGTCTGGTGTTGGAAAGCATTTTTAATGTAGAAACTGGACATCATCCAAAAACTGTATCTGAAATATTTTTCATTCTCTTGAGGGATTTTTTTCCACCCTTTTTAGAAATATTTTAACCATTGAAAGGCACATTGTCTGATGGAAAAACCTAGAATTTTGCTCAGTGATAGTGAATTTAAAAGGCAGGGAGCACGAGCTGGCTGTACATAAAAATTCATATAACTGAATCTCTTAAGATATAATAATTGGCATGAAATGGGACACAGGCATCACTGGATAAAATATTATGGCTTCGCCAGGTGCTGTTACCATTTCCACCAGTTAATATAAAGAAATGTAGCCTCAACTGGAAACAGACATTTATTTCCGAAACTCAAAAATAATTTAGGTATCATTTAGTTATAAAAATCAGCAAAGATTTAAAACACAAATCAGAGCTGCTGTATATATTCATGCAACCATAAATATATACAACCTGATATCCATGATTCAGTTTTAATATGAAAAACATTAAAAAAAATACACATGTATTAGCTTTAGAAATTGAACTAAAGGGAAAAACAGACAAAACCACCATTATGCTAAGATGTGTTACCTAGATATCAGAGCAAAACCATACATGACAGGAACATCTGAATTTCAATCATGGCTGAAGTATTTACTCATGTCATGTCTGCACGTTGATAACATTTGTCAACACCAGAAAGTGAGTTTGGAACCTACATGGGTCCTGGTAAAAAGGAAGAAGAATTGGGCTCCCTCTGAAAATTGTATGCCTTATTCAAACATTTTAATAGACTTCAAATTGTGACAAATAGTATTTCTGTCATTTCTATGCTCTACATAGGACATGGTAAGTGGTTATAAACCAGCTCATGCCAAAACTTTGTTGCTTATGTGTCCCTATGCTGGTCAATTCTCTAACTTTTTAGTGTGGAATAATATGCCAGCAATGAATCAAATAGCCATGTGAGGCTTGGATGACGGCTGAAATTCTGGCTTACCCTGTCTTTCAACACTTGAAATATTACGGTGATTCGAACATACTGAAAACCAAAGACTTAGCAGGACGGACCATTTCCAACCCCCCCGGCCCTCCCAGAGCATCCCCACTTCAGTTCACTCTTCATCACTCATTGGAAGCATCACCTCTGCTCCCAGATCAGCTCATTTCTGAATGTAAATAAAATGAATCTAAATAAAATAACACCACTTAGATATGAAAACCTCAACTTGAAACTTAGTTTTTCATTACTTTTGTAGTTTAGCAGGAACTGAACTGCTATGCAAGAAGCTAATGATCGTTCAGCATTATATTTTCTGTAAACAAATGTAAGATAATTTCTCTTTATTTACTGCAGAGTCAAAAGGTTGGATTTTAATGTGCTGTTACAGTTAGTGGGGTTCGTGAGTAATCAGTATTAGTACCACTAATTTCTTGTAATTGTTTCCTAATTTCACCTTCAGAAGACACACACAATTTCTTCTTCAACAAAATTCCATGCGATGTATGCAGGTTTTTATACTCTACGCAAAACTAGACAGAAATGATGGTTTAACTTTGAAAAGTCTAGCAGGTTCATTTAGAGACCGGTTTCAAAATATGAGATAATGCTCCAGTCAATGGATTTCACTGGGCTCTAAAACAACATCCAAATGTTTGACTCACTGACTTCTTTTTGAACATAGAAACTGATGTGAGCACCTGTGTTAGGAAGCAAAAGCAAAACCTCTGCAAAGAAAATATTTATAAAAAGGTTAAAATATTAAATTAATGCCCACAGAAATCAGTATATTTCTATTTCAGGGCATAACACGTATACAAAGTTTAGAAGATAAACTCTGTGATGCTGGATGAACATCTTCCTCAGTTTTGTGAAGCAGCAGGATCATCAATGCTCATCAATAATGCATAACGCTACAGCACAGAAGAAAGAGTTGAGAAGCTAAGCTTTACAAAATGCCCACGGAAAGTGGTAAAAAATTCCCCAGACTCAGGATTACTCTGGCTGTAGAGGTAAAAACACTTATGAAAAGTAAAACCTTAAAGAAATCTCAATGCTCACACCCAGTGCTATCGTTAGCTATGATACTACTACATGCAAATATCAAAAAACTACTCTTCTTAGAGTAATTTTTCATTTACTTTTAATTAAGAGTGAGAAGGCGACAGGGCAGTGTTCCACTGAATTTTAAACCTTGGATGTGTTTATACATCCTCTTTATTATTTTGAGTGAAATTAAACAGATTAAAATAGCTTATAAAATAAATCAGAGGTTCAATTTTTAGAAGCCACAAAAAGAAAACAGGCATTTTCAAACCTAATTGGGCTTATGTGCATGTGGCACATTAACATTCAAACAAATTAACAGCTAAACAAAAGTCAGTATGAGAGCTCAGGCACTTGTCTCTAATTCATATTCATGTGGAGCGCTATGCAGAGCCAAATTAGCTAATGCCATTGTGTGCCTGCCACGGCAGAGCTGGAGTCAATCGGTCCTCCAGCAAGAAGCAAAGAGAAGGGGACAGACACAACGCATTGCATCTCATTCCTCAAGGTCCACATTTCCATTTACTCTAATAAAAAGCATAGAAACTTGCTTTCCTCAGAGTTCGCTTTCTTTTCTGTTTAAGATAATGGCAGATTTTAAGACTTATTCCTATGGCATTAGAAGTTCTAAAAATACACGTTTGCTTGCATCCCTCACATGTATCATAGGACATGCAGGTGTCCTGGCTACTGTGCAAGCTCGGCACAGGAATACAACCTTCCTTCTATCCTCTAGCACCTCAAACTTTAGACTCCAAATATTCTTTAATTAAAAAGAAACTAAAACTATTAATATGTAATAAAAATAATCTCAGTAATTGCTGCCAATAGGCAGCAAACCAGTGAATCAGAACAACACTTATTAGAACACAGGCCTGACAAATATCATTTAGTGTCATTTACTATTAGGTGGAGAAGATATTACCCTAAATACGATGTACATTTTGGGATAAACAGAAAAGAGAGCTACAGCTTAATTCTATGTTCTCAATGTTAATCTTAAAAGTAACAACTGGAGATGAAGACTGAGAGAACAGGTATCCTCTTTTTGTTGTGGTTCCTTTCTTTATCTTATCACCACACATGGGAGTCTCTGACAAAGATGGAAACCAGCCTGAATGGAACAAACAGTCAAAGACGTGCAAACACATCAGACTTGCCAGTGCATGAGGTTTATTCTTTTCCACAAGGCAGGTACATCTAACACCAAACTGACCAGTGTGAAGTGAGGGACAGGGTTTAAAGGTAGAATTGACAGTGCTGGGTTAACATTTGGACTCGATCTTAAAGGTCACGAGGATGGAGCCAGGCTCTTCTCGGTGACAACAAGTGACAGGAAAAAGGGTAACGGGTACAAACTGGAACACAAAAGGGCCTGGCCCAGGCTGCCCAGGGGGGTTGTGGAGTCTCCTTCTGTGCAGACATTCCAACCCACCTGGACACCTTCCTGTGTAACCTCATCTGGGTGTTCCTGCTCCATGGGGGGATTGCACTGGATGAGCTTTCCAGGGCCCTTCCAATCCCTGACATCCTGTGATTCTGTGTTTTCCAACCAAAATGATGCTATGAAGAATCATCCAATGTGTTTTTAACCCATGCAAACTCCTCCCACATTTTTGCAGGTGGGTTTCTGACAGCAGCCGGTTGCTGCTGCGGCTCAGGTTCCGCTCCTAGCGGCACGTTGAGCCACCGGCTTTGCCACTTTGCAGCTAAACGCTTCCAGCGTGGCCACAAACCACCGGTGCAGTGCTTCAAAACAAAACAGCTTGGCAGACTGACTCACAACTCACAGCAGTTTTCAAGCTGCCATCAACCTTCCGAAGAATGGGAAGGGCAAGAAACATAAAGCACAGACCCCTGGCTGCACTGTAAGCATTGGAGGAGAACCCTGGAAGCAGCACCCCATTCAGTGGAAGAGTTATTTTGGATCTGCAATAAGAAATTATACAAATATTTAAGTCATAATGAGGTGTTATTCTTCTTCAGCCTGATTCTGGCATCGTATTTTAATATTCCCCCCCAAACGTATCTATTCCAAGACACAAATATTACATTTCCAGTAGAACAATTAATTGTTACTACTATACTTCAAATTTTGCAGATTAATCCAACTGATGTACTAAGCAGTTAAAAATAAAGATTAAATGGTAAAAATAGCCACTGCAAAGATTCATCTAAAAGCTTGGGACATACCAGACAAAGAAAGCACTGGAAGGCCACATAGCAACAAGTGTGTTATCTTGGGTGAGAATGCAATTCAGCATCTAACAAACTTTCAGTGGCACGACCTGGAAACCCACACGTTTCACTGGTTCTTCACAGTCTCTACACATTCTGATCTCTTGAACAATTTTAAAACTAAGGAATTTGCAAAGACTTTACCAACATGTGGCCTTTGAAGCACACTGAAGTTTAGCATATCGCCTTCTAAGGAAATGAAACAAGAACTCCTATGTTGTCTTTATTTTACAGTTTGTTGGCCTACCTTCCTTGCAAATGTAGTTGCAATTTAGCTGCTTCATTAAGTAAGATCACAGAATATAGCTATTTTTCCCTGAAAGGTGACATGGAACTTTTTGGGGGTGTGAAAGCCTAGCACAGAATCCTTACTCAAGACCATATGGTTTCCAGCTAAGTGTGCCTTTATTTTGGCTTGGTTGAAACATTCTTACAGAAGTGTCAGATTTTGACTTTATGCAATGTCTTTTTCAGTTCTCAGAATGCTTTTAACTTTCCTTCAGACTGTGAAAAATTCTTGCTAGGAAGAATTATATTTCCCAAGCTACGTACAATGGCACAGGCTCAATAAGAATTCAAGTTTTCAAAAGAGGAGGAATTGATAGGAGTAAAAACAGCAATAAATTTCTAATATCTGAAAGAAACTTAGACATGTAATTTTTTTCCCTGCACTATTTCATATTTCTTGAGAACAAGTTTGGCTAAATAAATCACAATAAAACTATCCAAAGCAATTCGTTACCTTAAAATAAGTTCGGCATTTATTGCAATAGACAGTGTTTTATTGCAGATTTCAAATCACCATGAATGACACCACATACATCATCATTCCGGAGATGATGGTCTAAATGGGACTGCTGTTGTCAAAATCTAAGCTGTCTCTTGTCTTTCTGCCCAGGCTGATCTAAGCTTTTAAATTGTTCACCAGCTTAATTCAGCGTGTGAACAAAAGCAAAGGAATTCTCCCTCTGCAGTGGTCTAAAATTTATTCGTTCAGTTTAACACACTGAAGGCTTAGACCATTTTGTCATATCTCATAAAACGTCCCCAGACAGTCTGGATAAGGCCTTCCAAACCTACATTTGCAGGAAGTTTACCAACCCCAAGAATAACATGTATCTTTGATACTATTAACAATAACCAAATGCTGATACAATCCTCTCACCGATATTAGACAGATTTTTTGAGTCGATTAAATGAAAAATTAATTTTCTTCAGAAAGTGCATACAGCAATCTCGAAACATGAAACTACTCACAACATAGCCCCCGTGGTCTGTGCCAAGTTATTAACTGCTCCAGCGCCGGCAAAGTGCAATTCTAACTATGTAACACAAGCACAATATACTACAGACGAGGCATCTCTTAAATTTTTGCTAAAGATAACACATTCTTTGGCAATCAACAAATTTGCCACACTTCTCAATGCAAGGGCACTCTTTGCTCTAATGTTTGTGTGGAAACAAGTATTGGGTGGCAAGACTAATCCCTCCAACACAAAAGCGCTGGCTACATCACCACAGCTCACATCTGTGCTGCTTAGTGGTTGTTTTAGATTCAAACCATTCCAGCTGTTTTTTTTTCCTCATCTTGGATATTTCATATGGTTCCAAGTAATTGCAGTATCACTACATCTCACAGATTTCAATGATACGCCCTTGTAGCGTCTCTTTGAGACAGAGAAATGCTTCCGCCTTTTCAAGAGGGGAGACTTAGATATAGAAAAGCAGTTTATTTGTCCAACAGTTACCATTGAAATCAGGCAATATAAGTTCTTCTGCCCAAATCCCACAGTAGCATCTTTAAGACTAAAGACCCATTTTCTCATGGCCTGATCCACAACACCCTCCATTCTCCACAATGGCTTTATCGCCAGCTCTCCACAACTCTTTTCTCAAATCCAGAGGCTGGATCTTATTGTATCTGCAGTTTTGCCCATAAACAGGTTTGAAGTTTGGTTCATATCAAAAATATGCTAAGGATCTAAGCCCGAGGCCCTAAATATTGAAAAAGAATTTCAGACACCGTAACAGAATTAAATCCAGAGAACAGACAGACTCAGAGCTAACCAGGACTCGCAGTGTCACCTGCATGGGACACAAGGGGAACAGGAAAAGCCAGAAAACTCTGGCAAGAAGAACAAAATGTCACTGCAGAACAATGATTCTGGTGCCTTAACTGTTGTCACAACCAGGAAAAAAAAGTTGTGCATATGCCCAAATATTTCTAATGGAGCTCCCCACAGTCACTATATGACTAGGGAACAAAATCCCACTGAAAAATGGGCATGGAGAAAACATGTTTTTATTCTCCTGTGTGTGGGGAAAGGGGAAGTCTTGAGTCCTTACAAGAACAAACTTGCTTTTCTTTTGCTAAATGCAGAAAAAACCTACAATAGAAACTGCTTATTTAAAGCATTAAGATTTTGTGACCCTTTTGACTCCCATAGGTGGATTTCTTGTTACAGAAAATATATAGATTTAAAATAAAAACATATGACCTGCTAGCATATGGATCACTTAGCACTTTTAAAAGATTTAAGGTTTATGCATTTCAGGGCAAACTGCTCCTGTAATAAACATTCCTGTGTTTTGAAAACGTCAAAACCCCACTTTTTCTTCCCTCTCTAGATGGGTACAATAGGCAGAGTACTCTGAGAAACAGTTCTGCCTGGAAACGCTGGCCAAAGTTAACTTCAAAAGCAAGTAGAGCAGCAGCCCACTCTATCTAGGGCTCCATTAGCCAGCTCCACTAACAATGTTGGCCATCTTCCAGAGAAGCACTTTCCCTTTGCGCGACCCACAGGGAGCACTGCAATTGCACGCTAGCAGGAGGAAAGGGAGGAGCACAGAATGGGAATAATGAAGGTGGGGAAAAACGCAAGGATTTTAGGCAGTACAGCAGTACTTCATTTTTAATGGAAGCAAAGTTGCTCACTTTCGTGCATTAATATTTCCCCCTCTATTCTTGTTTTAACTCAGCCAGCAGAAGTCCAGCTGCTCTGGGCACAGATTAAGCCTCAATGGTGTCTCATTAAAACGTGTGCCGCTAATCACATTTGACTTACATGCACGAAAAATACAAGTTCCTCTCAGCTGAGCTGAAGCACTGTATGCAGAGCCGCGTTCCTTCAGGGCACACAGCTGACTAAAGTTACTGGGGCCTCAGGCACCAAAAACTGAGCTGCTTCAAAGAGAAAACACTAGTAAGCAAACTGTGTTATTAATACCTCATTTCTACATCCCGGGTCTTTCCCCTTTGGCAGTTTCACTGAGAGTCATCTTCTCTTGCACTTACTGGTCTTTCTGTGGGCGACAGAACTGGACTGGAAGCTATAGCAGAGATCAGGCAAAAGAAGATCCTCTACTTCTCAGAATCAGAAACCTGGGGGAGATTCTTCCAGAGAAAACCAGGTTCTGTACAACAGCAGACAGTCTTGCTCCATAAAGGGCTCAGAAACTGAAACAACTACAGAAGTGCCCAGCAGGGAAGAACCTGCCAGAGGTCTGGGTGACGGGTCACCGAAGATCAGCAAACTAACTCCTGCCTGTCAGCCACAGCAAAAACATTTCTAAGACCTACCTGCAACACACAACGAGAGTAAAACTTTGCAAAAGATAGTAAAAGCCAACAGCAAGCACAATGGGTAACTGAACTTAGAGAAGGAGGCTGACTATTTCAAGGCTGGAGTCAATACTGTCCTAGAAATGAGTCTGCCAAAGAGAGAAGACACAGACTGTGCGTTACAACAGCTTAGTGCAGCTGCAGCAGAAGGAAACTGAGGCAGAAACAAACACTGAACAAAGGAGAGGCTGTTGAGAGGCAGTTCCCCTACTACAGCCCTTTCTGTGCTGCATCTCGGCTCTCTCCCCTCTCTCTTCCCCTTGTAACCTCCTGGTGTTAACTTAAGCAATATTTTACCCACTTGGATATAAACATATTTAAACATCATTTACTAAAATATCGTTTTGGATGACTGGGCAGAGAATACACAGTCATTTCACTTGCTTCTGTGTGCAAGTCCAAACACTATAAATCCCTGCCCAGTTTATATTCTCATTTCCTCTCTGTCCGCTCTGATGTGTTGTGTCCCAGTCCTGGGGCCACCTGGGGGTATCTGAATTAGCTACAGAGCTAAAGCCAAATAACTTCTGAGTTGGGAAGTCAACCCCAGTAGAAGTGTCTTGCCTGTGCAGCTTGCTCCTAGCCAGGAGGTTTGCCAAGCCCAGAAAGATGCAGCATTGCAGCATCCGCAGTAGGTTCGGACCAAGCCAGAAGTGTAGTGTTCAGTAAATGTCATTCTCTTTCTTACTGAATCGTTTCCAGACAGCATTGAGGGATTTGGCCATTTCCACAGCATGTTGAGTAACAGCCCTCTAACTATTCAACAAGAGCTAGCAACACTTAATATATATTTCTGGCAATCTTCCAGCAGGATTCAGGGCATAAAAAAAAGGCCCATCCTTCTGCATTCTGGCTCAGAAGTTTACTGCAACATATAAGTTCAGTACTGAGTAACCTTCTAATATTTTTGTCAAACAACAACGAGTTATATAGGTTGTTAGAATTATCCAGTATTCAGAGAATAAAATTATGGCAGTTTTCAGAAATGAATTATACTCTTAAAAATCAAACAGTGCTACATGAATATTAATAAGATAAATGTTTTAAAACTGTCTTTAAAATTAACACAAGTAAATATTCCAGTTGAACTTGCCCTCTTATCTCAGCCTGGGGCTCTTTCTAATACCCTATTCCAGTTCATTCTCCACATGCAGCTTTTGACCTTCTATTGCTCTTTTTACCCATTAAAAGCTCCACTGTTTTAATAGTGCTCTGGGTAGCCAGGTTGAAATACAGCTGCATTTAGATTCTACTTGGTGCTAAAACAGTTTCTGTGTTCTATAAAGAGAAACAAATGGTTGTCAAGAGATCCGCCTTCCTTTTTTCTTCTGTATGAAGTCATATTTTAGTCCCCTTTCAGATTAATAAAGTAGTAATGACAGTTAAGAAATATAAACATTTTCTTAAGAACTTAGGTTCTTCTCTAACTCGTTTGGAAAACAAACAAGCAACAACAACAAAATCCAACCAACCAATACAACAAAAGAGGAAACAAATAAACCAAATAGCTCACAAGAGACCACAATTTCAGTTCCTTAATATGGATGAAAAATTTGGGTGTGGAAGTATTTCCTCGCTGATTAACACCACTAAAAGTGTGTCTGAGTTAGGATGAGGCGTTTGTGCGCTGTGATGAGCTGGGGGCATGGATTAGCCTACAGGTGCACACGTACAGCAGATCAACAAATGCACTGATTTGAAGAAGAGACCAAGTAATCTTGGGGGTGTTCATCTATAAAAGAACTTACTGGAGACGTGTTCTCCCTTCTAACCTTCATGACCAATTTTTCATTTACAAAACATGAGATGCTTCACACAAGCTGACAATTGCACAGAGAAACATAGTTCTCCCCTCCCGGACAGCACATTATCATTTTTATTTCTCTGACATCCAAGCTGTCCCCAAATGCCCATTCAGTTCTGTCTTCTACTTACAATGAAATGAGAGATTTCAGGCCTTTGAATGCGTCAGGTGCAATGTCAGAAATCTGATTCTTGCTGATGTCTCTGCAAAGAGAAGGCAGGATTAAAAAAAATATTTGTAAACAGGAATTTGACAAAAATATTATCATTGTATTTTATTGCAAGAATGCACTTGATGCAAAACAGAACTAGAAGTTCATGTTATCTCAGAGACATTATGAGCTATGTAAGGACAAAGGCAAATTCCAGGAACGATCAGAAAACATCAGCCAGTACAACAGGCCATAGTCTCAACAAACCAGCAGCTCCCCTGTTAATACAGTCTTTCATTTTACAGACATTGAAACAAAGAGTTTTATGAAGACTTTTGAAGAACAACAGTGCGGTTGCCTGTTGAATAAAAACTGCTGATAAACCTTCTTAGGAACTACTAATAAATGAAATTGCACTGTGACTCTAAGGGGTGGCCCTCAAGCATGGAGTTTGTCTGAATGTTTAAAGGTGGGCATGGAAGGCTCACTTTGTAACAGTACAGAAGACCACATTTTGATTATCAGTGGAACTATAGATAAGGTGAAGGGAGGTTCTGAATTAGCTGGAAAATGCTAGCAGGACATATATTCAGGAAGATGATGGGATTAATGCTGTCAGCCTGGTGTAGACATGAGGGAAACAGCTTCTGAGGCAGCAATACCCTGTTTGTTTAAGAGAAGAAACCTTCTGGTGAGATGATAAGACTCTATTGAGGCGGGACTTTTCCCACACCACCTCTGTTTAACACCAATGGGAAAGGCGGTGGGAAACAGACCACGCAGCCCCTGATCCCAAAGCAGGCACCAGCGTCGCTGCGGAGTTCGGCACCGTACCAGGGATGTCCAGTTTCTAATGGCCTAGAGAAAACAAGCGGCGCAAAATTCTCCCATGACCTTCACCAGGCAGGTGAGAGAAGGGCCGGCACAGCACCGGCAGCTCTGCCCAGAGCTTCCAGACACTAGGGAAACCCTTCGAGCATCTGGATGGGAATCGCGGACCTTGGGATGCAGCAGCACTGCAGGGAACGCCCAGCGCTGCAGACCCAGAGAGATTCCACCCTTTCAGCTACGATGTGAGTGCAATTCAATGCCAGCCTGCAGTCATTTTCAAGGGAAGCTGTGCTCCTGGTTTGGGAAACAACCCTCAATTTTAATCACAACCAAGTACACAAACATAAATACAGATTATGTCACCATTTCTTCATACATGGAGTCAAATTTCCTACACTTGAGACTCAGATGCTCAGAACTGGGTGCCTTATCGTGACTGTCACTGCAAACCAATGTTTCTGTCAATCAGTTCAAGCAGGTGCTTAGCTACAGGCAGAGCTTTCAGCCACCTCGTTGCACTCACTGACAGTTGGTATCAGCTTGTGTCAGTAGTATCAAATCTTCCCACTGATAGCTGAAGGTGGAGTAATACAACATTTCATGTACATCTTCACTGTTATTTCCACTTGGGCACATGGCTAAAGAACCCAGTCAGACTCCAAATAAACATCACTTGAAGAAGGAGTTAAGAAAGTACAAACCTTTTCCATCCTATACCTGTTTCAAGCTACAAATTCTGTCAGTTAAAATTTTAACAAAGTCCTTGAACTGTTTTCAAAACTAGCCACAAAAAGTGGGGTTTTCTTTGGTTCTTTATAAGGCTATGAAACAGCTGCTCTGCAACCTACTGATGTTTTCTGTGACGACATCCTGCCTACGAGGACAGCATTCAGTGAGGCTTTCCAGCTCTTCGGCTCAGCCCAGAGCAGCCAAAGTTGTGACAGTCAAAGTAGGAATGTTTATTTTTATACAGCTTTTTGTGAAACTTGTTTAGAGTGCCTGGTGGCATTTGCTGCTTTTTATCTAGTAATTCTTATGTAAACAGAAGTCTGATGTCACTCTCTGCTATCTATTTATTGAGGAACACATTAAAACTTATTACAGTGCCATGAAATCATGAGTTTGCTGAACAATGACAAGCATCTGAAAAGGGGCATCTTGTTTTTGAAACAAGTATTTCAGCACGATTTTGTTGATTTGCTACATTTCAACATTTCCTCTCTTTCTCTCTCCCCATGTCTGGATGCTAATGAGCATATAACTAATGGTGCCTGAACGTGCATAAATGCCATGCTGGGTGATGACACTCATTCACTTCATGCAGATCCACTACAATCAGCATTAGAAGATAATTAGACACATTATTTCCTTTCCATTAGGGCCCAAGCTCCACTGCTGTTGGATAAAGAGGCTCCATCTCCTTCTGACTTGACTGAGGCAAAGATTCAATTATGTCCTTGTACTTTGTTCCCTTCCTTTGGTCTGCTTTGGTAAGATCATCCTCTTCTGTGCTTGATTTACATCAAGACAGAGAGATATGGATTTTTCTAACCTGCACAACTAAGTAAGGCTCATTTTCATGGTTCAGGGTATCTCTGAATCACTCGGTGGAAATGTGGTTCTTTAGCTGGAAACGTAATAAACTTATCAGGATTCCACCCAGGCAGGGAATACATTAGTCACCCTACGCTTGTCTCCCTGCACCTCTGACAGCACGGCAGAAATCTTCTTTGGAAAGGCTGTTGAACACCCGTCGGGGGGTGGATGTGCTCAGTGACCAGCTCAGGACAGAAACTGGGTTTGACTTTGCACCAGGGGAGCCAGGATGCCCTGTGAGTCACTGTATAACATATGCCCGTATGGCTTCAATGTCTTTACTGGAAAAGGTTTTGAAACAAAACAGATTTATTTTTAGACGCAGCCAAATGCAAAGATATTAATAGCATTGGATGAATATTCTCTTTGTCAACTAACATTATTAGGAACAGATTACTTGATTATCTCTAACATGTAAAATAGACCGTACTCATTTGACAAGAGTACTCAGCAAAAATCCATGTCATATATGGTTTAGTTTTGAGAAGCAGCTCAACATAAGTAGGAATGCTACAGAGCCATTGGGAAGAGTATGAAATCTCAATGTGTTTTCTGCTAATATATGGTAAAACTGACAACATGAAATGGCACTACAAGCAGCAGAGCTAGAGAGGTCCAACTCCATCTTTCAAAGCAGTCTTGTGCTACAAACTTGTTAGCTTCAGGAAAGCAAAGACAAAATGTGGGAGATAATGCCAGAAATTTTGGAGCTCGTATGCTGGAAGTTACAAAACTATGGCACAAGCACAACTGCTTTGTAAATGAATTCAAAATGGGATGTCTGGGTTGGATACTTCATGCAATAATGACAACAACTTCTGTCTCTGGAGATGGGATGTATCCCCTTTGAGCCCCTCAAATTTCTTCTAATGCCCTTGAATAATTAAGCACAGAGCTGTGACCTGTTACATTCATCCCCAAATCAGGGGAACCATCATCCCAAATGATATAATCCAACTGCATATTTGAATACTACGGGTGCCAAGTCTTCCTTCTGAGACAGCTTCAAGTAATTAATTGTGTGAGAAGATGTGGCCAGTTATGATGAAGTCCAAGACACCAAATATTTCCAGCTCCTTCACTATAACTCAAGCACCAAAGCAACTCCCTCATCCTGGATGCTATTGAAGAGACATTCTAAACAGCAAACTTCAGCTAGATGCAAATATAACACTTCAATTCATATACATATATCTGCTATCATCTTCTACTAGTAATATCAAGTCATATAAGATTATCTTAGACAACTGGCTCTTACCTAAAAATGAATCTCAGTTATCCAATTATTTAAGGAAACTGCATAATCTTGTAGGAAGTATTCAGTAAACAATCAAAATACTGGGAGTGCTGCAAGTGAGCATGCTACTGTCCTTAACATTCTTGCATATTTATTCATCAGAAGCAAAATACAATACAGTTCACAATATTATGTGAATGCTATCCTCTGAATTATATAAAAATATTATTATGAGTAATAGTTAACACTACTACTACTACTGATGCTCTTCATTTGTACCCCATGTAAGGCATCAATTAAATCAACCATCTTCACGCTATTGCACTGCTCATTAAAGTGACACAAATTAAGAAAGTCAGACAACTTCTGTATTATCGAACATGTCTTTCTTCTATAAGGAAAAGGATGGATAATTCATTATTTTAAGAGGCAGTCTTTTGATAAAGTATATCTTTGTGTTACCAGTACTGGGAACCTTGCACACTGAAAAGATGATGTTAATAATCTCTTCAAACAGTGGAACAAACCCCCTCAATTAAACTTTATGCACAAGAGTAATGGCCAATTTAGAGCCTCGCTGTCCAGCAGGAATAAAACTTTAAAAAGGAGACAGGGCAATAACGAAATGGCAAAACATCCTATTTATTCCGGGACATTCTGCAGCCTTCCTATCTATCCCAAGTTCTTATACAAAACACTGTCACATTAATGGAGCTTTGATACAGATGTGGCACAATAACTGATTATTTAACTAATAATAATAAGTGCCACATTGGTTTTGCAGCTAGTCAAGTTAAAGAACATTTTTTGGTGAACTCCCATGAAACTACAGTTCAGCAGTCATGAAAAATGGAAGGACATTAAAACATTGCCAAAATCTAAAATTAGTCACACCTCAGAAAGAGCTAAGTAGTGACTTTAATAATGAAAAAGTTACAAGTCAGGTCACTGAAAAAGGATCCATCATTTTTCACTGAAATTACCGCCTTGCTATCTAATACAGTTCTTCTTTAAAAATACATACAGCTATATCCAAAGTGAGACAGAAGAAGAGAGACTCTATAAGATTGATTATTTGACCTGTTAAATATTAAGATCCGTATTTACAGCTCTTCAGCTTGAGGAACTTGATAAATTTGGACTGGCAAACACAGTAATTTTACCCTTAAATCCAAAGGTACAGCACAATCTAATTTCACTTTCCAAGTTATCTGAGATTCCAGTGAAATTAACTCACACTGTCTTAATTCCAGTAAGTATTGTTCATGTCAGAAAACTGGAAAGGCACCTTTTTAGCAGTGTTAGCACTGAGCTACAAAGCCACAATGACTTCTGGAAGCTACAGGTTCCCATCAACACCTTGACACTATGGCAAAGCAGGTGCAACCTGGTTTACCATTGTCCGTATGGCTGTATTTTTGTCACAGCATCTCTACACGTCACTTAAAAAGAAAAAGGAAGACTGCCAAATGGGAGAGCGCAGGTTATCTGCATGGCAGCGCTGCTACAAATCAGGAGTTTTTTGCTTTAAATCTGAAGAGAAAACATGAGAGTTAATAAGAAAATAATTGTCTGGGTATCACCTGGTGATTGAGAAAGCAAGAAAACAAGGTCCAAGCAGGTTTCTGTGTTTTCTTGTAAGCAATCAAACCATTTCAACATCAGGACATTGAGCGCACTACAAAAAAACCCTAACGACTCAGCTAGAACATGCATTCCTGCTACAACTGGGGTCAACTATGATAAACTGAAGTACTGCGAACATTTACCAGAATGAACGAAAAAAGCAAACAAAAACACACCATACAACTTAAAATCTTTTCTGAGGAAGCAGATTTGAAGTTTGAACAGACTAACAACTAATTAGCTCACATCGTTTATAATAGGAAGTGAAATTAAGCATTATTAAGGATTTCATTCACTGTTAATCATCCTGAAAAAAATTCCATTGTTGCTTACACTTTGAAGAGATTATCTGAGCAATCCCCAGTGATTTCAACAAAGAAATTGCCAATGTGTTTCTAAACTAAAGATGCTGTATTTGAAGCTAGAAGATTCACGATTGCTCTTGCATGTTGGTCTTATTAAAACTTACATTCTCTTCAGCTTCTTGTACTGAGTAAAAGCTCCAGGGGGAATGACTTTGATGAGGTTTTGTTCCAAACGTCTGAAAACAAACAAAGTAATATACATGTTAACTACACAATTACAGGACAGGAATAACATTAAACATGATAATACATTTTTATATAAATATGAAACAATTTTGTAGAGTTTTTATGCAAAACAGATTTTTCTTTTGAAAGCCACTAAGTAGAGAAAATACTGAGAAAATAACTTGGAAAATAATCTCACTGATTACGCTAGATGTGCAAAGACAAACAAAGGCACAGGCTATAGAAATTGCACCTTTAAAGCTCACAGAATTACTTAAAAATACTAAGTATGTTTTATTGCTACTTAATCAAAGGTAGAAAATACAGATGCTTTCCTCGGCTAGCTGTTGTAAGTGGAACAGAGCTATCTAAATTAAACGCTATGCTATGTTGTGACAGCTTAATAAGCAGATTAATAATACAATCAGAGTGAGTGAGGAGAAACAATCTGAGGGAACATGCTGAATAACAAAGTGGAATCCACTGCAATGTGAATCCAGATTTTTAAGGTGAGGGGAAAGAGTCTGTGTTAAAGCAGAGTGAAAAAGGACTGGATCTTCCTATTGTAACTACCAAATACTGGATGTGTTTGAAAATATGGTCCAGACTACCTGAAAATGCTGTCGTTTTAATTTCTGAGATTCAGTTTGAAAGAAGCATTCTTTACGAAGTATCATAAATGTATGTATTGCTAACATAAAATGCACGCAGCTTTACGACACTGCATACAATAACCACTAAGATTAATTTCTGTTCCTTCCAGAAGTGTTTTCAAGTCTTTCAGAGAATCCCAGAATGTCAGGGGTTGGAAGGGACCTGGAAAGCTCATCCAGTGCAATCCCCCCATGGAGCAGGAACACCCAGATGAGGTTACACAGGAAGGTGTCCAGGCGGGTTGGAATGTCTGCACAGAAGGAGACTCCACAACCCCCCTGGGCAGCCTGGGCCAGGCTCTGCCACCCTCACCAGGAACAAGTTTCTTCTCATCTTTAAGTGGAACCTCCTGTGTTCCAGTTTGCACCCATTGCCCCTTGTCCTGTCACTGGTTGTCACCAGAAGAGCCTGGCTCCATCCTCCTGACACTGCCCCTTTCCATATTGATCCCCATGAATGAGTCCCCCCTCAGTCTCCTCTTGTCCAGCTCCAGAGCCCCAGCTCCCTCAGCCTTTCCTCACACGGGAGATGCTCCACTCCCTTCAGCATCTTTGTCAGCATGTTCCCCAGCTTCCTGCCAGGACCGTCTTCTCCTCAGATAAACCCAAATATTCAACTCAATTAGAAATATAAAAGTGGACCCCAAGCAAAAAATTCAAATGACCACGGCAGCTGAAGTTCTACAGAGTTGGGACTGGAAGCCAAACTTGATTTTACCTATCTTGTGCTTATTATTCAAATATCGTGTATTTTTTCCAAAAAATGTAATAACAAGAAACAGTTTCAATAGCAAAAAATCTGTGGTTTGAAATGGTTTAGAACTAAAATAAAAAAAACACAGTGGAGTGATGGAATGAATCACTCCAGCCATTTAGAACTGCTGCAGCAATGCAGAGCAGAGAAAAAAATTTCAAAGCAGGAACAGAGATAAAATGAGATGTGGGGAGAAGTACATCTTGTTTTTTAAAAGACGTGGGAATAACGCAGAGAAAATGTGTAGGGCCCATCAGCCCTTTATTGCAAAGCACATCCTTCTGTTGATCTGTGCTTTCAATAGCCAGCAGAAAAATCTTGAAAATAAGATATTTGCCAGCTCAGTTGCAGTCTATGAAGCTGGTTAAGTCATTAATATTGTGATACTTGCATAGTCCACATCATGCACCCTCTTCTTCCTGCAGCCTCTTTTACAGGTTGTGATCAGAGTTAATTCTATCCCTTGTTTTGTGATTTGAATGAGTGTCTGAGATTTCCCTCCCAGTTGATCTAAATATAACGTGCTTAGTTTCTGGCAAGTCCACAGTGAAATGCAAATTGCTGGAAGCTTCAGCACGCTACTATTGTTGGGTGTTTGTCACCAGAATTAGCAGCACACATACTCTTCCCAGAAAGGCTTTTTGTCAGCTTGCCAGCTTGGTGTGTAACTCCTTCGAGTATTTCCATGCAGACACTTCCAGGAACGAAAGAGAGACCAAGCCCGTCCAATTCCTTTGCCTTGGGGATGGAAATTGGGGGCTCAGACACGCTGCACATCGAGGCAGCATCGCAGCCCTTACAGGGAAACTCAGATATAGCGAAGGGGGGAAATACAGCCCCTTTTAATAATAACTGCAAATTTCAAGGAAATTTTAGTGACTCAAGGGTCAAGATACACACAGAAATATTGCCCCCAAAGGGCAAAAACCCAAAATTGGAATAGCCACAGATACCGATTAATAAGAGAATAATAAATTCCTAGAAAAGGTGGAAAAGAATACAGAAAAGAGTTGTTCCAGAGAGCTACCTTCTGAAGTAGTATTGAATTCTTCACCCTCTCCTACAAAATTTGCCTGTACAGATGGGAACATCTGTACAGATACAGATGGACAAGGCTGTTCTCCCATGCTGCTGTACTTTCACCGTAGCACCTTGCATTTTATTAATTGTATGACTGTGACTGAAGAACTAAACGCTCCACACACACATTAGATTTAGTGCACTACGACTCGCAGACGTTGGCAGAGAAGCGACCAGCAGCACCGTGTGCTCCCATCAGGGGTGTCTGCAGGTGGACTCCAATAGGGCACAGAATGCAGGTGAGCGTGGAGCATTAAATAAAGTGCAGCATCAAATAAGCGTATATTTTTGGAGTATTTTTTAATAAATGCATGTTATAGAGTGGTAGACATAGGCTGAAAAACCCAACGCGGTTACACAACTAAAACAGTAGAAAACAAATTATTTGTATTAATTCTTTCTGCTGCCACCTCATGTGAGCTCATAAGTGATGGCTGAAGGACAGCACAGGATTAAAATTCTCTAGGAAATGCTAAGTTTTGCCAGAAGGAGTGTTGGCAATTTCAAGGTGATGAAGGCTTAATTATAAACCAGTGCTATTCATAATATAATGGGAAACTGCTGCTACAGGTGCCATCTTTCAAACAAACTGAAAATCAGAGTTTTTCTTTCTTAGTGCTGTCATTTTTTTCCTCCAAAAAGTGAAAAGTTAATAAAAATTTTACAGCCACATTTTATTTCAGAGAAAATTACCCAGTTTACCTAGAACATGACCTCTGGAAAACTGTATTTTTCATGGTCTGTCCCTGCACATCCTGTTTCCCCAAATATAAGATAGGGTCTTATACAATTTTTGCTCCAAAAGATGCTTCCTTTTTTACATGCATAGCTGCCTGGACACTATTTAAAATTACTTTTTAAATGAAATGTAACTAGGGCTTCATTTTGGAGTAGGGCTTAAATTTTGACCATCCTCAAAAATCCTGATAAATCATGCTAGGGCTTATTTTCAGGGTAGGGCTTATTTTCAGGGAAACAGGGTAGCACAAAGTTCTGTCACACACTATAAAACCACCCACGCTAGTGCAAAGAAACATCAGTGAGTTCATTTTTTTTCCTGTGTCACCAGAAAATAATATAAAATAATTTCAAAATACATTAGAGAACTCTGCGCAAGAGACACAGCCCTAAAAGGCAAAATGTTGATCATTTGAACTACTATCCCCCACATTTAAGATTTCTTACAATTCTATAAAATTTTCCTTGTTTTTCCTCTGGTATTCTATAATAAAATCTACTTAAAGGACTCCACGAGTAGATTCACAAAAGGGATAAAATAAGATAAAAATGTTGAAACCCCTCGGGGGCTTTAGTCGCTCCTTTCAGTTCCCCGTGTCACCGTGCATGTCACCCGCTGCCAGCTCCATCGCTCAGACGAACTGAAGCGCATCTCCCTCTTCTGACACACAGCGATGCTCCGTCTGCCTCTTGACGCTTTATTTTAGAGTCTTTGACAACAACATCAAAGAACAAGAACAATTTCCTTTCTCTTTTCTAATGCTCAGCTGCATTCTTCTTGCGCTAACGTTAGACAGGATAAAATCCTCCTTCTTCCCCCTCGCTTTAAATGACTTTGCAGCGATGAGAGCAAAAAGTAAATATATCGGAGAAAAAAATAAAATAAAACAAACGAGGTACACTATGAAGTTAAATAGGAAAAACTATCCTGGAGTAAAAAAAGAAGCACTCAAATTCCCATTCTAATCCATCTCAAAGTTCACTGAGGTGCAAATCTTTTCATCACCTCCTCATCTGGCGCCTGTACCGCTCAGACCCAGGATGGCAAAACACAAAGGATAAGAAACTCTGCCTAATGATGCTTTCCAAGAGCCAGCTCATGCTCTCGGGAGTGACGAAGCCGTTTGTCTTGAAGAGTGATTCCCCCCGCAGAGTGGGGGAGACAGGAGTATTAATTTGGGCTTTAACTATCTCTCATTCATTGAGGGAAAGAAAGAATTTGTTATTTGGGTCTCTAATGGAGCAGTTTGCTAGCAATTTTCCCGTTTCAAACACCGTCTCGGCTGCTAATGTGTAATGTTTTGTCAAGCTCACCTACCCATAACATAGACAAATCACTAGCTCGGAGAAAAACAGAGAGGGAGTGAAGCATCAGTCCTGATAATTCTTAGCTGTCAGATGAGCAGAGCCTACAAATGAGACAGCCATGCTCTATTAACAATGCCGTGAGCTCTTGCCCGAGACGTGTCAGAAACGTCCCTCTGCACTGGGCAGTCGTGAACTTCCCTGCTGGGAGCAGGAGAAAGCGGGGGAATGATTCAGGCTGCTCTGGATCGCATCACTCTGCTCCCCGCACCACGGCTCTTTTGGGCTCGCATCGCTCAGCCCATCACCAAAAGCACAGAAAGAGCAGATCAGCATGCAGCACGAACCTGGAGCACACTGGTGTCTGGCGGGACGCACACAACCCGCGTGAAGGGTGTTGGGAAGGGTAAACCCCTCGCTTTTCTCCTGCCCTGCAAGCAGGGATTTGCAGAGAGCTGGTTAAGGGCTGTCCGGGGGAAACAGGCAGCATTGCGTCCCCCACAGTGACAAAGCCCAGGGCTGGGGAGAACCATTTATATTAGGAAAGAGGAAACTTCTAAAGCACATAACAATAGAGAGAGACTGCTCGTCCTTGCCAAGGAGTGAGAACAACTGGATTATAAAAGCTGCTTGGACCCTTATCTTACATTTATCTCATATTTTGGACTTATATATCTTATTGTATATGATGAAGAAAAGCCCACAGATCTATTTTCAGTATACAAGAGGACTAAATCACACTTAAAATCTAGTCTTCTTACTACAAATATGGGCTAGATCCAATTCCTGTCCTGACCCCATTCTTGCCTCTTCATTTGAAATATGAGCTTTATTCTTACCATGCACAAGAGGCTGGGGCAGCTGCACTGAAGCCTTTACCCACAGACAGCCCTGGACAGGAGGCACCCTTGCTGGGAAGAAGGGGATCCTTACACTGTCAGAACCTGCAGCTTATTCTGCACTGAAAGATGCAGAAGCCATCACCCTTCATCACCCCTCACAGCCCAGTGCTGCACAGGGCACTGCTCTGCAAAGGGCAATGCAAAAAACCTGTGTTTCCACTGCTTCAGAAAGGGTTTGTAGACCTGCATTACCAAGGAGCAGCCTTTTCATGGCTGTCTCTCACCCCTCAATTCTCTGACAGGTACAAAACAAAGTGCTTTGGGATGAGAAGACATTCAGCATTTTAAATATCTATGCTTACTGCTTGTTTCAACACAGTTAAAGCCTTCGATCTCCACCTCAGCCAAAGACAATACCGCCACTATAAAAACCTTAAACACAAACGCTTCTCCAAGACTCTTGCACTGCTGCCTTCCATCACAGTACTGCAATGACTTCCAAATAAAATTAATAATATGTATTATATATCCCTCCCATTGAGTCTGCGTTAGGAATTGAAAAGCTGAGAGCCAGTAAACTGTCCGCCTGTGTTAATACAAGGTGACAAATAGAGTTTCCCTTCGTATTCCAATGGTTGGTGTTGATTTTCAGGGTCCAGCTGTCGAACTCCTGCTATAGTTTCCAAAAGGATTGCTTCCTAACTATTCACCCAAGGGCAGATCTTCAATAGACAAAATCCTATCAAGAATGAAGTAACTTTTCAACATCAATCTACCTAGGCAGCCACACAGATAATTCTGCTCACCAAAAGGCATCTTCCAGAATGAAAACAAATGTTTTGATCTGTTCCTTGATACTACAGTGTCCATCTCAAAGCAGTGCTAGTGAGATGGGATCTCCTGACAGAGCACACTGAACTCAGTTTAAGCCGACACAAGTCCATAGTTATGCAATTGGTCAGATACCTGCTGGTAAGTGTGGGGTTCATAAGGGCAGTCACGTTATGAACCCACCAGCTCTGTTGCGGTGTGGTAATTTTGCACCGAATGTGGTACAGACAAACAGGAAGACACCAGAGAACTCTCTAGATGGGTATTTTGCAAAATAATTCTAGACACAACACCAATGTCTCTACCAACACAAACAGCCAGAATGCAGCAATATACCGCCAAACCTCGAGGGTTCCCCATCTCCCACTGTGATAGTCCACATTCCTGGTGCTGCTTTCGGCCCTTCTCATCACCTTCCATCCTCAGTTCTCCTGCCAGCCTCATTCATTCTCGCACTCGCTTCAACAATGCAGCACCTGCTCAACCTGAGATCCCATCCGAGCACTTTGGATTGGGCCTTGGGGAGTTTATTTTGTTCTTTTTCTATTTATTTATTTAATCTGAACCTTGAACACTTGTGAGACACACAGTTTCTCCAGTGCCTACTGGAAAACAACAGTTGGCAAATGGTTGCATTTCATAAATGTAAACAAGTAGGAATGGTTTTTAACCAAGTAGACTCATAACGTTTGCTTTACGGAGGGTAAGTTTTTGTTCCGGTGGTTTCCAGAAAGACACATTCCTATCTCATCATTACTTTAGTAGGTCAGTCCTGCCCACCCTCTATTGACTTCCAATTACTTCAAGAAACTCCCAGCCCAGATCGCTTTCAATATTTTCTAGCAATGCAATAACTAGCTCAGGGATCTGAGGATTTCAAGTTGCTTTGCACTATATTTGTCAAGTTGTACCACAACACTGTATTTTTAGAGTTAGTGGAAATGGAAGCAATAAGCTGAAAGGAAAAAATTGTTTAGTTTATAATCTGACCTATTGTGAAGAGCTCCGTACATCCTGTAATGTCTGTTTTTAGCACACATTTGCAAATGCTGACAAGGAAAAGATAAAACACAAGAAATAAGTAGGCAAATCAAATAGCCTTCTGGTAGTTGAAGTTCTGCCATCTGTATTTTGTTAACAAAACAGATTCTGTCATTTGAACATTCCTCAAATCCTTAGTTCTTTACTTTCTTTTTTAGCAAAATAAAGAGACGAACACATGTAAGCCCAAAGACAAGTAGTGTTACCTGCAGTAAAAAATCTGATCAGTATTATTTATGCAGCCTATTTTATTTTCTGTGATTCATTCTAAACTTTCATAATCGGCTTTCAGAATGTATACACTCATTATACATTGAAATGTCCTCATTTTGCTTGGCAAAACAGGAACCTTTGAGTGACATTTGTATTAGATAAAACAGATATGTCTTTTTGCTCATACAATTGATTTTTATTAATAAAGTCTCAGTTTATGTTCCTGCTGGACTGAAGTGATATCTCTGGGTAAAAAACCACCACCAACAAAACAACCCAAACAAAGAAACAACAGCAACCCCAAACCTACAAACCTTGTAAGGTTACTAACTTCTACACAGCTCGTCTGAGTAAAATTCACCTGCACGTAGATTCTGCTCTTGCTTTTAAAGAAACCTCACAATTATAACAAGGAGAGAAGCAGGTAAAAAATGACGCAGACAAAATGAAAGTTGTCCTGCGTTGCAAGCTAGATTTATCAAAACAAACCCATCTTCTTATGCCTATAGGTGACATTCATTACACCTAATTTTACAAATAAAAGATACAAGAAATAAATCCTGCCTTGATCTCACAGCAGAAAACCCCTGCTGTTACTGCTTGTTTCTTTAATCTGTCTCAGCACAGAAAACACCCTCAACATTTTGCATATATTTATACTTTCTCTACTTTCAATCTAGAATATTTTCTTTATTCTTTCCTTATTATTTTCACATCTTGCCCTCACAGAATACAAGATTTTCTGCATACTTTTGGCCTGACAATAAACCCCTCTTTTTTTACATTGAATGCAAGGAGTGAACGACACAGATTGCCTAGTGAGATCCAGAAAATAGTAGTCAAATTTGACATGTGAAGTTGTCCAGAGGCAATTTACAGCAGCGAATGAAAATCATATTATATGATTTAGCTACAGGAGCCAACCTGATTCCCCAGCCAGAGAACTTGCCACCAGAGGCAATTATGGAACATTTATTACAGTGTTCAAAAATACAGTGCTGGCTTCAGCTACAGTATTTACTGGAAGCCTGGGAAAATTATTATAATTTTCTTTTAGGACAAAGAACACTGCTAAATGCAGAACTGTCATTCCTCTGTTCCCAAAGTTTACAGTTTCCACACACTTATATTATTGAAAAAAGAAAAAACACTTGCCTTTAAGAGGCCGAGAACTTCAAAGCCAGTTGTTAATATACAAGAAAGTGTTATGGTGCAGTTAATTTAAAATTTATGTACGAAAGAATTATTTTCATTACAATAAACAGAGTTAACCAGTGCTCAGTCTTTTCATAATAGCTTTCTGACTTTCTTTTCATTGGTGGAAAATTTATTTTGTATATCCCAGTAATTTAAACGCCCAGATTCTGTTGATCACTTGTTGATCACAAAAGCTCCATCGAGGTTCACAACTGAAGTCCCAGCTCTCCTACAATACACACTCCACCAGATACTGAGCAACAGAGGAGGGAATTTCTACCCAAGAGAATTATTGAAGCAACAATAGCAACAAACTCATCCATCTACAGGTCTGTCTGCAACATTGCCCAGCACAGGGGTGCCCTTGCAACAGGAATGCCCTAAATACTCAATTTGGCAGAAAAGTATCCATTAAAAGGTGGGATAAGTGGAACACTACATTTCAAAGTGATTCGGTTGCAGAAAAGTAGGTTCATTTTGACAGAGCCAAGAGAAAACCAACAGTTAAGTGTATTTAAATTTTTCCTAGTGCTCAAACCCTAGCGTTTTTCCTAAAATTAGAAATTATGCACCACAGTCAAGCACTACTCATACCTACAATAGTATTAGTCACCAATTCAGCTATCAGCTATGAGAATGATAAACTAACCAATACAGAACAAGTGACTCAAAACTGACCTTAAGCTGAGCCTAGAGACTGGTGGAAGGGCTGCCATCCTATCCAAGCACTCAGCAGCCTGGGGGAAGCCGTGGTTATCATCTCACCAGATACAGGTGCCCAAGCAGAGCTTTTCCTCGAGGGCCTGTCAGCCTCTTCACTCCGTCTGGAGCAATTACATCAGTACTCAAGCAAAAGCTCCCCGTTTCCGACTTAGATGCGTCCCATCCAGCATTACTCTTGGTTCACACAATTATATTTCTCTTAATCTCACCAGAGAGTATTGCAAAGGTTAAATAACAGTGATAAAGCAAGCGTGATATGAAAAAGCACAGGTTTGAAGTCTAAGATCAGTTTCAAGATCTAAGGACATACTTTAGATTGTGGAGTTTGATTTCTAAGTCTGCAGATGACTGGGACTTGGCTTTTCAATGTAAGTAGCGTTGCACGGCACATGTTCAAAGCGCAGCTCCTATTGACTTTTGCTGCAGCTGTGAGTCCTCAGCACTTCTGAATATCTCAGCTGAGTCAGCCAGAAAGCGAGGATTACATCACTAGTGACCACCCACGAAAAGTTTGTGCAAGTCACTTGCCCAGAATCAATTAATAAAACCTCTGGCAAGAACAGATACAATCTACTTCTCTGAACAGCATTCATGAGGTTATATTCACCACAGTACCCATTTTAGGATTTTCCTGTTTCTGCAACAAATAAACAGATCCTATACACACGGGCTCCCTCACTACACAACCCTGATGCATTCCTAGACAACAATAAACTAATCCAGTCCTTTAACAGCAACATGAGACTACGCTGTAATTAAAGCGCACACAACAGATACATACAAAAGTACTGAATGAAGACTGCAGCTACAAGCATTAACTGTGGCGTTTTCTAATTTTTTTTACTTTTAAAAAATCATATATTTAATTTAGTGGATTCAAAAACAAAAATCTGAAATAACTAATTCCATCACAAGTAAACTTGTGCAACAAAAGCATACCCCCAGCCCTGCGGTCTAACTGGAACAGCAGCAGTTAAAGCAGCAAACCCCTGTGCAGTCTAATAGTTAATATCTGCGTTGATGGTCACTAGTGCACAGGGACAAAGATGTGCAAATTGTTGCTGGGTTTCTCCAGCACACGGTGACCAGGCAGGAAGGCTCTGGAGGTTCTGTGTGTTTTTTGGTGGGAAGCGACTCCTTGGCTTATCCTTTGGTCGTGTCCTCCTAACACATCCCCAATACTTACCTTGCAGAGATGGTGTCTCAGGCTCACTACCAGCAATCTCAGGCCTCACTTGCTCAGACTCACAGAACTTTCATCAACCAGTTGTGATTTCCTTTGTTCCCAGTATTTCTCATCCCATGTTTTGTTGTTTCCTCACTTGAGTTCAGCCTTCTTTTCCCAGCGGTGTCCGGACTGGACCCAGCCAGCCTTTATTCTCTTGGTGTCTGTCCTCTGCCATGTGCTCAGGGCCAGACAGCGGTGCTGTTCCTGCTTTGGCTCAGGATGCTCTTACACAAACTTTTATAGAACAGAAAAGGCAGCAGCAGTAGTCCCTGCACTACTGTTTCAGGGTGCACAAAACTCTCAGACAAAAGCTGTTCAGAACACAGGAGGTTCCACTTAAATTTGAGAAGAAACTTGTTCCCAGTGAGGGTGTCAGAGCCTGGCCCAGGCTGCCCAGGGAGGTTGTGGAGTCTCCTTCTCTGCAGACATTCCAACCCGCCTGGACACCTTCCTGTGTAACCTCATCTGGGTGTTCCTGCTCCATGGGGGGATTGCACTGGATGAGCTTTCCAGGGCCCTTCTGATCCCTGACATTCCATGATTCTTTGTAATATCCTAAAATGCAGTCTTGTTCCCAGCGATAAATAAAAAAAATTAAGTGGATCAGTCTGAGTTAGACAAACAGCATGAAAACTTCATTCTGAAGAACAGACAGAGGAAAGGTGTAGTGAGGCAGGGAAAAGATTAGCAGGGAGTTACTGATCACTCTCCATACTGGGAGGCATCAAATGAACCTGGCAGGCAGCATGTTTAAGCAAGGGCCTTTTGAAACACCACAGCCAGGGACAGCAATGCCCTTCCTGCCGGTGCCCCACACCTGCAAGTGCAGCAAACCATCCTTTCCCTGGTGTAAAACCAGCCGGACACTAATGACTGAGAGCAGGCAGACAGCGCCAGGGCTCAGATCCCTCCAGCCCCACGTCCTGAGCCAACCACAGCCCAAACCACACGCTGAGTGTAGCGGCATGAGCATCACTCACAACACCCCTCCAGCGGCAGCGGCTCTCGCAGGCACAGCCCGTGGCTTTGTGTTTAACAGGTCTCTACTATGCCCTGGCTGAGCTTTCATTCGGTATGACAGGCACTGGCTGCAAGGCTGAGATCAAGTCTGATCAGAACAGATTCTTCGAAGACTTTGTCTCCGACTAGTTTGCAGGTCATCCTTCCCTCTTTACATCCCTCCAAGGTCAAGTGCATTCTGCATTCACACTATGTTCCCTGTTTAACTTGGATGCGTTTTCCCTCACCCTTTCTAAACAAATGCAAACTTCTCCTTTTATTGCAGATGCTGTTGCAATGTAGTGAAATGACTATATTGTTCATTTACCAGCAAACCATCAAGGCATATTTGTTTTGGTATTTCTTTTTCAGTAAATGCCTCCAGGTGCCTAATGACTTTTGTTTTCATCCAAGTATTCATACAAAACTTTTCTGTGCTTATTCTCATGTGTTTCTCTATAACATACACTGCTCATTTCTCCTCTGAAAAACACTTTGTAAGCAGAGAATCTTTTATAACATTCAACCATACAGCCTGTATTCCTCAGCTTCAATTTCTTGTAACTCATTTTTCCTCAGTCAATTTGGCTGCTGCTGTCAGCTCCCCACTGAACAAGAAGCTTTATAAAAAAAATGAATTGCATTCTGTACTTTCTAGCTGCCAATTTTATGAAATTATGAAAAAGCAAGGCTGGGATACAGATTTCTAGCTTTCCTAAATTCCTTTATTTAATAATAAACACTCTTGCAATGTGGACCTCCAGGATAATGCACTTCAGGGAGACGTGTAATAGAGCAACACAAGAGAATTCTAAGTCGCATGTGGCAGAGGAAAGCAGCAAGGGAAAACCAGTGTTACATGAGGCTTGTTTTATGTTCTGCGACAAGTGAGTTGACTGTTTTCTGGTAGGTTTTTATCAACAAAAACAAATTTAGACTTGTTGGCAGCTTTGTCAGAGAAGGTTCTGCCTACCCATGTTAATGAAGAAAGGTGGGAAGGCTGAGTAAAAAAATCTTTAATTAATACCAAAACACATAGCAAAATGTAGGTCACCTTTAATCACCATGTTAGAGCAGCAGCTGTGTGTTTCATTTTGGTAGAACAGTTTGTCAGTCAAGGGTTCTTGTCGGATACAATTTGGCTTACAAAGAAATACTGAGTTAAGGGGAAATACAAGAACTAGAAAGCTGTAACTGAATGCAACTAACAACCAAGCAAAGGAACTTGGAAATGCCCCAAGTGGAACCGAGGAAGGAACAGCATTTCTATACTATCATATAAATATTATGAATGGACTACAGTCTTCAGGGAAAAGTGTATTTTAGTGGAGTGAGTATTTACAACGTTAGACAGAAACAGCTCAATGAAAAATATACCATCTCAAGTAATATCCCTTAGGATTCTACGTAATAGCGACCCAGCCACGTAGTTTGTCAGTGCCACACATGCCATAGGAGGAATTTCATCTCTAGGAAGAGTCAGATCTCCCAAAGTTGATGAGGATCAGATCACAGGATTACAGGATCCAGAAAGAAGTGCTCAGGTAGCACCACTACATAGCCACCTTTTACATAAAGGGTCTGACTAAATGCCAACCATGGGGGAGAAATCCCCAGGGAAAATCACCAGCGGTCCTGCTGTGTGAGAGCAAGAGCTGTGGGTTCAGTGTGTAGGGAGAGTTTGCTTGGCCCCATTACTATAACATTACAACAAGATTATTATTCTGCCTATCATATCCAATCAAGAGTCATTATTCCATGTGTATCTGGAATCAGGCCTCCGGATGAATTTTATATTCAATAAGCCCAGAGCAGCCTCAGACAAACTGCATTTCTGAGCAGTATGACAGACTCCCGCATAAACCGGAACGGCTATCTTGCTCAAAAGAATTTATGTCGGGATTTTCCTGGGAAAACACTGTGGCAGCTTCTTCTAATTTTCCAGAAATATTTTTCTATGTGACTATATCCTTTGTGTGCAAGTATGTAATACTTTGCCCCTGGATATAAGGTTAATTGCTCTTTTTTACTAGGACCTTTACAAAATCAAAATACCATTAGGAAAAACTATATGTGATGTCACTTGCTAAGCCTTATTCTGATAGTATCATAGAACCACGGTATAGCTTGGGTTGAATGGACCTTCCCAGCTCCCCCAGTGCCCCCCCTGCCATGAGCAGGGACATCTTCACCAGCTCAGGTTGCTCAGAGCCCCGTCCAGCCTGGCCTGGGATGTCTCCAGGGATGGTTCATCCACCACCTCTCTGGCCAACCTGGGCCAGGCTCTCACCACCCTCAGTGTAAATAAACAGAACTAATTAATTTTATATTTATATCTATATATATCTCCCATAAAAATGATGGGACTGATTCCCACAGAAAACGAGCAGTAATTTGTTTCATGAGGGTTACACGGTGAAGCTCTGCAGAACTACTCCCACCTGAAGTAGCTGTGCATGAACATGTACGTGCAGGACCAGAGGAAAATAAGAGGTTTATCTACAGGTGAAGACTCCAATAAGTACTGCCTAAAATGCAAGAACTCTGACAGATCTAAATCATTAAATGGTGTGCTAAGAGCATTACGTGGCGTTGCACAGATCTAGAAGGTTTCTTAAAATATTATATGCATCTTGACTTGCTGCCTACCACTGAACTTAAAGCCTCTCCAAGTTGTCCTTCACTTTCTGCTCTCCTAAGGAGACCTTCTAAGTTGCTTTTAGCACACGTTATAGGGGCCATGTTTGTGGGCTGCAGCAACCACAATGGAGACCCGACGTGGGTGCTCGATTATAACCGCACCAGGGGTGAACATTTTCACTTGGTTTCTCACACTGCGAACCGCTGCTGTCGGGGAGCGCCGAGCACACCAACCTCGGTCTTCTTGCAGATACTGCTCTCCATGTGACTCTGGCACGGAGCCACACGGATCATCTGATTCCTGATAGAATTGTCAACACCACAAAACAAAATTTTAGCTTTCTCCTTGCTCAACCCTGGACTAATTTAATCCTCTGTCTCTTACTGAACCATTCCAGCCCCTCCTGAAAATTTGTACTCCATGTGACAGAATTGGAAACAGGACAGAACATTGAATATTCTTAGTATGCCAAACACAATTTCTATTTTCAGGATAATTTTAACCAACTTTCTTGCACAGAAAAACAAGTATTACAGGCGTATTTTCTATGCCACAATATAATGGAAATGAACACAACCAATACGCTCTGTCAGGGGGTGACAAGCAGGTAATGGGCATTCAGAACAGCTCACACAGAGCTTATATTTCCTGTAAATATTTTTACATGCTCTAGACACATTCTCAACAATGCTAATTTTAAGATGTTGTTTATTCTCTGCATTTACGGAGCTAATATTTGCATTTCTAATGTATCTTTTCTGTGAAGGCGCAGAGCCAAGCATAAGCTACCTCTGAACTGCTGTGCTGAGATAGCAATCCAAACAAATTTGAGGTGAATCTTAAATTATAAAAGCAACTGTTAAAGTGACTTAGAGGACTGGAGGTGTAGAGGAGACAATATAGCACATCATCTTCGTTGGCCATAACTGTCACATTCCTGGCATAACACTGTGGGCCAGGCTACGCAGGAGCTATTCAACTCATGCTTTATCTAGTGAAATTTGCTGTGTAGCAGCATTTCTACAGCAATGAGAAGCTGAATGAGTCCAGTGACTATACAAATATTTGAATCTATACTACGTAGACTGTAAAAGCCGTTTGGATGTCAGTAACCTCTGCATGATGAACACCTATATAGGAAAAGACCTGATCTGCATTCCCTACAGACTAATCAAAAGCATGATTTAATGTAACAGTATTGCAGGACTAGAGTAATATGAAGTCATGAACACAAAAATAGATCATTACAATTCCTAAAGGTAGTAAAGACAAACTGGTCTGTAACAGCAGCATCTGACTTCACCACACAAAAAATGTCACAAAGGTGTTAAACAATTGGGAAAAACAAAATGCAGGAGACAAGAAATAGAAGGTAAAATCAGCAGGAACGGTGTGTTCTGATGTCATACTTCACTTCATTACAACTGCATCCTGCCAAGCTCACAAGAAATCCCTTCATCTCTTAGGGAATTCACCAACTAAAAATAAAACAATTAAAAAAAAGACTGCATTTTTCCTGCTCTTGACTATAAAACTATAATCCCAGATTTCCAGATTTGTGAGTTATAAACACAATCTGAACGTAATACACTAAGAAATTAATTTTGCTTTGGGGTAGAGCAGCTTCAAATAATATCTTAATTCACACCAAAGAATGGTTTGAGCCCTTAGATCAATAGCAAAGAGGACAACACCTCTGATAACTGCTCAGAATAGTTTTCAAAACGCATGCCTTTTTCTATATAGGAGGCTACGACACGGACTAAAACCAGACAGAAACGGAAAAGTGCATTACATTGGCACTTACATTTCCCAAATGTCCTCTGGCAGGTTAGCTGGAATTTCTGTTAAGCCCCTTCCTCGACAATCCACCACGTTGTTGCTGCAGGTGCAGGCAGATGGGCAAGTGATGGAACTGGCACTGCACGACGGAGGCTCAGACGGGGAACCTGAGACATAGGGAAAACATTCAACGTTAGTTTTGAAAAGTGATCGCCTGAGAGTTTAACAACAAAATACATCAGCCTCTGAGTTTCCCAGATCCTTTTACTGTATTAAGTAATAATTTATTTGGATTCAGTGAATATAATGTGCTACAAATCAACTGCAGAGAAAACATATAAACCATTCATGTGTTCTTATTCTACCTCAGTCTCCACTCTACCCAACTCTGACCCTCATGAACGCTTCCTTGGTCCCCTCCACGACCAGTCATATAGATTTATTCAAAGATTTAAAAAATAAGCCTAAAGAACAAGTAGTATTTCCAAAAGCTATCGTTGCCTGAAAGTTTCCATGGCACAAACACTCCTTGAGTATTTTTATATACTGAGAGAAGACTGTCATCAACAGTGACTTATGGTTTTGAAATGAGGTAGCCTGTTATGGCATGAAGACTGGAAACGTAAAGCTAGTGTTTTCAAGATGAGACAATGCACCTAATGGAAGCACAAAAAGAATTTAGAAAAATATGAGTTCAAACCTTCAAATCCTTCCTTGATCTAATAAGACAACAAGCTACTTATAGAGCAAAGGTTTAGCATGACGATGTTGCTCTGTATACGTAATGGTCTGCTCATCAGACTGAGGTTTAATTGCCATTAAGTTTTTTGACACTGTAGCAATTATGGTAATTTTACTCAAATTGTTATGATACGTACATTTAACGTTTTGATAGACACATACACTTAGACATAGATAAAATGGTTTTGCTACACTGAAGTTATCAAAACATAGCTGTTATTGACTGACTTATGGTAAGTCATATTTCCAAAGTATACGTAACACAAGAAACCTCAAGTATCTTTTTGAGCAGACACAGAGGACTAAATGTGAAGGCTTGTGTTGGTAAAAAGTGACAATATAACAGAAACGGCAAAAGCTGGTATTTTTCTAGATTACAGCAGATTATAATCACAAAACATATTTGGTCTTTTGTTTGGAAAAATTAGAACATCATAATTGCCAAATCATGAATACATATCAAAACATGGAAAACTACACACAAAGCTGTATATTCTTGGGGTTTGTCTTGGAAAAGACCCATGATTGATACTTTCATATATTAGAATTGCGGACAACATAAAGTCCAAAAATATTTGTTTGCATCAATTTGCAATCCTGTATCATTATGACAATTACAATTTTATAGCAAGGCAATGTTTTTTGATAAATATGCACCATTTTTATAATTTTTTTCTCTGGATTTATGCCTCCTTACCCTCTGGGTTAGCCCTTAACCATGCACAGCAATGTCAACTCATACAGCAAGTCTACATATGTTCCTATTTTCAAAGACTTGTAAAAGACAATTGAAAGTAAACATCAGAAAGACATTGGGTGGCACCGCCAAGTATCGACACCTGCAGAGGGAACCCTCTGGAAAGCAAAAGATAGATACTCCAAAATCATGCCTTCCCTTAGAAAGGGATTAAATTCCCATGTGAATCCATTTCTGTTTGTCTAAATTTGCCTTAGTTCAAGCAAGTGGTCACCTCCTTTAAATGTTATTTTGTAGCCAGGGATGACAAACTACCTTATATTAAAGTATATTGTTGAGTTTCAAGATATGATGACGGTTTCACGGTGTTGCCAAATTAAAGTACTGGGTTGAATATTTTTTTTTTTTTTATTGGGTCATCACCTGACTTTCTGTCATGACAGCAGGAGAAAAATGTATGTGTTTCCAATATAGCTTTCAGTGATGCTAATCAGAGCTGTGAGTGACTGCCTTTTGGCAGACCAGACCCCACAACTCCAATTTGGGCATGCAGAAATCAGATTTTCAGAGGTAGTGACCATCTTGACAACAAATGAATCTCACAGGACATTTGTGGCACGGGCAGGAGTCAAGTTCATTCTTTATGAGAGTGGGCAGCTGCTTTCATCATGAGATCATCCCAACGATCCTTTCTCTTTGCTAAAATATCCTGTCTCCTTTATAGCCCACTTCCCAACTTCTGTGACAGTTGCAGATAAGGATTTTACCAGCAACAGTTTTTTATCTCAACACAGAGCTGGTTTTAGTACTAGAGCAGCTCCACCCTACAGAATACTGCACAAAAATAGACTGTAAAAAAATCATTCAATAATTAATTAAAATCTAAACCCTAACACACATAGCCCAATGAATCAAATTTATACTTAACAGGCAATCTGAACTTTGTGTTGTTCCAGTTTCAAAATCTTCTTGGACACTGTCTTAACACACTCTACATATGTGACCATGTGTGTAAAGCAGTATTGAAGTTGTAGCCATTTAAACTAAGCAAACAATCTTCACTAGGTAAACATGTCCAGTTGCAATTTGAAATGTGGTCCATCTCTTGGAAACACCTTGTACCTGTATAACAGGCAGGACAAGCAGCTCTCTTGGATCTGTCTTCTGCAAGACAGACATTGCGAATGAACAGAATTCCTTCAGAATTAATGGAGCAGCACCATCAGCTCCGCCCTTTATGGAGTTTAAGGTTTCTGTAAGATTTTAACTGTGACTACTTCCAAACGTAGTTTATATTACCTCAAAACACACACAGGCCTCTGTTATCTTTGCATAAGAAGAAGAGGTTTGTTCTTCCAACCGGATCACATATGCCTGACATTTCTTTCCTATTTGCCTGCCTCCCTTACGGTGCAATGTCCAAACCGAAATGAAGAGTGGGGAAGCGCAAATGACCGACCGCAAGCTTTTAGGGATACGTAGAAATGATCAAACTGGGAAGAAGCACTTCAGAGCAATCTTCGCTCCCTGGGAGGCAGAAAGAAAGTCGGCAGCAAGGTCAAATCTTCCACACACCCTTTATCATCATGCATCTGATGTGCTTTCTGAAGAGGCTTTGTTGCAAGGAGAAAAAGCATTTTGCACGGTTACAACCCCACAATGTATCCCTGTGGGTTAGAGGAGCAGTAATACACTCCCTCTTCATTAGGGCACAGCATCAAAAACCCTGACAGGTTGGCAGGTGGAGTTTTAAGAGTCTGTTCCTGACTGTACTGCACCTAAATCAACAGTGGGGAGGTTCAGTGGGGCTCAGCCCATCACCCCCACGTTTTATGCGCTAAGGAACAGTTGGAAAGGTGGTTATCATCTCTGAAAAGAGAGAGAAAAGGCAGAAACACCAGTCTCCCTTGCAAAAAAAAAAACATTAACAAAGCGATCATTAACATCATACTACAGTTAAATATCATGGATCTCTCCAGCAACTTGTTGAATGGAAAGGCCAAAAGGTAAATCAGAACATTATTTGTGCCGCCGTCTAAGCCTTTCGGATCCTCTCCAAACAAACACCTGACATACAGTTGGCTGAAGCCAACAGGACTCCTTTTATTCACCCTGAATACGGACCATAAAACATTTACCTGTGATTTTCCACTATGAAAGAGGGGCTCTTATATGAGCAGAGTTTTGATTTATGCCTAGTGAGTAAAACAAATAACCCATTAGTTAACCAGAGAGGGACATGATGTCAAAACAGTGAAAGAGAAAGCAATATAATGGCTTTATTCTGAGCACAGATGCAACCGAAATGGGATAAAAAATAACAGCTTATGATGAAAGGAAGTAAAAGATAAAGAAAGAGGCTGTCTTTGTGCGGATTTCTTTATTTTCCACATGTAAGTGACCATTTTTTTCATTTCACTTAAAAACAGGATGGGAAAAGGAGTATTTTTATAAACTTAATTTCTCATTATGAGCTTGAACTCTCTGAGTGCCCCAAAATATCCACTACTCCTGCCACTTTTCACTGACATTTTGTGCTTAGAGTAAAAATACTTCCGACGGCATGTTGAATACAGCCCTATATATTTGCTCAATTTCTTTCTTCTTCATGAGCAAAAGTAGGTCTAGACTGTAGATTTATAAAAACTTTAATGAAATAAAAAGACACTGTGCAAAAATTGCTATCATTACTATCGAATGCTTTTGCTTATGTTTTTCCTTTGCAAAGAGTAAAATACTGTATTACACATGAACACCCAACAGGCATCCAGCACATATTCCATCAGCTCTTAGACAAACAGTCATCTGTTAAGGTAAGGCTTTCTTGAATAATGCTATAATCAGAACTTCAAATCTGATTTGGATTTAACTGTTTCAGTTAAACAAGGATTTATTGTTGGTCCATAGCAGATCTATAGAATTAAAGCACAAAAAAAATCCTAGAGTGTTCAAACAGTTTAATGATTGTATAGTTGTGGAGAGATGGTAAATAAAGGACTGGCCAAGAAAACAAGTCTAAGTAGGCTACGGAAGTTAAAGGTCTCACAACCAAAATTTGGGTATGATTTTCATAGGCATGCAGAACGTAAGCATACAGACAGACAAAGGGCCCCAAGGCAATACAGCCTCTAAAGAACGGTATTTGACATCTAAAAATGAATTTTCCTTTGGCTGCCAATACTTCTTCAAAAGAAAAGACACAGGAAAAGTAAAAATATTTCAGGATCCCTGTTTGTGTCCTTCACAAGTGCACTAAACTGCTCACGGCATGGACGCAACAAAAGGAAATGGCCATGGACAAGCCAGCTGCATTTATATTATTTTCCAAAGTCCTTCTTGCTATCTTTCACCTTGCCATTTCAGGGTCTTTCTGTTACACAGCAGCACTAGTTCACCATGTTAATTGTATTTTTCTCTAAGAGATAAAAATCATCAACTCAATTATACATTTTGCTATAAAAAACCAACACTAACAAAATGTGGAAACTAGGATAGGAATATGATCAACAAAAATTACTCTGCTTAGTGTGCCTGCTGTAATGCAATGAGGAGGGGAGCTCACATCTGGTCTGTCATCAGCTTGCACTGTGGGTTACGGAGAGAGAGGAGACAGGGGAAAGACTTAAGACCCAGCAGTTTACAGATAAATTAAGTGCTTCTTTCAAATAAGCATCTCATTGGCCTCTAGCCCTTTAGGAGTAGCAAATAGATTGATATTACAATTAGAATAGAATGGTTACGGTGCATAAATTAATGGCTTAAATGTCACAGGCATTTAAAATAAATTTTGCAATGACTAAATAAGCTAAATAATCTCATTTGCACTGACACCCAATTACAGCACACTAACTAGTGTGCTTTATTACCTCCTCACCTATCCAATTGACTTTGCAGCCGTTCCTTTCCACCAGCTAAATGTTAGTTATGTGTAAAAAATATTAATGGATTTTAAGAAAAATCTGACAGGATTTATGTGTTAAAAATCTGTGGTATAGAGGACATGAAATTATTGATCAATAAAAAAAACCCCTACAAGTGTTGCAGATCTGTGGATACATTATGACCTTTTGTGGTTTAATTAAATGACTCACTGGAACTTCTTAAAATGCTGGGACATCTGAAATCAATTACTACCACATGAGTTACAGTTTTCACTAGACTCCCAGTAATATAATCTCAAAAAGATACCTATTGTTTATCGTCAGTGTTTGCACCCCAGGATTAAAATACACTTGACTGTGCACAGTCCTGCAGAAAGATAAAGGTCACAACTGACTATCTGCAAAGTTAACATCCCTTATTGATGGAAAATATTCCACTAACTGAGAAAAATTGTACAGATGTGTTTATTCTACAGGAATGTGCAACAAATGGTTTAGGCAAATATTTCCATCTAGGGTAGTTCAACAACTTTTCGCTGAGCACAGCATTAAGTATTTACGATTAGTGACTTGAGACCACAATTGATGATGTTGATACTATCAAGTTCATGCTATGCAAAAATCTGCTAGTCGTGAATATTCATTATTTGATTCAAGTTCACTGTTTTGCTGAACATTCCCAAACAGTAAATTTATCTGTTAATAATTCATGGCTCATGAGCACAACTGTTCTGTAGGCAAAGTCAACACCAATTGGTTTACAAATATTGAGGGGAAAAAAAAAAAAAGGAAATATTGCAGTGAAAGGAAGGTCTGGTGTAACAAATAGGGCATACTTCATTCTACAAAAAAATACTTCGTGTGTTTCAAAATGCATTAGTGAAGTAACACCAGTGAAAATCAGACCTCACTTCACATTGTCTTATCCTAAATGCACTAACTAAAATTGCAATTATTTAACAATAAGAGCATCAAAATTGTATGGAATACTTCTATCATTATCAATAAACAAAACAGAAGAAAGTACACCAAAGCAGCCAGCTCACCTGTAACAACTGAGGTCTAATAGGTTTGTTCTTCTGAACGATTAATAACACTGCAACGGAATCTGTGAGACAACTTACGTCTTTTTAAAACTACAACAAAGTTGTTTTTCTCTCAGGGAAATTAATTCCATTTAAGTTTTCCATAGAAGGGATTGATAAGTTATAGTTTGAATGTCTCTATGCCCTGCGCCCACTCTGAATCTTCCTTTGAATGTCCTTCTCCAGTCTCATCAACACAGACGTGTTCCCCTAGAAACAGCCGGAACTTTCTGACTATTGCATCATAAGGAAGGCTGTTAGCGTGTATTTGGTTCCCTGGGTTTGTACACTATTTGCTCTTCCAAAACAGGCTAAAGAGTAAAAAAATAATGCTACTAGAAAGTATTAAAAGATGTAGTGCTTCTGCAGTTCAAATACCAGCTATGCACAATAATCTCATTAAAGCCAGTTCCACAATTTGTACCAGCAGTCTGGAAGGTGCATATGATGCGACGTTTAAAAATATGTCCAGACATAATACAGTGAACTTATAAATATATTAAAGCATAAAGATGAAGACAAATTATTTAAGTGAAAGAATGCCACCTGTACAAGGTTAAATGATGGATAATGGTCATGACCAATTGTAAGCCTGCGAAGGGAGTAATAGCTCTGCCATGGCCGTCTAACCAGGTTATCCATTAAAGAACCTGTATTGCTTCATGATGAAGTTTGATAAAGTTATGGAAGGGATAGGAATAGTTTATGACTATGCTTGAGCCCCTGGGGTTTGACTTGCTGGTATTTAAAAAGGAGTTTTAAACACAACTTGATTTTGTTTGATGGCACATTTCTCTTTGTTTCTGCCCCTGCCTCCCCGCGTCCTGCTGCAGGACGTAGGGCTTCCCTGGCCCGCACAAAAGCCAGGCTCTTCTGGAAGAGGAGGAAGAGGGGATTCACCCCCATCAGAAGCATTTCAGATTGACACAGCTATTCACAGGAAGCTGGGCAGAACGTGACATTTCTCCTGATAATGCACCCGTGGGGTCCAGCCTGGTCATGAGCTCACCCAATGCCCAGATCTGGAGGGAGAAAACACTTGTTTCCAGATGAGTGGGCAGGGACTGAAGAGTGAGGCAGCATCCCACCCCAGAGCCACATTGGAATTCCTTGGACCAAATTCTTGGGCATTTGGGGCACACTGAGGAATGCAGGGCAGGACATTTCTTGCCCTCCTGCTGGGACAAGCTGGAGTTGCTGCCCTTGGTCTTCTGCAAAAGACCACTGGTACATCCAAGCTCTTTATGGTTTCTGCAACCTACAGAATAAAATTCTGATGGATCTTCTGACCTAAACACGTTTGCCTGCAATTAAGAGGAAGTGTGAGAAACAGCCTGGTGGGCAGCAAGGTTGGAGAATGAGGAGAAGGAGCTGGAGCAGAGCTTGTTTTGTCCCCGTTCTGCTGAGGAGGAGGAATGAGAGCAGCTGGGTGGGGTGTCTGACAGCTGGCCATGGCCAACCCACCAGAGTTTCAATGCAACTATATAACATCACTAAATTTCATAGAATTATAAAACATCATGTTGGAAAAGACCACAAGGATCATCTAGTTCAACCTTTCTTGGCAAAAGCCCAGTCTGGACAAGCTGGCCCAGCACCCTGTCCAGCTGAATCTTAAAAAGTGTCCAATGCTGAGGAATCCACCAGTTCCCTGGGGAGGTTATTCCAAAGGCTGATTGTTCTCATTGTGAAAAATCTCCCTTGTGTCCAGTTGGAATCTCCCCAGGAATTTCATTGTCAATAGAACAGAAATTCACATGAACCTGATATTAACTGCGTGCAACTTTGTGTTTGCCGCCTATTCATTTAAGGAATTCTGCAGTCATCTTAAAAGCAGCTCTATGCTTTTTTAAAATACTCTTATTGAGTATCCATAAATGTGTTGACAATCACATACGTGTATCAAACAGAAAAAGTCTACAGATTTCATACAAAGCCTTGGCCACATGCTCAAAGTGAACCCTCTGCCTTCGTATTTAACCCCACTGCTCTCCATGAACTACCCCAGAGCAAGGCTGTGAACCAACCCATGGAGGACAGACCACCGTGATGCATTTCCATTCTATACCAACATACCTGCATGCTAGTAATGAGACAAACCACCGGTTTTGGACATAACGTAAAAGCTAAATATATTATTATTCATACAGCCACAGTTCAAAAGCTCAATGGCTAAATAATTATACCCCAACCTGCCATCATTAAATAAGCATTAAAGAGCTATACATACTGCTTTGGGGAAAAAAGAATTCCAGAAAACAAAAAAAAAGTAATGACCCTGAAAAGGTAAGACATCTTTTTTTTTGGATAATAGAACTAAATTTACTGTAATTTAAAGTCAATTTTCAGGTTTGGTCTTAAAAGAAATAATAAGTGCCTTAATAAATACATGTTCATCCCTCAGAATTGCAAGATGGCCTCCCAAATAGAAAACACCGTATGTGGCATCTTACATACAAAGCAATTCAAGAAGTAAATTCTTTCAGTATGAAATAAAATAACTGCTAGTACTAGAGTAAATTTAAATTTGTAATAAGAAACGGAATGAAAACAGAAAAGAAACTCTGATAAACAGCAACTAGTACCTCTCTAAACCTCCTATATGATTTCATTTGAGAAGCAACTAACAAATGCACAGTATTGAAATGTTTCTTTAGACTAGATGTCAGCGTTAGTTTGTTGTAGCATATTATAACAGGAGGTAAAAATTCTATCAGAGTTGCACAAGAAGGTCTCCTCGCCTCCTCCTCCTCCCACTTGGTTTACCCAGGTTCCTGTTGCCATTAAACCTGAGGGCCACTAACAGCCCTTCTCTGCATGAACTGGGATGGACTGCACAGCAAGAAACCGCTCCGCTCCCTCAGGAGCAATTCCTGCCGCCCAGCACTCGCAAAACTGGCATAATAACCAAACAGCCATCCCCCACCGTGAGTTTCCAGGGAGCACCAAACCTTATGTGCTGGCAGAACCTCCACGTCCCATGTTGGAAGCAGCGGACCTGCTGCTAGTTATGCAGATATACTGTCGCACAGAGTCTTTTAAATAGGAGCAGATGGGGGGGAGTTCCTCTCCGCACACACTTTTTGGCAGCTTCTGAATGTTCTCATTAAGATGCTGAGCTTGAGAAGTGCTATTTTATTAGTTACTCATTGTTGCTTGTCTCCTCAACAATATGCAATGCTGTTATTAGGAGGAAAACGGAGTAAGAGCGCCTATGGAGCTTTATGGTCTGGGCCAGAGAGCAACAGCAATGTTTTAAGATGGTTTGACCTCACCTAAGCAAATAAATCTGCTTCCTCATTAGGGCTCCCAGTCTGCATTCAGCAGTAGGAAGCTAACATATTTTCCTCTTTATTATACCTCAGCTGCAGTCTCACTGCATGAATCAGAAAATCTAGATCTTCAACTGAGACTGGGGTCAACCCACTACTTTCTTAAAATTGGTATCAGAGTATTTAGCCAGAAATCACGAGATGCACGGCCATGGTAATGACTTCTCTCTTGCATTAATTTCAGACTGAATTATAACATATTTAATCCAATTTATGCACCTTGATTTTCTTCATGTTCTTGTAGAGCCTCTAAATGGGAACTAACGATCAAGACTCAGAGAAAACGGTGTCTAATGAAAAAGAGAATGGTGTATGAATTCAACTTCATACTCTAAAGCGCTTGTTTCATTATTAAAGAAAACTACCTCAGAAAATTACTTAAAAATCACGTTTTACACTTAAACTTTGCTAAATTTCTTATCACAAGACATACAGGACAAATCAGCTCCAAACTAACATCAAGGTTTTATAATGTGGTGCTTGAGAAAAGCCTAAATTAATTATCTCTTAGAAATATCAATCTCTGGTCTATTATATGAAATCTCATCCAATCTTCACACTCCATTGTAAACGCTGGCACTGGCCAAAACTATAATAAATCTGCATCAACCTGCAACTTCAGAGTCAACACCAAGTCCTCACATAGTAGCTCAGAATTGGCAGCAACAGTGCAAGAGAAACATCAGCTTCCTCCCACCAAAACCAACCCACAGCCTCTGCCATCTACCAGAGCCTCCTCTGCCAGCGACCAGGGGACAGCCAGTGACATCTGAGCTGTTGTGACGGCAGCGGTGGCTGAAGTTTGCTACACAGCATGAGACACAACGCTCCTGGATGCATCTGCTTTATCCTTAGATGTGCAGTTCAGACCCTTGTTTATTTTCTTGTGTATATACTTAGGGAAAAACAGAAGGGTTTGTCATTGTAAAAAAAGTTCAAAGCGGGGGACTCAGTGAGTCCCGCACAGAGCACTGAAAAGATGGAGGCGCTGCTGATGGTGCAGCTTCATGAACCCACTGCTTCGGTTTGCAAAGCCACACTAAAGGCAGGTGAGAAAACACATTATGATTTGACATAACTGATCAATATGTAGATTAATTTCAACTTCAATAAGTAGAGAGTAGGTAGAAGAAAAATCAAAGAGATGTAATAAAACTTATATGAGAGGAAAATGAAATACAATTACTATCCTAAGGAGGTCAGAGAAGGACAAGAGACAGACAAATAGGCAGAGAGTGTGTTTGAGAGAGACGGGGAGAGTTAGAAATGGAGCTAGAGATAGAGAAGCCAGTTAAGAGTGAAACATGTGAACACGGGAAGGAAGCTGGGTTGGATCCAAGCAAAGACTGGAAGGCTCTACAAGGTACCGAGCATACGCCAGCACCCCCAGATGCTTCTCTGCAAGCTAAGGGAATAGAAAAATAAACAGTTCTCAAGGCTCAGAGTGCAGATAGTATTTCAACTGGCATTAAGACGTTATTTGCAACTGTGCACTATTTAATCCTACACGTTTACCTACAGCTCTGAGCCAAACACTCATGGGCATGAACAAGTGAAACCTGGAAGAGCTCTTCCGCTGCTCACAATTTGCCTTCAAGTGCCGTTTGTACCAGCATTTTTATAATTTACGTGCACAAGATTAAGAACGTTTTTGAAAGACTGACTCAGTTTACACAGGTATGACTCAGTTTGCACAGATATATCTGCACATAGCTCTGACTTCAGCAATGTTATCTTGAGAGACTTGGCACCCATTGCTTACAAACACCACTGTACAGAAGTGGTGACAGAGTGTCCAGAAGGAATCAGGCAATTTGGGTTCCAGTTATGGCACTTCTCTACCAGTTTTTCACTTTTTCTTTTCCAACTCACGTATTCCTTGGTATGTGGCATTCAAAATTTGTTTCTAAAGGAACATTTGCCATAAAATTATATAAACCAAACAACTATTTTTGCATAGAGTTCAAAGAATATCCAGAAGTCAGTTTTTCAAGGATATTTTTCTTCTTTCCCCAAATTATTTGATTCTACTCTCTCTGCTCTACAGCATGCAGCAGCACAAATTTTGAACTGGAATGCTCTGATGAAAGCCATTCTACAGTGAAGGAAAATCTGGGTTTTCTTTTGCTGTGATGATATTCCCACCGCCATAAAAACACAGTGCTCGAAATGCTGAGCCTATGCTTAAACAGAGTAGTTCATTGTATTTCAGCTCTTCATAACTATGATGCAAAGGCGGCTTTCACTGCCAGCTTGAGGCTAGTTACTGTGGTTCATATAAGCTTAAGTTGTATAGAATTCCTTTGCAGAGGGACAAGTTCAGTTCACTATTCACCTCCTGTCCTAGTTTGACTTCATAGTCAAACACGAACAAAGTATGCTGTAAAATTAGGAATAAGAACTGTAATAAGGAGCGAGGAAGATTTATATCCTCTTTAAACTAGCTGTCCATGTAGGTTTTTGTCGAAATAGCACATACTAAGCTGAGTTCTCTGCTAATCCTCCACTAAAATGAGCTCTTCAAGTGCATTTCTTTTTCAATACATTTGGTTTCCCAAATGAGGGTTAGAGGATACAGCTGATGGACTGTCTCACCAGAAGCTTCTTCCCTTTGATTTTTATTAATTTATGTCTTACAAAAAAAAGGAGGCCAATCTTGAGAGTTCTCTTATATGTTTTTGGTCCAACAGACAACTCTGTAAAACCCTTTCTCTTGTAATGTGCACAGAAAACTCCATTTAGATGAGTTCTGTCTACATTACATTTCTCATTCAGCAACTATAATCTCCCTTCCTGATTTAAACAACTCTTTTTCTTCACTATGTCATAAATCCAAATAGCTGAACTCATGCCCCATCTGAAGCTTCATTTCACGAGGTGGTAAAATTAGATTCTGCTAATAGTTGAACTCATTTATCCATTTATTTTATCCTTCCACTCCCAAGACGGTCAGATTTTCTTTAAGTTAAACTTTTTATCAGATACACTGGGCACCCTCAAATCTCCACAACTGTGTAGAAGCTGCTCAGTACTCTTGAAAATTATGTCACAGAAATCACTGGTGCACAACTCCGTTTTCCATGTGCCTGTAACACTTTCCACTCACCTGCAGGACTGTGCATTAATTTACCATCCATTAAATAGGGATCAAAAATAGGGGATCAAATCTTTCTTAGTACAACCATTTCTCTCTTTCTTTGTCACATGTAACTGAAACTACAAAACAAAGGCATTCCTAAAAACATTTCTAGCATGAGCACTTGTACTGCATTCCCATCAGTCAACCCACATATCAAGACGATAAAGCTTTAGGGCTCCCAGGCTATGAGCGATGAAGAGCTCAATACCACAAGGCTCACAGTCCATCAAGATCAGGACTCACATCAGCTTCAGAACAAGCTCCCTGTGTTACCATTTGGTCTGCAAAACCACCTCCAGACTTGTGTCTGGTTTTGTCACAGCACGCACACTGCCGTGCCTCTGCTGCCATATCTCCTCCTTTCTGTCAAATTCAGAGATTTCTTTTCCCAATTGTTCTATTTTTTATTTTCTTACTTTTTTTTCTTTGTCTTCTTCTTATAAGAAAATGCATTTCTATCACAGAAAAGCCAAGTGCAGTTCCAGAGACTTGATGAATAGGCCCAAAATCCAGACACATGGTTTCTACATTGGCCATGTATCATCAGCCTTCATTTATCAGCGTGGAAACTTGTAGAACAGCAAAAGTGCACGGGCTTCCTAAGAATCCTATTTCAGTCCCCAGCATAAAATCTGCTCCTCATGTTCTATAGTCCAATCATTTATCAACAGACTAAGATTAGCATTTTCTATTCCCTTTCTTTCGTATTCCAGTCAGCTGTAGAGCTCTTTCCTTGAGAAATAACAAATTATCCACACTGAATTGACTTCTTATGTTGATATCATTGGCAATGCTAACGTAGAAAAAATAATTTGAGAACTGAAATGTTAACTGGAATCCAATAATTCTTATAAAGAATTAAGAGTTTGATCTACTCCCATACAGTTTAGCAATGATCAAAACAAACAGGACTGCCACAGAACGGCATTCAAACGCAACATAGTAATTGCCCGCTCACTGTATTCACACGAATATCAATATAAACACGTCAGCTGATAGATAAATGGAAAAACGGCATAATTACCAGAGCAGACAAAGTCCTTCTTCTGCACCTCTGCCACCAGGAAGCCGCGCAGGTTGACGGGCGCCAGGCAGAAGGTGAACTGGCCGATGGTGCGTCGCTGCCGCAGCCAGTCCGACAGCCAGGCCAGGTGGCAGTCGCAGTGCAGGACGTTGGAGTGGAGCCGCCTGCCAGACACAACAACCTGCACTTAGGAGTAGGCTTTTAAACAGACGACCCAAACCAGAGCAATCAAGTACAAGCCTGGCTGGCTCTTCGCTACAGTTTAGAGAATCCCAGAATGCCAGGGAAGGGCCCTGGAAAGCTCATCCAGTGCAATCCCCCCATGGAGCAGGAACACCCAGATGAGGTTACACAGGAAGGTGTCCAGGTGGGTTGGAATGTCTGCACAGAAGGAGACTCCACAACCCCCCTGGGCAGCCTGGGCCAGGCTCTGACACCCTCACCAGGAACAAGTTTCTTCTCATATTCAAGTGGAACCTCCTGTGTTCCAGTTTGCACCCATTGCCCCTTGTCCTATCATTGGTTGTCACCGAGAAGAGCCTGGCTCCATCCTCCTGACACTCACCCTTTATATATTTATAAACATTAATGAGTCAGGTCTTGACCACCTGCATTGCCATATAATATACAAATGTCCACATATAAATTAGAGCTGTTATTTATAATTCCTTGGAAGAATGAAGTTAAATAATTACGTGCCTACAAGTAATCATGAGCTCATCATTCTAGAGAGAAAAAAATGTGTGGAATTTAAGATTCTTCCAAGTAACTACTTCGCCTGTGATTTCATATCAGAAAAAAAGCTGCATGAAGAGAGAATTCTAAGGATGGCTTGTATAAACACAAGGATCAGGCTGAAAAACAGGATGATAGGTTATTCTCCCCTCTTCTGTCTCCTTTGGAGAGAAAAACCCCACATGCCAGAGGCTATTGATGCCTCGCATGCTCCTGTGTTGCCTGTACATATTGATCAATGCTCTTTTTTGCTGTGGCAGTTTAATGCAATATGCAAGTTCTAGACAGGGATTTTCAACTTCTGACGAAATGGGACCAGGACAGGGTCACACCACATGGCAATGCTGAGGCAAGAGAAGATGGAGGCACGAGCTCCATCCCAGCTGGTTCGTGCCTGGCCAATCTGGTAATGTTAATAGCTACCAAACTTTTGGTCAAAACAAAAGTCCAGGACATTAATTATTTCATTCCTTGTAATGAGTCATACATTTGCAGTGTTATTCCAAAGCTGAAATGATAAAATAGATTGAAAATCCTGTCAGAAATGGTTAGGCAAAGCGTTATTCACTAATACTACAAGCATTACACACACAATTGGTGTGCACAGGATCTGGCCTTGTCCATCCACCGAAGACATTAACTGTCTATCTGTGAGCTCTCCATCCAGTGCCACAGGCAGCTGTGTCCAGGGTGATGGTCCCAGCTCTGTCTGGGGTGGGTGGACACTACAAAGGGCCACAAACCTGGAACTGGGAGTTAAGCCTGGAGAAGTGGAATACCCAGTCTCATGGGAGACTGTAAAACGTAATTGTTTTAGAAGGGTGGCCAGGAGACCCTGTGTTTAGGGATTATGAAGCTATTTAATTGACTCTGCAGTAAGATTTCTAGTACAACGTTTTACTATTATGAACCATTAATCTATCTGGAACACTTCTTGTTGATTGAAAAAAAACAAATAAGTACATTTACAAACAAAAAGGGAACAAATATCATCTAGCCAGAAATCATCTGAAGTACGGCTTCGTTCTAACTTAGAGTGTAAGCATTTCATTTAAATCCTCACAGTAGCATGGCAACTAAGATATGCAGAATCGTTCTCCTTCAGGAACTGAGACAGAGCTCATCCCAGGCCATTCCCTGCATCCCCTGTAAGGGTGTGGGCAGGCAAGAGTCATAAAACTGCTTTTCATTCTGTTGGCTGTTTTATTTCCTCACTAGTTTGTGTAGCTGGTTTCTGCGGTGCCCCCTGTGAGCAGTGCAAACTGTCCCCCCTTGGCAGCTCACCTGCCCTGCTTGGTCATTTGGTTGGGATTTTTCCACAGATATTTCACAGTTTGCTTTTGAGAGGAGACCATCTAGAGGGCCTATAAAGCTTCAAAAAGCTGCCTATTAGAATACATTTTTGATAAATATATTAATGAATATGGCCACAAAAAGACTTTCCACGGTACTTCAAAAGCATAATACACCAATTCCCTAGGAACAAGAAAAGCACTGAAGTGGTTTCGTACATTTTCAGTTCACCCCTAAATAAAAAAAATTAAAAGAAATTAGGCAATTAGCTATCTCAGCAGTCACTGACACATGCAGAGACAACAGGACACTTACCATTAAGCAAATAGGTATGGGGGACAGGCTTTAACATAAATAAAGCTGTTTCAAGCAAAGGAAAGCAGATCAATAAAAACTAATTCCTGTCACCTCCAATCAAGGCTAAAAGATCAATGAAACTTAGCAAGAGAAAAGACAGTTAAATGAAAAAGGTTAGCACAGAAGAGCTGATTTGTTTAAAGAATTCTTCAAGAGCCTCAAATCTTACTAGCACTCTTTTTCTTGAGAGGTCATGCTCAAGTTTAATGTACTCTTTATTTTTCCTTCTCTGTTCTTCTCAAATGAGCAGATTGTTTTGAGAGCCATGAAGAAAAAGCTATTTATCCCCAGAACTAGCAGAGCAGACGCAGCTGCAGCACCAGCAGCCCCACATGTCCTGCTAATGGATCTCGCTGGTGTGGAAAAGGGACACACAGCGACAACAGCACCCACACCGCCCTGGAGGGGACAAAGGGCTGGTTCCCACCGAATGAACACTCAGACCAGGGATTCCCTACAAGGGCTTCTAAAAAAACCCCATGTCTAAGTGTGAAGCTATTTGAGAAGGTGTACAAACTGATGATCGCTTTTTAAGAGAACAGGAGAGTCAGCAAACTGTAATGAGCATCATTCATCATCCATTTGGACTGAATTTGCATCAACCACGGAGAGATTAAATAGTAGATGTGATTCAGGCATTACGCCTCAGACAGCTTTCTCCTTTCAGGCAAACTGTTCATTGAGGTTGGAGATTAGTGCAGGAGAAACAAGGTATCAAGTGAAATAAAGCTCAGGAAACTAGAGACAATATTAACATCTTCCCAAATCATATCTGTATATAAATATTGTACATAGGTGAACAAAAACTGATCAGTTCTACATGTGCTCAGTTGTATGTGAGTTGTTAGGGTATTACTATCCATTTACATAAAACTTGGTTAAATCAAAACAGTATTAGCCTAAATTCCAAATAGAAGATATTCAGAAAATATTGAGTAATATGTAGCTATGCAACCCTGTTTTATTGATTGATATAATTAATAAAGTATTAATTGTGAAAAGTGGTAAGATAACATGGGGATAGAGGAAGAAATTTTAATATGAAGGAGCAGCAGAAAAAAATATGAAATGCTATTTGATACCTCTATTGATCTTATATTAATTGCCATTGTGATGACTTTTCTGCCTCTGTTGAAATAGGTGGAAGGAAATACAGAAACCAAAACCATCTTCCTGTATTTCCACCTATCAATGTAGGATTTAATTCCTACATTGAACTGCTAAGAAAGGTACTACATGTTATTTGGCAGTACTTTGAGACTGAAACATGCCACTTGATATTGATGAAACTACCTTCACAGAACATATGAATGAATATGAATGCAAGTTTGCAAAGGTGCCCTTTTAGCCATAGACCCTAAATTAAATTTCCAGCAAATCCTTTTAGAGTGGGTCAGCATTCATGTTCCATAAAATGTGGCTCTCAGAATTCAATATAAAAGCTTCCCTTTATAAATCCTATTTATGACTTCCTTCCTTTTATTTTTTTTTTTCCCTTTTTTCCGTTTTTTTTTCTTAATTACAGCAGAGGGGGATTAGTCAGTGTAAGTCCCCAGAGAGCTATATACAAAGCCATCTCCGAAATTAAACCAAGAGGAAGATGGCAGAAGGCATCGAGCTCCGGCAACAGACAAGACTGACTAATGTGAAGAAGTCAGGCAAATTTTCTGGACCGCTGTGACCGAATGAGAAAAGGCAAAACTCCAGGAACTGTAACCCTACACCTTTATCTTCTTTATCCATTTTCTTCTAAAATGTAAACATTTGCTTTCCATTTAATTATTTACATTAAGATCTATAAATGTCACAATTTAATGAAGAATGTAAATTTAAATCAGAGGTTATCTTACATAGATTGTCATGAGCAAGAGCCATTTTTCCTCAGCTCTGTTAACTTATTTAATGTGATTTTACATACGCATATGTAGCATCCTTGAAGTATTTCATTTTTTCAGAAAATTTTCAGGCTAGCTACTGTTTCCCCTTTCTTTGCTTTTAGGACTGAGGATGTCTTGGTTGAGTTTGACACTTTGGAGGAAATAAGATGACTTCTCCTGAAGTTACGTATTCCCTAAAGGAGTTTAAAGGAATAATTTACTTAAGGAAAACCGTTTGGGTACGCTTTGGCTAAATTTTGCAAATGCACAGAGTTCAGGTGGCCTCAGCTGTCCCCACGGGGACAGGGCAAGTTGTTCACAGTGGGGAGAGACTGAAATAAGATCATGACAAGACGACAAATACCCAAAGAGGTGGCTTACACCATTATTATTATGATTATATTTGAAGATAGTACTCACAGTGTCCTGATCTTTGGCATGTGATTGAAACTGGTAACAGGAATGCGGGTGATGTTGTTATTGTTGAGAGTACTGTTAGAAGAAAAAAAAAAGAGAGAAACGAGAACAATACATTAATCAATTATTTACATTTCTTCACCAATACACTATTTAGAGAAACAAGCTAAAACTCTTGGTAATAAATCTGCCAGGCTGCGAGCAGTAAGACACGCTTGATGGATACCTCTGACAATTGTGACGGATCATGAAAGATGTTGTTGGGACAAAGCAACCATCAGCTGCATGGGAATGGATGAAGGTTACTATTTCCCATGTCTGAGTACTAAGGGTACAGGAGATGAGTTTTTATCAACTACTGGGAAAAACCAGGTGCCACCTGAGCAGAGGAACATCAAACTCACACATGGTGATGGGAAAGCTTTGTGCTCAAAGCACTCACTCTCACACAAAACCAGAGCTGTTGACTCACAGCTCGTTAACACAGCAGCTTCCATGGACAGACAGCTCCAGTCACCCTTTCGAAAACCCACGGATGGATGCGTACCCTCTCTTTGGCTTCCTTACAAAAAAATATACGGCTAGTGGAACAGACCGTAATAAAACACGCCATGGTGAAGGCATGTAAGGATTTCTGATGCTCTAGGAGACCTTGAAGAGAAAATGCCCTCAGCTGTTGGTAGAGACCCCCTGAGCGCTTCTTAAGAAAAATGAACTGACTCGATTATCATCAGCTGAGTGTGCTGCTCCCATTTATGTAGCTCCTAATTATATCAATGACTCTCTAGCAAATTAGAAGCTATAAAGTTTATCAAGATGGCACAGGAAATGAAAGCACTCCAACGGGGCATAATTGCCATCCTCCAAGTGCACCGAATCTGCAAACACAGTAGCCCAGTTTGTCATGACAATTGATGTGATGGGTGATGCTCCCGTGTCGCAGCCAAGCCTGTCCTGCCTGTTGGAGACGCGTGGTGCCCACAGCACTGGGGCACGGAGCAAACTCTGCTTTGCACAGGGGAGCAGCGCTTGGGCAGAACACAGCACTTCTGTGCATCTGGATGTGCTGAAGAAAACACCTGGGTATCAGAACACTGGACCAGGCTGCCCGGGGGGTTGTGGAGTCTCCTCCTCTGCAGACATTCCAGCCCGCCTGGACACCTTCCTGTGTAACCTCATCTGGGTGTTCCTGCTCCATGGGGGGATTGCACTGGATGAGCTTTCCAGGTCACTTCCAGCCCCTCACATTCTGGGATTCTGCGAACCTGAAGGCACATCACCCTTCCTGGAACTATTTAGTTGTTCCGATGTTATGTATTTACATAGGACATTTAATCAAAAGCTCTTGAAGTGCTTTACAGAAGTTAACTAGCCATCTTGGTCATCTGCCAATTTAAAAACATTTTTACAATTCTGCACAGAAATCTTTGGCAAAACCACCATCTACAACATCAGCAGATTAAAGCTGTATTAGGTTATACCCTATTAAGACTGTTTTGTGGTATACAGGAACACACGCGGGCACATTGGCAAAGCCGGGATGTCACAGGGTAACACGGCTGTGCCCAGGCACATCAGGAGAGGTGTGTGCCAGGCTCTGACACGGAGCAGCGTGTTTGTGCTGCTGCCGCAGCGCATCCCAGCAGGACACAACAGCACCGCGGGGTTAGTGGGATGTAGCTGGCACAGCAGCACATGGATGCACCATCGATCTGCCGCCAGTTTCGGGGCTGACATACCCAGGACAGCAAACTGCATCCAAAAGAGCAAAATTACCCTTCCTTTCCCAACCTGTGAGCAGAGTTATGTCACTAAAGGCAAAGTTTTGGAAATCTGGAATCTGCGTGTGAGGTCTGTTGCCAGAGATCTGTCAGGCAAGGCACACATGTTCACACACCAGGCTGATAAGAGCTGCAGGGCTCAGTGCATTGTGGCTTATAGTATAGTATCTGGTATTCATTCCAGATCCTCTGGAAAACTTGAAGCTGCCAAAAATCGGACAAGAAACACATAGCTAAGTATTGGGATCAATTGTTATACAAAATTATGGCTTTGTGTATTCAATTTCTCAATATGCAAAGGCTCGAATGCAGCCTATTATAAATTTACTGGATAAGATGAAGAGGGATATACTGCAAACCAAATTCTTTTGTGGACGGTTAGCCAAAGCAAGCTGTACAACAATTTCAGAAAGTGAACAAAACCTCTTGTAAGGGTGCATACATACATACATCAACACACCCACCCCTCCATATCTATGTTTATTTGCCATTTGCATTTGAACGTGCATGTTGGGAAGTTCAAACAGGGCTCACACATGGAATTTCTAATTGGACCACCATTTTTTTCCTGCAAACATAAAACTACAATTCACTGTCTGCCTCAGTTGCCTGTTACATAAAAACAAGCTATGCACTTGGTTGGAAGACTTTAGGTGTACACTGATAAATAAAAGCCACATGTAAAGTCAGCCCACAAAAATTAAATCACATGCACAGCCGATGTCTGAATAGGTCACACACGGCACTACAGGAGCCCGTGGAAGCCGCAGGAATTCTAGGGAGACTGTCTATTGATTTCAAAAGGCCGTGGATTGGATTCAGGCGGAACAGGACATGACAGCCACCCTCCTGCTGTGCTGAGGGCAGAGAGCACATCCCTGTCTCCCAGCGCAATTCTTCATCTGGATGCAGAAAGGTCAGCCTTTGCTGTCCGATTCCACGGTTCAAAAATATTGTATAATTTCTTAAAATATTTGTTTAACAGACAAAGCGTTATTCCAATCACGCAGTATATCTACTCACGAAATATCAGAGTGGCTCACGTTTTGCCCCTTATAAGCAAGGTTTCCCATAATTCATCAACAAATATACAACCCTCCTCCTAAGAATCCCAAGCTGGTGCTGAATTAATATTCTCCTTCAACACAAATTTCAGGGATAACTCTAGCAGATAGCTATTGCGCAGATGACTTAGTAGCATACTATTTCATTGATATTTAAATGTTAACCATAATGAAGGCAATAAAACATCTATGATAACAGCAATTATTTCAGAACAAAGAAGGCCAAACACTGCAAAGGGCACTAATTGACAGTGAACTGTCTGCATTCCAGCCTGGCTGTAGCTGGGGGAATTTAACCTCTTTGGCTTTTGAGCAGGGACATTTTCAGGCAGGGGGGTGCTCTAGAAGCATCCTGCAAACCTTCCCGGCGTGCACAGGGAGCCTTTCCAGCAAGGATTTTTGAGAGTACGTGTCCTGACACACAATACAGCAGCACTTCTAACACGTGAAGGGGAAAACTGAATTCTGCTCTAGTCATCCGCTAGCTGCTCCAAGGCCCCAGTCTCATTTTGATCCAACTAAGACTCAAATCCATAGAAACAGAGGCACAAAACACCAGGAAGCTGTGGGAAACACGAAACTTCAGGATCTTCTGACTTCTCCAACATCATATGGGGAAACCTGTATTCTGCTGGGTTCTCCCCAGCCTTACACCTCCCACCTCTTCCAGAACTCAATATACCCTTGTCCCGTGAAAAGCACTGTCCTCGCAGTTAGGAGAACTCTCCCTGTAAACCATTCACATCCAAAATGCTGAATCAGGACACGGAGGTTATAGACAATATTATTTATGCCAGCAAACTTCCCACCTTGGGCCGTGATCCTTGGCAGATCTTGCAAGCTAAGCAGAAGCGGACTGCAGCAGTCCTGAGGATCCTCCAAGGACTGCTCCGAAGACACAGAGCGTGGGATCAGCAATCTTCGAGGTGGTACATCCTCCACCACTATCAGCTGTCACGCTCCCACCGACTTCAATTTACAACCCCAGAGAAACTGCTCTGCTAACTCACTCCCCTGCCCAAAGTGGGGAGAGGCACACGTGGAGCTGCTTTCTTCCTTCTGAAGAATAAAAATGATTTATAGCCCCTACTAATCAGATTTTTTAAAGGAGAGAATGCTCACTCTGCAATCCTGTCATGATTTGAAAACAATTACTTATCTCCTTCCTCAAAGTTCTTGTGCAAATTTAACTACATGTGGTTGCATTTCTGTTCTCTTCTCACTTGCTCTAAATTCATGTACACCACTGTAGTTCCCTGAAAAAGAGTAGTTTATTCCAGACTCAATGTAATTACATTAAAGTCATTAACCTACAGAAAGTACTGTCATGTGTGTATTTTTAAAAATAGTATTTGTGTCTTATTCTTTACTCATTTCTTCATCCTCCTGAATAGGAACACAGGTGTTCAGGACTAGATGAGAGTCAGAAATAATTATAGTCATAATGCTAGAATGAAATCACACAACTTCTATGGAAGATACTTTGGAAAATACAAAAAGGACAGGATTTAAATTTTGAACCCTATTAATAACACAAGTATATTATTTTAAAAACTCAGGAACTTCCATGTTCTGTGGACTAATCCAGAGAGCAGAAATCCCAACACAAACACTCTCAATCCTGTAAATTACAGACTACACAGAGGTTTTGCTTCTCTTACTTGGAATTCAACTAATGATATAATTTAGAGTATATAATGAATGTCAGAATGCCTGGTGACTTATTAATCTGAAGTAATACTCCTTAGAATATATCTACCTGCTCTGTTCCAGTTAAGTACTAGACATGAACCACAAGGATCTTATGGCAATGATGTCAGAAAAAGTTACACAACATAACAGAACTATCTGAAATATTAACCATTTAATTTCTTCAATTAGTACTTCAATAAGTACACTGTAAAATAGAAACTGTCTTAATGTTTTCCAGTCACATTTCAAGTTGTACAAGAGGTAGGAGGGTTGGGATTTTTGTTAAACACATAACAGTGTTTGATGACAATACCACCTGCTACCTCCCAGCTTAAAAAAAGGTTAAGGTACCCTATGTTATCATCGGCAAAAGAAAAAACCAGGATGCAAATGGCTGTTTTTCTAAGTACAAGGCATTTTCATAACGTACATATAAATTACTAGCTGTGCATCAGTGCAATACCCACAGTGATGCTTCTTGTTTACCATCTGAGTGGGCTGAAAGGGGAAGGGGAGAACAAGCAGCATGCTGGAGACATCCTTTGTTTTTTCGATGGTAACAGAGACTGATTTACTTTCACACTCCGTTTCTGCAGCTAATCAAATTGAGAAATGATATGGTAGATTATATTTTTGATTAACACGTTTCCCCAAGCTTTAATAAGCACCTACCATAGTTACTAGAGGTCTGCGGTGCTGGCCATTCAGGGTTTTGATACGTGCCAGGCTGCTTTTGTGTCACATTTGGCTGATCACAGGACACTGCAGCATTTGCAAAATTCTCAGAAAGAAACAATCAGACACATGTATTGACAGGTAAATGGAGACAGAGATCTGAAAAGGCACCTGCTCATTTATTATATTTCTGGTTTTGAATGCCTTTTACGTTTGGGCACTAGAGATTCTTTACAGACTCTTAGCACACACGATTTGATAGCAGGAACCCTGCAAACAACAGCCCTCATTTGGCAGCTCTCACTTCTGTGCATCTCTGGGCTTCACTATATGTTAAACAATGATGTCCATTGCCTTGTCCTGCTCGAGTCTCTCCCAACACGCTGTGGAAAGAACAAGGTGCTGCGTTACCTCCCTCTGTGATAAATCTATATTTTGAAAGGGAGACTCTGAACTGGAGCAGAAAAGCCAAGGGGGCTGGTGGGGCAGAGCCGGCCCAGGCCCCGCGGCGCTGGTAGCGCTGCCACGTCTGACATTTCCTTCTGTCTCCTCCAATTACACCGCGGCTTTATCACAGACTGCGCCTCGGCTCTGTGTGTAATCCGTGTGTTGTGTGGCCATAACACCATGTAATTGGGCCTAATGCAAGATTATTATCTCTGTGCATGCAACGGATAGCTACAAATGGTGCATCTGCAGGCTTGTACCATTCCCAAGAGCGAATTACCGTCATGCTCCCCGATTACTGCTTCTCCCACAACCGCCGTGGTTTCCAGGCTTCCTATCCCCAGTGCAACTATACATCCAGTAAATGAGACTAGCAAATTTATTAAGACTTAACTGAGGCATCTCCGAGCATAATTAAGCCTCTCATGTAAATAGTTTTCTTGATAATGTTATTTCCGTTCAGAAGTGGGTGAACTGATGCTAAGAAGGACTGAGCAGCTCAGCCCAGGATGCCAGTGGAGCTCAGAAGGGAACACAACAGTCTGGCCCTGGCAGTGACAGAAACACTTTTCCAAGACCCCAAAGCACTGGGTGAAGTGGGGCATTGGCAAATAAAAATATGTGAAGAAACCTTTTGACAGTGTAGATGTGGACTGAAACTGTTGAATCCATGCAAGATTAGACATCTCCATCAGTATTTATGCACCTAAAGAAGTGCATCTTGGGGTCTGTCTGAAATAATAGAGATGAAAGATGAATACGGGTGACTGCAACAGCAGTGAAATTTAAACCTGACAGTGACAGGAGCACAGAGCGCTATGCTAACAGATTCATGTCGCTTTTACTCCTCACATCACCTCTCTCCAACTACAAAAAAAGCCATTGCAAATGGAAAAGAAGTTCTCTGTTCCCGATATTCCAAAAGGGTTAAGCAAAGTAGTAACAGGTTTAGATTTCAGAAAGGGGAATTTTTATTAGATATGAGGGGAATGTTTCTTACAATGAGAAAAGGAAAATGCAGACGAGAGCTGTTCCAGAGTGCGCAGCCATCGGCTGCGATGAAAGCCTGACCGAGTCCCCGGTGGGAACGGCATGGGGCTCAATGGTCTGGGACAACACAGGACAACTTCAGACCCCTTCCAGCCCTTCCCTACTACCCAATTAAACCAAAAGCAGGTGCATTTCACCAATTCAAAAAAGTGAACCTAACTCCATTTTCAGCAATAAAACCAAGACTTGAATTTTATAGACCGCCATAATTAATGTTTGTAATTAACTCTGAGATTGCAGGGCAAAAGAAGCTATATTTTCAATAGCTGTAAAGAGCTATTTTTCACAGAGGTCAGAAGGCATTTGCATTAAATTAAATATTTACTGCTTCTCATGGCCTCTAACAAAAAAGCAAAGAGGCTTTGGCACTCTGTCCGTCAACACTGAGCGCAGCCCTCACCCTTGACTTTCAGGAAACCCCAGATTTGCTCACTGGGGAAGTTCCAAACCTCAGCTGAGTCTCTCGGGAGTTTTGGTGAGTCCTGGGTGCCTCTTGTACTCAAGCCTTTGGTCTCCTCACGGACTGTTTAAGGTTAAAGCCCAAAACTATGGTGTGGGCACATCACGAAAGCAACTGATGCTGCACTGATTGAACCATTACTCTCAACCATTAGACAACAAAATGATCTCACAAGGGGCCTTATTCAGTGACGTACGGCAGCAGAGCTCCAATCTGACACCGCAAATTAGCAGCAAAAGCAAGAACAGCTGGGTTTTTGTCTCAATGTTTGTACCCAACTCCAAAATGAGTTGGCACTATACAAGTGCTATTTTTAAACACAATGTTAGCCCAGGCAAATCATCTTCTAAATAGTCTCCAGGTGACACGTAAAATCCACAGAAATAAATAACTAGTTGCCAATTTGTGGTTTCTGTACTAGTATTATTCTTTTGCTGATGGGTTCACAAATGTTCTCATCACAGCAACATGAGAGGCTCTAGAATTGTTTACTTGGGAAGCTGACATAAGAAATATGACTGGTCTCAAGGTTACAGAGGAAAGAAAATGTTCTTTTTAGAAACGTATAAAAAAATAAAATAAATAAGCTTAGCAAGGAATTATGCACAAAAGTGCCAGCAGTGTTTACTGCTACAATTGCCTGATTCTTCCCATCCCGTGGCTGATTTTAATTTGCGTATAACTGTCAGATTTTAACTATTTAAGCTTATTATAAAGGCCAGATGTTTATGGCAGATTTTTTATTTTTCCTGTCAAAGGAGTGAGATTAGTTTAAAAAACTTCAATCTCTGGGGAAACCAGGTTATTGCAATAACAATATTTTGTTTGTTGTTGTTTGGTTGGTTATCTTTTTAATGCCTGTTTTGTCACCCAGCAATAACCAGGGTGCTCACATTTGCCTGTAGCCATAACTTTAGGGCATATTAACTTAAGTCCTGTAATTGCTGCGTTAACTTTCCCTAGAGTCTGGTTGTGTCTTGGCTGGAGTCTCGGGGATGGTGAGGTCAGGAGCTGAGGCTGAGAGCAGAGCAGAGGGCAAGACAGGACCCGCAGCAAGAAAAAGGTCGGGCAAGCTATGTGGGTTGAGATATTGGAACTAGGAATCAGTGCAAATGGGTAAAAGAGGCCAGAAAAAAATCCTACAAGTTTGTACAATCAAAGATGGTATGGTCTGTATACAAGCAGGACCAAAATTAAGGATTCTGGAGGTTTGTGTCTGGTGACTGATGCTGAAACCTTTCTAGTGCTATCTTTAGCCCCGCATTTATATTGTAAGTGCATATAGGCATAATTATGGCTGAATTTACTTAGTTATACCTATGCACATATAAATAAAATAAGCTAAAACAAGATAAATTGGGAATGGAATAGAATAGGCCAAGCCAAGTCAAGCTGAAATAAAATATAATAAAGGTTATACAGAGAATGAGAGTACACAGTTCGTTTAGGTTGTGGACTGTGTTAGATGTTAAGTCAAGAATATCATTCACATGGTCCTGCATGAAATGGCTTATCGTTTCCTCTCAAAGAAGTCTCCTCTTTCTATATACAAAAAGACATATCACTTTCCCACACTATGAAATCACCTCTATTAGCTGTAAAAAATACAGGTACCAGTTGTATCTCCCAATTCTTTCTAACGCCTACGCCCACTGAGAGCTGGAAAAGCTTTTTAGAGAAATATCCATCAGCTTTTCAGTCTTTTACATGACATCCTAATTCTGGCAAAAAAAAATACAAATTCAATTCAGTCTGAATGGAAATTTTAGTTCTAAAAGCATTTGTGCAAAGACAAAAGAATGCAGGCTGAAACTATTCAGACACTCCTTCAGTTTTAAATTAAGGATTCTCCAATGAGTTATTTTTCTAAACTCAAAAATGGCACAAGAAACACTGCTTTTTTGAATAAAGACATTTTCTCAAGTCTTTGCCCACAGGCTACACATTCTTCAGCACACTGTATCGCAAATGACTGCTGTGGCTCTAACTCCCATTCATATCCATACTTTCCTGCAAGTATTTGGACTCCGAGAAATAAAAGTATTTGTGCAAACACTGAATAAATGTTTTACATCAGGGTGGTTTTGATGTTTCTCTATGGTACCCAATTTCCAGGGCTGGTATTATTGGCTAGAGCCACTGGGAACAAGTCGAGTTATCGTAATACCCAGACCAGTGTCCACTGAAGTCATTGCAATCCTGCTGCTGATTGCAGCAGGGAGTCAATCTAGTCCCTGTGATCTGTTTATTTATGTCCAGATTTCCACAGGAGCTACAGCGATCAAAAATCTAATTCTATCGTATTTCAACTCACTCACATTGAAAAATCTCTTGTTTAATGAATTAATATAATTAAATTAACAAGAGTTATTTTAATATAATTTAATTGTTAAATAGATAAGCCTTTTTTTTAGGCTGTATAAATATTTTTCTTCACAAATACATATCTCAATGTTACCCAAGTGCATGCATGTCAGGTACTGTAGTTTATGAATTCTGTGCTACTCCTGCCAAAATCAATGGAAAGTAGATTGGGTTCTCAAAGCATACGGCGGTCTGAAAGCCTACCAGAGTGTATTTATGGAAAGGATGAAAAAGAATCAACAAGACAGAGTCAGATCATACAAACCTTCAGTTTGACGCATCAGTACTTCAGCAAGATAAATAATTTCTCAGACTCCTGCCTGAACGGTTGTTTCTGTTTAGTCCTTTCTGAAGCTAAAGCAATCTTATAAACATCTTCCCATTCAAACTAACACAGTCCAACTCTATAATTTGAAAGGAGCAAACAACCTTGGCTATTTGTTGAGTCTGAAGGCATTTCATGATGGACATTTCCAAGGTAGAAGATTTCAGCATGCTGGCAGCTGAGTGCTGCAGTTTTCTTACAGGACTCCACCAAAAGAAATTCTAAAGAAACTGATTCAATTTGGATCAAAGGGAACAGCATCATTCTTCAAAACCATGTTTTAATTTGTCTCATCCCTAGTACACTGCAACCTTAATGCTATAACCTTATGGTAAAAGCCTCTATTTTGATAATGAACATATCCTATTCATACTTGTTGGCGTAACACACCCAGGAACAGAAAAGCCATTCCAAGCAGCAGATAGAAATTAGTTGTCTTTTCAGAACTTGAGAAAGTGGCAAAAAGTGGACTTGTCCATGCATTGTAAAGGCTGCGTGACGATACCCAACCTCTTTGGGACCGCCGCCGCGCCGGGCTGCTGCCACCTCCCAAGTGCCGCAATGCGGCACAGCCTGCGGGACCGCGCGGGGCGGGGAGGGGCGAGCTGGCCAACCCAGACCTGCCCCACAACAAACACAATCAGCACCTGCAGCAGTTCAGTTGGAGTCTCTGGGCGTCAGTGTGAAAGGTTTGACAAAAGCCTTTTAGGCAGCTCCACGCCAGAGCCCTGGGTTTCCATGTCCCTCCAACAGCAGATCCACCCGCTCCTATAGGTAAAATACCAGCCATGGTCGCTCTGTTCGGGGCAGCCCCCTGGTCCCAGGAGCCCCTTGGCTCCCCGGGCATTCCCAGCGGGAAGAGACCGTCCATGGCTCCAGCAACGCGCCAGCGGACCCGGTGCGGCACGGAGCCACAGGGGCAATGCTCTGTTCTTGAGAGCGGAGGAAGGAAAAGAAGCAAATCTTTTAAAGAGTGAACTTCACCTCTGCTGCCAAAATTGCATCCTCAAAATGCAAGAGACACAGACTGTATTTCAGGAATAATTTTATGTTTTAACAGTCTGTGATGGCCCTACCTGCAATCCGCACATGCTGGAAATTAAGGCTATTACATAGGCTCATTTAAATCCACATGAATGAAACAGGGAATGTGTGACATACACATTCTGTGAATTCAGACTTGCACGTATGAACAGTTCTTAAGGAAAAGTTACACTTATAGAGGAAAGAAATGTTTTGAAAGAACAAAGACAACACGTAGTTCCTAGACAAGGGCAATTACATGTTTCTTGGTGAAGCTGGAAAGGGATCTGCTTTCCATCAGGAATTAAATGTTGAGCTTATCTTCTAACAATACATTAGACAGCGCTTGCAGGCATCACACAAGGAAAAGGTCAATATGTTTAAAAACATATATCTTTGCAATTTTTAAACTTCTCCCAAACACCACCAGCCCATGAGAAGCTGCAATACCTGCTTATATGCATGCATGCGTATGCAATACAGCTGAGAAACCATAGCAATTTGAATAACGAATACTCACGGTGTTTCATTTGCGTTCAGTCCAGGGAGGGAAAATGTGGAAATTAAAATATATACAGAAAAAAATTCGAAGCACTCATGATCTGTTCAGGAATACTCTACAAGCACAAGTAGCAGCTAAATAAAAGAAGTCAACTGTTCTCCATGCATAGCTGCTTCCCCATAATATCTGCATGCACACAAAAGAAAATACAACTACCATTAGGGATGGTCTGTCCTAACAGTTTCAGCCTAAGTATTAGCTGAAGCGCCTCACCTGATTTCTAACGCCCTAGCCGTGGCCAGGAAGACGGGGTGTCTCGCAGATAAAATGGACCCAACCCTTTTAAGACACCACTGAAATTGCCCAAGGAGCCAGTAGGAAGCGCGGGCGGTGGCGGCGGGGGCTACCCCTCCCCAGAGCCCGCCCAGCACCAACCTCCCCCTGCACCAGCGGGGCTCCCAGCGGCCCCCCAGCCCCGGCGCAGAGATGCTGCATTGCGGCAAACATCCATCACGGGAGCCAAGTCCAAAGCTGCAAGCCATGAGCAAGAGCTGCTCTGCCACCCTCCTTTCTCCCCGCCAAAAAAGCTCTTCTGGTGACAGATGCAATCTAAGATGGTAAAAGATGCAAAAGCGAATCTAACTTCTCAACCTGGTGAACAAAGACCTAGTTCAGTACATGCTCCGACATCCTCTCAGCGCAGCCATCGACTTGTCTTCCGCGATATTCTCTTGTGTTCTACCCTCAGATAAATCCCCATCTCAGCCAGTCTGGTGCTTGCAAACCCCAGATAGCTCACATCACCCAGCACCATGAAGATGTGCAACTTAAAAAATAACTGGCACTAGTGTTGGTTGTTTCCTTCAATGACTTGATGCAGCCACCTCATTTGATGCCCTTTCAATTGACCAAGCTATTTTCTGAGGTATCTCTACAATACTCAAGAGCAACATGGTATATCACAACAAAGGGTTCTGGATGAACTTAAAGCATTTTAAAATTCGTTCCTAAGGGTCTGCAGGTGTCCCAAGCATGGCCAGCCATCACCCGTCCATACTAAATCAATGCATTTGGATTATTCACCCCAAAACCGAAACTCGGGAAATGTAATTCTACTTCAAAAGTATCAAACCAGTTAACATGAAATTGCTTCATTTATGATAACTAAATTAATATAGAAATTGTGATCATTTGGCTTCAAATTACTTTAAAAATATTACATACTTCCATCCTTAATGTAGCTCTTATATTTTCTTTTTCTTCAACACAGAATTGGATACACTACATAAAGACTAATTTACACTAATTATATCCCTTTCTTTTTAAAGTTTAAAAAAATACTTTTCCTGATTTGAACATAAAATATCTTCTCTTTTCATTACATATGCTTACATACATATATATACTTAAGTTAAATGCATAACATTGTGAACAGCAGGAAAAAGACACTATTTGATTTTTGGAACAGAGGCAGTTTCTAACTACACTTCTTTCAGGTGCAGATGTAATTACCTACTTCAGTTGAAAGCTAACTCTCTACATACTACTCTTTTGGTTTCTAATTTACTATGGATACAATATTATCATCCCAGCTAAAGTACCGAATAACGCTAATAATAAGTAGTTTATAGTACCCTGATCTCAGAAGCTACAGTTTAAGGTTAAATATCTGACACAATGCTTGAAGTGGTAAACCAACAATTGCGGTATACAGAGCTCCCATCATAATTATACTCTCTCTTATCAGATAAATCAGAGTTTTGAGCCCTCTCTTGCATAAAGACTGGCTCCGGCACAGCCTTTGTCTGTGTTGCTGCACCGGCACAGCAGAGGGACAAAAGCAACCTCTGAAGAAGACACACCTTTTATATCCTCACAGGTCACCAACAATACCTTTCCTGGCACACAGAAAAGAAGGTAAGCACCACATGCTTTGAAACATTTTTTTTTAAAATCATCATTTTTTTGCTGTTGTGGTGACTGACCCCAGAGCAAGCAGGAGCTCCCGCATTCACCACTAGCTCTGGACCCCAAACGGTGTCCAAGAGAATCTTAGAATGTCCCGCGTTGGAAGGGACCCACAAGGATCATTGAGACGCTGAGGATGTGCTGGTGTATTTGGCATTGGTAGCACAGAAGCCTGTGCCGCACAGACATGCAGCCTTCATCCCCTTATTAATGCCAAAAGGATTACAGCCAGCTACTGCAGCATCGTCATCCAGCTGCTTTGGGGAGTCATATAAACAATGAATTCCAAATTACGGCATAAAATGACTCCTCATCCACCTTACTTTCCCTCAAGAACTCTGTCATCACCTCAACTTTATCTGCAAGGAGTTTTATTCCCATCATAGTCTTCAGTTCAGCTTTTGGTTGAGGTGTTATGCTGCACATCTGCATTAAACACACAGTTGAGTGTCCTCTGGATTAGGTCGTTCACATTCATTTGACTTTCAACAGTCAAAATGCTTGTTCTACATCTTTTATATTACTGACGAAGAAACTATATTAGTCAAAGGGGAGGGAGGGCAGGTCACAAGATGAGCAGAGCATGCAAATGAAACAATTAATATCATGGGAGAGAAGGTTTGCCAGAAATCTCTGCCTCCTGGAGTTGTGACTTTGGAGTCTCGGAGCAGTGACTGCAGCACCAATAAAGGGCTTACACCACACAAGCCATACACCCAGGCTTCCTCAAAAAGCATATTGGTCAGTGATTCATGAAACTAATAATTCGAACCTGGCACTGCTCTTATCTTGATAAGTTCTGCAGCCTGCACAGCTCCAGGCTATTCTTAAAGGGAAAAAAAACCTCCAGCCTAATGGGAGCAGGAAAGGAGAATGAGCGCAGCATTCAACTACTACATATGCTCCAGGAGGGGAAAAATCCATCTTTTCTAAATACATAATATAATTAGCTATCCGCACTGAGGACTGATAGAAACGTTCATCAATTTGCTGGGACATGCCTGGAATACTGCAGGATTAGCAAAATCATTGATCAATGAATTTATGCAAATATATTCTCCCCCTAAAGAGAGAGTTACATTACATCTGTAACAGGCACCAGTGATTTTCAGAGGCCCTCTCTTACCCACTCTTATTTTATCTCGGCTGGTCTTTGACAGAAAGCCTGTCACCACGGTGCCATCTGGACAGTGTTGCTTTCACCCTGCCGTACTTCCAACCTCATATTCTGTAAGATGTTACAGAACAGAGGTTATCTCCGAGTTCATTTCCATATCTTGAGCAGTGACTCCAGATCTCCCACCAACATGTGTCAACAAATAAAAACATTTCTTATTGAGCACACCACCTTTCCTCCATCAGTTCTTTAGCTAATTCTGCATCTCATTTCACTAGGGTCCACTGGGGGTGCAGTAGCTTTCTAAATCTTCTCTAGAAAAAGGCATTTCTGTAGCTAATCTTATTTCCAACTGATTTAATTAACACAAAGCTTGTAATAGCAGCAGCCAGGTTTGTCAGGAGCATTTCTCCTTCCCTTGAAGACCTACGGCGATACAGGAAACAAGAAGAATGGGAAGGGCATCAACTACCGGACAGTCTAGTAAGTAATGGAGTAAAGAGAGACAGAAATTATCATTTGTCCACTTGTATACTCTGGGTGCATCAGAATGACTTTTGTTCTTCCTCTGGCATAACCTGATTACCTGTGATACAAGCTCAACAAGGAAAACTGGGGATACTCTTAGAAAAGCCAAACTCGTTGTATTTCACCTAACTGGTAAATACTTCAATTACTCTTCTACGGCCAACAGTTACTCCCTTCAGTTCTGTTTTTACGACACGTACTAAGCACATGCTGACTGATGAAATAACTAAAGATTTTGAATTCCTTTTGCTCATTTACATATATTTGAGCTAACATCTACCCTTGGGGGAAAACACACACACAAACCAACCCCAACCTACCAAACCAACCCCAAAATCCAATAATTTTAATTATGCTGTACTCAAGTATGCGTAAGTAAAACAGCTACACACAACATTTTAAATAGAAATCTCATTCTCATTATTGTATTTAGGTCCTTTGGTATCAGCTATAGGAACGCAATTTGCAGAGTTCAAATTTGATCCTGATTGCCTCAACCAATCATAATTTCCAGCAAAACAGAGGAGGAAATCACATTTGTGTGGCATTTTCAGGCTTTCATTAAGCAATGACATCTCATATATTTAGAATTATGTCATGACTTTTGCTCCCTGACTCTTCAGGTTGGGAAAACAAATAAAAAATCTTCTATCTAGTTAGGACATGCCCAAAAGAGCGTTTTGCAAATAAATAAAACTGACTATAGAACTGAGTGTTCAGCATGCAGAAGACGAGCAAAGGAACAATTAAATCCTGGCTATAGCACAAAATAACAATTCACGTTCAGAAAAGTTCTTAAAAGTTTGCCAGGACAAAAGGCAGCGTGCATTATAAGCACGCTCATCCATGACATCTCTATCAGAAATTGCACAGATTATTAATATTTTTATGAAACACAACATCTTGCGACAGGAACAGACTGGAAGTGGGGACGCAGACACCGGCTGGTCGGACAGACCACGCTCTGTCCTGAGAACACGACTCGGTGCCGAATAAGAGTTTGAAAAAAGCCAGAGCGCGGCACGTGTAGTTGTGGGTTCTGGGCTTTCAGCACAGGGTAGGGAGAAAAGGGAGGGAGAAATATTTGGAGAGAAAAGGTTCTATTCAAACACTGACGGAACAATTTTAATTACTAAGAGATCTATTATTTTCACTTTAAGATTTTGGGCATAGAAAGGTGGTGTGTTTTCATTTATGTTTGCTATTTACAATCTGAAGAACTTTCATTTTTTAATAATATCAAATACCTAGGGCTCATTTGGAAGTTATGACATAATTGCTGTGGATATTTGGGTGACTGTACTTGCACTTCACTATTACTTGAGAATGAATTATCGCCATCTTTTACACCAGGGCTGAATGCAGACTCCTGTCACTACAGTATCAATGACGGAGTCAGCGTTCATTCATTTCAAAAAGCAGGGGAAAGCCGGCAAAGAGGATTTTCAGGCTCAGAGACATTACATGAAAGACCTACAACAATTAACATAACCAACAAAAAAGAAAACCCCAAATCATTCCGTATGAGCTCCATACAGCGAGAACTCATTTGCCTTCTTTATACAACATTATCCACAGTCCTCTTCAGATTAGCTCTTGTTATGATAAAATCTTTTGGGTTTGGGAATATTTTTTTCCAGAAAATCTGCAATGAATAAAATGTCTTGCAGCTCCACTCCCTCTGGCTATCATTGTGAAGTAGGAGGGAAAACAACTTTTACAATATAAAACCAGGAAAGCGCTCCACCTAAGCTGCCAACAGAGACTTGTAATTCTTTCTGTCCTGTCCCCATGGCACAACTGCCATGTCACCGCTCCGTTTTTAAGCTACCCAGTGAGACAAAATAATAAATTAAAAGGGGTTTCTGCTAAATTGAGTTTTGCATCTCACTGAGAAACTAATACTAAAAACACAAGTATTGTTCAGCACTTCCAGTCCAATGTCAATAGCATGTGCATTCACTCCATATGATTATATAGCTTGACTGAGCTCATTGAACCAACTTGCAATTAATCCCTTTTATTCTGAGATTGAGGTGAAATTCTGAGCTCTGAGAGTTTTATCTCATATGCTTCATAATTTTGGCAATAAAGCTGTGGACTGATTTCTAATTTACGCAGGACAGGAACATTGTATTGCCACACACCATGAGGAGTACTGGACAATTATTTGAAGAATTCTCTAGTAGGTGGGTTTTTTTGTTCGTTTGGGTTGGGTTTTTGTGTGTGTGAGGGTTTTTTAATAATCTTTAAACATGCTTACAGCTACGCTAATACATATTTCTCAATAATACTGTTATTGCCAGATATTGCCACAGGACATAACTAGAAATTAAGCAGAGCAGAAAACCTTCTCCTGCTAAAACCGACAATTTAGTCAGGGAAAGTTTCACACCGATTTTCTTCAACTTTTCTGCACATTTCTATTCCAACAGGTCGTAACTTAGTTAATAACTTTTGCCACTCCTTTACAAATACACGTCCCTTTTACATATTCTTGCTGTTTCAGTGGTCGCACACACCTTGCTGTGTCTTGGAACGTAAGAACAAACCCACCGCAATATGCTTTATAGGCTTACAAAAAGGGGAGAAGGAAGCACGTCAACAAGAAAACCCCCCATTTTGACGACAGATTAAAACCAAAACTTTGACGGGAAGCCATAAAGAAAACCTGATGCAAAAATGAGCAAAACCATCCCCAATGCAGAACTACCAAGAGAGGATGTTTAATTAAACGTGTCAGTTCTGCGTGTCATCGCTCAGACGGTATTTTCACCTTGCTGCAGGGGCAAAGACAATCAACACAAGGCACCAAAGCACTTTATACTAAACACTTTTGCAGCTTTTCAACCCAAAACTCAGAGTCGCCAGTAGCACCTGCATTGAGGTCTCCATAGATCAGAGCACAGGAGCAGGGGCACCTTTGGGGACATTTCAGACACGGAAGCTCCTAAACAAAGAGGTGACCAAAAGCCAGTGTTTGCATTGGGAGCTCTGGAGTTAGCAACCCATGGCACCGTGCCAGGTACTGGAATTAGCCTCAAATTCGCTTATCCATAACATAGGAAAAAGAAAACAAAACTAGTAAATGAAAAGAGTTTGCTCAGCAAGCAGAAATAAGTAACATGGACCACGGAGTGCCCTTCACTGTGACTTCATTGCATGACTTCCTTCTCTTTCCATGTCTATCAGATCATCAAGCTCCTTGAGCTCAAGGTTTTTGAGGAATTCAAGGGCAATGAGAAGTGCAGTCTAGAAACCATGGTGCTTTTAAATAGCATGATTAATTTTATACATATATATATATTTTTGAGAAACACTAAGCCTTTTGTCTCTGCTCCAAGTTATCTACAGACTACAGAATTCCATAGACAGGTAGGTGTGCAGAGAAAAGATGTAGAAAGGTAAATGTTTGCTATCAGAAAGGTCACAAGATTTCAGTAAGATAAAGAAGAATTAGATTATTTAGTATCCTGGCAAACCGTTTAAATGGATAATTAGATTAATTTTTGCCAGAATTTTTAAGTATTTTCTACAGATTGCATCACAGGTTAAAATTTATCTGCATAAAATATATAGTGGCTTTGAAAGGATGAACTTTGTTTTCACTTGTTAATATTCTTTGATCGTTCAAATCCCTTTAATTTTTTAACATTTATGACTGCTTTACAACTGAAGATATTATATTATCCAGGACACTAAGCAGATTTATTTTGATAGCCAGATTTAAATGTTCAAACTTTCTTTGAAGAAAAACTTGGTAGAAAATTCAAAGTAGGTTGGAAACATGAAACTCACATTTTGTGACTGCAAGAAAAACACCTTTAGAAATAGATACTATCAATCTATTTTCTCATCTTTTAGAGTTAAGATTGATTTTTCCTGTAGCAGTATGTCAGTGCTGAAAATTAAAAATACATTAAAGAACTGATTATGATTTATTTTATATATCCTCCTCTTCTCCCACCCACAAATAACTAGCATAAAATTAAGCAATTAAAAGCAGGGAGGTAAATAAACTAATTCAACATTTAGTACATGCTGGGGAGAAGGATTCTTGCATTCCCAGCAACTTTTTCAGAGCCTGCAGAACTCGGTGTATTACAAAAAAGGCTTCATTTATTGTCCAGCCTATTTTAGCGAAAGTTATAGCACAGTCTGCTCTCAGGGGAGGACTGATTCACTCTCTGCGGACATGGAAAACCAGTCCACTAAACAAAAAAATAAAGTCAATTTTATAGGAGTTTGTGATTTGTTTTTCTTCCTTCCTTCCACCCCACAGTGGACTTTTCAATCTGACCGACAAGTAAAAGTTTATAGCAGTAACACATTACTTTTCCTAAAAAGTGCTATTAATATAGAATTCAGACAATAGTCTTGATAACATGAGTTTCCAGATAAGGAACTCTACAGATACCTCCTGCTAGCTCGGTGTGAGCAACACACACCCCCTGGTCACTGTCAGCACCCAGCCTGCGAGAGAGAGGGACCAAAGGTGTCCCAGCCGTGACAAACACGCAGAGCCACCCCCAAGGTCCCTCAGGACGCCAAACCTGCTTCTGCAGAAGCCGATGGCCAAACTCCTCTGAGCATCACCGCGGGGTGGGCAGGGCCCTTGGGGAAGAATTCCGGCCATTATGACACGCGTGTTCCGGTCACCGTGGCGCTGGCCGTAGCCCCGGTGTCTCGCCGTGCTCAGAGCACGGGCGATGCCTCCAGCTGCTGGATCCCCAGCACCGCGTGAGGCAGACGCCGAGCGTGACCATCTACCATTGACTGTCTCGTACCGTGTAATTTAACGGCAAGCTCCTCCGCAGTCTGCGCAGGCCTTCTCTGCTGTATTTACACGTATTCTGTGCTGGAGCGGTGTTAACTCCAGTTTGGAAGCTGAGGGTTTGAATTTTGGTTCCCCCCCGCCCCGTTCCCTCTCCATGTTGGCTAAGGACTGTGTGCTTTCACAAGGATTAACACTTTCAGCTTTGCAGCATTAACTTTCGGGTAAAAAGGAAAGCTTTCTATCAGTTCATATAGTCAAAAGCTATTCCAGAAAAGGTCTCTAAGCGAACAAGTAACTATTAGTAATAAGCAAATTATCTGCTCAGACTCTGAGTCCTGGGTGATATTGGATTTTACATTACAATGATAGTGCTCTAAATCTGATGTGCTTTATCTCTGTCAGAGTCACCTTTCACTGTCAAATCCTTTATTTTGGCCTGTGTAGCAGCATTAACAGCTGATGTGTAAAGTTTGTGCTACATGAAGAGCACAACGTGGCGTTACAACATTTCAGCCCTCAGAGCAGGATCCTCCCCAAAACCAATGACTGCACTGAACAAGCCTGCCAAACGCCCGTCTCTCCTCCCTCTGACACACCAAACACCTTTCAAACAGCTTTTTGTCTAGGGCAATTGTCAGATATCTCGTCATATTGTTCCCCACGAACCTGTTACCCGACATCAGGCAGACCCGGCCGGGTTTGCGGCTGCAGAGCACACATCGGACGCACTTGGAATCCCACTGAACCCCATCTGTTCACACAGCAGCCTGCACAGCAACGTCCCCACTCCTGAGAAAAGTCGTCTATTGTGGCTTAATTAGCAGTAACCCCAGCCTGGGGGAAGCGTGAGCTTTCACTTCACTGCCTACACGCCCGGTCTGAGGTGGGCAGGGAGGATTTCAAGCCCCCAGAGTCACCGCAGCCCGGGCAGAGCCCCCCCCGCCGCCCCGGCACCAAGTCAACTCACAGGATCTCCAGGTCGCGCAGGGCTCGGAAGGCTCCATCTTCGATGCAGCTGATCTGGTTGTTGTCCAGTTGCCTGCAGAAAGGAAGGGGAGAGGATGAAGGCTGGGGCCGGCACGGGCAGAGCCGCCTCGGAGCGCCAGGCTGGGGGCTCCCCCGTCACCGAGGTGTCCCTGCCGCCCCCCGGCAGCGCCGGCTCGGCCGCCACGCCGCTCCCCGCGCTGCTCTGCTGGCTGCCGCCTGCCAGCGCGGCACGCCACCGCACACTGGAGCCTGGCAGCTCTCAGGAAATATTAATTGCGCCTTTTTTTTTTTTTTTTTTAAAGGCAGAAGGGAGTAATTTCATTACATTAGGGCATCCAATCCATTATGAGCTTTTACCGTCATGTCACTGAAACAATTTCATTAAGCTAAAGGCCTGTAAATCATTGGAGGTCACTGGGCTGCCCTCCGTGACCTCCCAGAAAGCCTTTTCTTCTTTCAGTGGAAGTTGGAGTCCTCTGTCCTGACAGTACTAAATCTCCAGGCTTTATCTGCCCGAGAGCTGTGAGAGTGCATGGGGAATATACCAATTCCAAATTAGACTCGACTAATCTAATTTTATAGTCTTTTTATTATTCTAAGCACCAAATGTCTGTGGTGGTTCGATGCCTCTCTGCATTGTTACTGGTCCCATCTGGTAGCCCGTTCTATTGAAAGATTTCTGACTAAACACAGATTCTGTCTAACTGCATCAGGGAGAGCAATCCAGTGTCAGAAAGCATTATACGCATGTACACTTAAAACACTATTTTGCTTCAAAATGTGTAATTTAATATTTGGATGGCGGAGTTCTCTCATTTGTCTCCCTGCATACACAATTTAAATATGTTTTACAACATAGGCGGATACAGCAGTGCCGCCACATCTGTCCCGTTTGCTTAGAAAATTAAAGTTATAAGTCACATTTAAAATTTAGTGATTACGTTTTCTGACATCTGATCCTTTAAAGTTCACACTTAGAGAAATAAAATTATGTACCTACCCACATGTAAGTGCAATATCTGCATCTCATAAAAAACCAGAAGCAGGCTCCTGACTCTATATTATACTGCCCTCTGCATAGCATGTACTTTAGATCTGGCGAGGCAGGGAGTGTTTGCCCTCTGTGTGTAAAGTATCATGAACAAAGATCCCAAGATTGTATTGCAGCTTCCGGCTACTATCACAAAGTAATAAATATATATGCAGAGATAGCAAATACATTACACTCGTAAATAGAAAGAACACTATAGTATAATTACAAAACAAACACAAACCAAACCAAAGACTCTTTGGGGTAAAGAGCAGAAGGCAATACAAAAGTTTAAATGAAGCAGTGGTAAATATAATCTTTATGCAGCCCTTTAAAGATTGAGTTTGGTCTACTAATATTGAACACCTTGAATATGTATATATGGGAAACTTATCCTTTGTAACGTAGTCTGGTCTCATTTTTTATGATTTAAAGTGCATGAAAGACCATACACACTATAAGGTCTACTAAAAAGCTTAGCAAGCATAAAGCCCAGCTATGGTTTCTCATAGGTCTCATAACTTTGAATAACATGCTGAATTTGACAAAACTTCAGCAATGTGTCCTATACTGACAGATACCCGGATGTACAATAATCTAAAATTGATTTTTCTGTAGCATAAGAGTTCATGCATAGAATATATACATAAGCATATAAGTATACACATCCATATTTATGCTCTTTCTGCTTCTCCCACCACCTAGGAAAGATGCTAAAAACTATCTATTTTTGACTGCTGGAAGGACCAGGGCTTGCTGAGTGGCTTTTTCCAAGATCCCTGTTTAATTGTGTGGGTTGTTAAATATTTGTTGCTCAAACAGAAAAAATGGTGCATTTCAGGCAGAATAAACTTAAAATGAGTTAAATATAATGCTGGTTGCATGACTAAGTACTTCGCACTTCAGTTGGCTTTATTAAACACAAAGTTGGCACACGTTAGCATGACGAAGAGAAAGGCACAACTTCAGAACCACCTCTCTCTTGCACAGAAAGTACTACATATTGCCTATTTTTATTTGAGTTACACTATAATATTGATTTTTCTGCCAAATAGACTAAAATAAGCAAATAAACCCAGTGTGCTAGTCACAAAGCCTTCTGATTGAAGGGCTTCCTATGCAGCGTATCGGGTTTTTTAAAAACCGCTACTCTCATAGATTGATTTTTGTTGAAAGAGCGTAATGACAATCTTAATCATATTTCTATAGGTCCAGCCATGCTAGCGCTAACAACCAGCTTTAGTCCGTGTGATTCATCCCCAAAATCACAGCCAGGGAAACCTCCAGGTGCCCAGAAGACACGCACTTAGCAGGATAGCGGGAAACAGGGAAACTATTCCTTAGAGATAGACCCTGATTCTGCCTGCCCCATAAACTTGTTCTGTGCAGTCTCTGGAGACATCCGCACGTTTAATGCTGCTTTGGAACAGACCTCACGACTCCTGGTATCTATCACGCCAAAACATTCACATCTGTGTTTAACTCTAAGCATGAGAATTTCTTCTCAAAAGGAACAGAACTATTAGCTGCCTTAAAATTAAGCATGACTGTTTTTAAGACCCTTCAGCTCCCCATTTATTTCTCTGTGTGTAAAGATGGAAATTCTGTTTCTTTGCGTCTGTAGAACACCCTGGTGAGTGTCTAAGCAGAGACTAGAGATTTGAGAGTCTAAAGTCTAAACAACATCTTTCTTCCAGGACCATGTGTTTAAAGTTTCAAGACAACCTCAGGTAAAGCCATACAGAAAGGCAAAGACAGGTGCTCAACACGTCATTTTCTACCCGTGAAAACACAAATCCTGTGATGTGGGCGAGCAGCCAGATCACATCCTCAGCGTGGCTAAGCTGTGCATGCAGCTCTTCAACGTGCAGAACAGACATGCCTACCATTTGTTGAGAACATCTGAACATCTTACCATAATAAAACTAATCGTACACAGATAAGTAAAAATTCAGTTTTAAAAAAATATAATAAGAAAAAAATCAGTATTTCAGAGCAGGTAGCACATACATTTCTTTGTGGAACTTGCAACACCGCTCTCGTTTCTTCACTGGTGCCGTCTGAACGCGCCCTCACCCGCACACGTTACCTGAGACATGGATCAGCTGCTCCAGCCTTACAGGTAAATTCAAAAAGCGGTGCCAGCCAGCAGAAGAATTTATTCAGATTTAAATGCCATCTCCATTTGTCAGTGTTCATACCGCTTCTAGAGGATCTTTTTCTCCTCAATACTACGTACAGGATGTTATGCATGTAATGGTGTAATGTGATGGTGAAAAAAGGTCAGATAACACAAACTGAGGTTTAAGACACAATTTTAAAATGGACAAAGTCAGTTTTTATGCCTCCATTTCCTCCTGCCTTTTGAAGGAACACAGCGCTAAACTCAGACTTCATCTAAAAATACCCTGTGATTCAACTGCCTCTGAAGAAAATAAGGGTTCTCACGCAGAAAAAGCAAGCCTCTATATTTAAAGATGCTAAAGAATGAATGAAACCGTAATAAGCAAGCTGTGTGAAATAGCCATGCCATCCATGTGGCGCGTTGTAAGAGCTATAAGTCAAGACAAGAACAAATAAACACAGCCAAACTTGGAGCTTCCAGGTTTTTGCTTAGTGAGACTGATATCTACCTCTTCCTTGGGTTAGAGTGTTTGGGTGAAATGCCGCATCTCTTGAGTATCAGACCCAGGCTGGGTGATGCTGTCAGAATGTTCTTGCTCCAATAGGCAGTGAACTAGCAGCTTGTGGGCCACTGAACCCCCCTGTGACCCACTGAGGGGCACAAAGAGCATCACCAGGATCTCACAGAACGGAGCAAAACACTCAAGCATGGAAAATACTCAACGGGTACATGGGGTTTAGGTGAAACGTGACACAGACAAATGCAAACAAACAATGGGAGAATGTAGAAAACTGTTCGGGGAAAAAGGCATCTTTCATAAGGTAGAGCTATAATACATCATGCCATGTGTATTATTCTAATCTGACTCTAAGCATGACCCAATAGTCTCAGTTTTATTAAAAAGCAGGAAAACTATGTGACTAAATTATATGCAACTGATTAATCATTGTCTATCTTTAAAATTGATGCTTTGAAGAAAAACACTTGGACACAAACCACCTTTCTATGAAATGAGAAATAACGCTGCATCCTATTAGATTTATATCACCGGATGGTCTATGGTTTGGCCAAGATACGGCTTTAACTGTTTAAAACACTGTTCTCCTGACAGGGTAGGACTGCGGCTTATCCATTTACATTTGTACATTATCTATCATACATGAGAGTGAAATTTCAAATAACATTTGGAAGAAATAGGATTTTACAATGTTCATATTCTTTTGCCATTTGAAGCAATTCTTGAAATACCAAGGCTTGGAGTTTTTGCTCACAGCAAAAGCTGATGTAATTTCTATCACGCTAGTGGATTTAACATTAAAAACAAAACAACCAAACAAAAATCCACTGTTCTAAAATACTAAAGAATTGAATTCATCAAGGGTAAAACGTTCTGAAACTGAAATAATCTAATCTTTTACTAACATTAAAAGTTAGTCAATGTTTAAAACCCTACATTTATATTTCTAGCAATGTTTCTTCATATTGTAACAACTAACCTGAAGCCTTATGCAAGAGCTTTTGGTATTTTTTCTGCAATTAGCCATGCTCACATTCACAAAGAAGAGGTCCTTCAAACATCAACATTCTCAATAATAAATGATATATTTGGTGGTTTATACTTTGTTTCAGTGAGGGTTTTTTTTTATATTTACAAACATTACCAGGACAACTGCAATGCTCAAATGTTAATCTGCTTTTTAATTATACTGTAACAGGAGTTTAATTACTATAACCTCTTTATATATGTTACCCAGAATCTAGTTAAATACTCAAATAAAAGCCTGTATTAGCAAGTACTGTAATATATACTTTTCAGATTTCTTTCTTTCTCATATTTTACATGTTTAGTATAAAAAGAATTGTAAGAATAGTTGCACATTTAAGAAAGTTCTACTCTTACAGATACAAAATTACTACTCTTATAAATATCCACTGCTATAGATCCAAGATTAAGCAAGAGCCATTTCCTTGTTAATAAAAACCTTGCATATTTAACCAGAAGTATCCATATTAAAAGTATTGTCTTATTGAAACGGAATTCTCAATTGCTATTTCACAGGAAGGTAAATTCACCATAACTTACTATAGAACCGTTGTTATAAAAAAGAAATAATTTTGTTAATTACATCTCCAAACCAGCCTCAGTTTGGACAACAGTTTTTGCCAAACCTTTTCCATTTATTTTCTAATTCAAACTGCTGGGTCTATGCCATCACTTTCCTGACAGTTGACACCCTTCAATAACCTGTAAGGATTAGACAGACACTCTATAACATTTATTTTCCAGTCTCCAAACCAGTCCTTACATAATTTTGAGAATGTTACAATTTCAAAGGAAAGTGACCCAATATTCTGTGTAAAACTTTTTACCTACCAAACTGAATTCCTTGTCCTTAAATTAAATTGATAAGGAAGCACCATAAATGGTAACAGATAGTCCTTTGAACGGAAACTAAATTCGATTAAATTGAACGAATATAAAGTTATTACAAAGTAGCTTTTCATCCATTTTTACTCTTTATTGTTGCTTTACTGAGATCATTCTATAAGATGTTGATTGAATGAGAAAATTTAAATAATTGATACATTAAATTCAACCTGAAAACAATTAATGAGCGGAGTAAATCAGTGGTACAAAACACAAATAACAGAGCGGCTGTGATCAAGCTGAAATCTCTCTCTGGGATTTCTACAAGTGTTCCAAAATGTATTTATTTGTTTCTTTCTCCCAAAGACGTGGTTTTGCCAAAAGCTACGGCTGAAGCATTGTGCAGAAAGAGCACATCCTCATGAAATAATCGGACACGGCCATATTCTCTGCCTCCAGTTTTCATGCCCGACCTATGTTGCCAGGCTGTTCAATAAGGAGGGAAGGATATCTGATGTGGAGGGACAGAGTTGCTTCTAAATAATCACTCTGCAAACTATTCAAAAGTATTAAGTTGTTATTATTATTATTATTATTATTATTATTAATTATTAATTATTATTATTATTACATTAACTCACAATTCAAAAGGCTGCTGTCAAAAACCAGGCAGTGTGTTAGCTTAATGAAAAACTTAAGTGACAACAAGTAGACTCCTCCTGCTTCTTCCCACAAGAATACACACACACACAAACCCACGATTTCCTTCAATAGCTGGGGGTTTAGAACATTTTTTTCCTTTTTTTAACTCCCTCTGGTTGCTGATGTAACAAATAGTGCATACCAAGCACAGAAATGGCTGTCTCCATAGCAATTGGGGCAGGTTTTGTGGTTTCCCTAGTTACTCTTGACTGATAACCATCTGTTGTTCTCCTCTGCCATAGCCCCAAAGGGGGAAAGGGGAAGAAATGAGGAAGATAAAATGGGTGTTAGAGAATATGGAACTTATTTACCGTAGTGGTTTTTACATTTTCAGAAGGTTTGCACTTCCTTCAATCTCTGTTTCATTTATTGTTATCTTTGGTTGACAAGTATCAAATACCACATATAAAGAAAAGTTGAATTCCAAAATGTCACTAATCATTCACCTTATTAATAGGAAATCATGTTACCAAAATCAATAGGAAATAATATAACTAGTGATGTTACTATGTGGAAAAGTTGAAACTAAGGCACTTGCACAGAAAAAATATGCAGACATTTAAATAATTAGTAGAAATGTGTAATGTCCAAAGAGCATGGGGTAGAGGTGGCGCAGAAGGTTTGCACCCTGCTCGCTGCTGCGGGTGGAACCGGATCACTCTATAGCTGCCACTTTCCACCCCTGACCTGCAAGAACAGCTGGAAGTCACCTCTGGTTCCACCTCTGTGGCCAACACTTCCATCGAGCCCTGAGCCCCTTCATCCCCATTTGCAAGCCTGTGCAGTGTCCTAAGGGGACACAGGAATGGTGTGTCCGCAGGGACAGGCTCCCCATGTCCTCAGCTACAGGTTCCCTGTGTCCTCAGCGACAGGCTCCCCGTGTCCTCAGCTACAGGCTCCCCACGGCCATGTCCCTCCTGCAGGACAGCAGCACCACTCAACTTGCCTCACAGGCAGCCCCGGTGGCCCTGCAGCCCAAGTCACGCAGCGAGGTGTGTTCTATGAGCAAGGTCAATCTTTACACAGACTCGTGTGCCATCACAGTATTACTTGCACAGAACTAATAGCACATAAGTGATGCTCATTTTGAAGGAAAACCAAATAAGCCTCCGCAGGCTGGCTGTTACAGCAGATCAACATAGCAGCATGCAACTGGGGTTTGGGTTTTTCTCCTTGAAAATGATTCTGTGCGTATGTTCCGTGTAGTAACAAATCCATTACAGAACCAAAACTGAAAAAAGAAAGACACAGAATGCTTCATCCCTTAGTATTAAAATTTATATGAGCTGTCACTTGTTAGAGACAGACACAATTTGTTTGGCGCTACCCTTATCTCTAAACCATGGCTTCAGCTGCAGGAAACTCTGTTGAGTGCTGCAGCAAGGCTGGTTATTGCTGTGCTGGTTCTCATCTCCAGTGTGGGACAGGAGCGGACAGGACAGGGGTGACATTGCCACTGCCCCGAGGACACGGCACAAGAGCATCCCCCGGGTGCTGAGGAAGCCCGTGGGTACCGCCAGGATAAGGGGCAGGATGCAGCAAAGCAAGGGGATGCTTAGCAAACAACATAGTAATTCACGTGTTTCACTGTTTACATGTTTTTATCATTAATAATTCACTAAATTCAGCTTTGAGAGAAAAAAACAGGGCTCTCATGCCTTTAAGAGGCTTAGACTTTTTCAGCAAACATGAAAATTGCATGGCAGGATAGAGGCTGTGGCAGGGAGCAAATGCAATAGACCTCGGCAATTAAGCGAAGGTGAATGTGCCCAAGGGCCAGACACCAGAAGCTCCACTCTTACACAGTTAGGGAGATGACAGGGCAAAAAGGAATCTTGACATTCAGTCTCCAGACATCTGTCCCCTTTGAAATCACATATTACATTAGAGTAATTCTATCACCTGCACTCATACAATGGCTTGAGATATGTTTTCTAGCTCTTAAGAAAAGAATTAGGAGGAAATAATACCAAAATAGCAAATGTTGTGAATAAAATCACAGCAGAGTATCAGCCTTGTTACATGGCTGGTAAATTTGGGCAAACCAGTACAGAATCTTGAGGTTTTGTGATGTTTTTGTTAAATTAGAAAATTAATATTAATACCTAGTGGATGAATAGGCCAGTTATATCCATAGAGGGATGAAAAATTTTGAATATCTCAGTGCCTCATTTTGGTTTGAAGGATTATTATTATTATTTTTTAACGTGGTTGTATTCAGTCCCTCAGCATCCAAGAAGTGCTAAAATACTGAAACCCACAGTCACTGGAGTATCGTTAACAAATGCTACACGTTCCAAGATGCTGCATTAGTTTTAAATCACCCTGCCACGGGTTTCCAGTACTGATCCTGCTTAGCACAAGCTCAGAAGCTTTTCTACAAGGCTCCAAAGAGCATCTCATCTTGAATACTGCTCTAGGCTCCAATTTTAGGATAAGTGGCACTCCAGAGCACAAAAGCTGTGGGGGCAGCTCCTTTCAGGTGTTTTGTTTGACTTTAACCCTTTTCTCTTGTACTGATCAGGCAACAGCACTCACCTTTGAGACATGAACTTTATTCTAGTAATTTCTGCTGTAAAATTTGCCACCGAAAAATAACCAATGAAAAAATAAGTGTTTGCAATTACTTTAAGAGAAGAAGACACGTGGCTTAGCCAGAGCTTGTCTGTTCACTGCCTACCTGTCCGGGCATTAGTAAAGACAGAGATTTTGTTCGTAACACACACATGCTCCAAAAATGGCTGAGGTGCACATGCGGCTCCAAATTCTGACTCCTCACTCTGATTTCATGTTTCTCTGCTTTCCAGGTATGCGACTTCCAGGTCTTATGGGAAAAATAGCAGCAGAGCCCGGTACATCATATAACTGCACTCCAAAGGCTGCTTCCCTCTTACCGATATAAAACAAGACCAGCAATAGATACTATAAAAAATTTGAGATTTGTTTTCCAGTGGTTGCTCCAATGCACATGAAATGTCCTGATCCTCTGTAGTTAAGAGTCTTTATGTTTGTCATTTCTTAGCATCACATCCCATTTTGCAAGTCAGATCTGCGGTTGACTTGCAATCAATACTAGATAAGCATATGTACAAGTTAAGATGAATCGGTGCTAAGGGTGGGAGAGACGTTAGAATTTATCGTCAAGCTTCTGAGCTTTTAAAGCATTTACATCAAACTTCACTCTCACTACCGAAGGCGATGAATTCAAGTTCCACATCCAAATTCCCACTGGAATTACTTCTTATGGTTACAGCTCTGAATCCGCACTTCCTTGCCCCAAATTTGCTTGTTCTCCTATGTGAATTCAAACAAATAAGTTAACATAATATGTGCTATGGATTTCTGCATTACCCACTTAGGCTACAAAAACCTTGATGAAAGGGTGGGTTCTTGCTGTGCACTTTTACATATTTATTTATATTTGTACTATGTTCATAAAAATAGAACTCTGCACTTCTCTAGGCACTCTGCTTACATACGTAACTTATGTAGATACGTGTGTACATTTGCTTACTCATATATATATATATATGTATGTATATATTTATTTATGAGTAGCAACATTCCTGTTAGTCTGAGAAGGCTGGTAAAAGATTCAAAAAAGCACTAAAATATTCCATTTTTGTTATAGAATCCCAGAGTGTCAGGGGTTGGAAGGGACCTGGAAAGCTCATGCAGTGCAATCCCCCCATGGAGCAGGAACACCCAGATGAGGTTACACAGGAAGGTGTCCAGGCGGGTTGGAATGTCTGCACAGAAGGAGACTCCACAACCTCCCTGGGCAGCCTGGGCCAGGCTCTGACACCCTCACCAGGAACAAGTTTCTTCTCAAATTTAAGTGGAGCCTCCTGTGTTCCACTTTGAACCCATTGCCCCTTGTCCTATCTCTGGTTGTCACCGAGAAGAGCCTGGCTCCATCCTCCTGACACTCACCCTTTATATATTTGTAAACACGAATGAATTACCCCTCAGTCTCCTCTTGTCCAGCTTCAGAGCCCCAGCTCCCTCAGCCTTTCCTCACATGGGAGATGTTCCACTCCCTTCAGCATCTTTGTTGCCCCATTCAAATTAACCATCTCCTGACATACTCCATAAAGAAGACGTTACTCAAACCTTGCGTTTGTGGATTGTATCCCCCTCTACCATTCACTCCTTTGTCCAAATCTACACCATTGCTGGAACACCTGCAAAACTCACCTACGCTGTCAATATAATACCTGCATATCACAAATGAAAGCCCGAAACACCCAACAGAGCATTTACAGAACAAGAAGCGTTAGGAAAGAATAATTAAAAAAAAAAAGAACTTTAAAGAAGAGTCAAAAGAAAACCCAGAACCGATTGTAGAAAGGGAAAGCAAATAGATGACCTTGATATATGAAAGGGGAAACAAAAACAACATTGCTCTTGCTTATCTTAGGACCTAGTAATTATGGCAATTTTAAAATGCTTTGAAAAGTGCTATGGAAATACACAGCAAACTGGATCACAGTTGACCAAAAAAACAACCAAAAAAACCCACCAAAACCCATTTTGTTTTATTGTTTTCAAGCCAGCCAAATTCACATCATCTGTGAAATGTTTATTGCCCAGGGTAAGGACAGCAATCCATCCTGCAGATTTATGTTTACAAGCATTTTGGAACAAATGTTCCTACTTGAGCACCCATGTGAACCATAAGCATCCAATATGTTGGGATTACTACATTCAGTTTTTGTTAGCCGATCTTTCATTTTCTGAACAATGGTTTATAAAATCAGTGTGGCACTACTGTCTATCCTGTGGGAACAGGGCACAGAGCATAGGGGACAACTCTGCCGTATATTCACCAGAGAGTGTTTATTTCCACCTACATAAAACCATAGGTCTATTTCTTTTAATTCATAAAAGCAAATGGCATCCATCTATTTCTGGCATTTATGCAATTGCTGCAGCATTTGAGTCCCTTACCCTTTAAAATATTCATTAATCCACGCCGCAGACGCACAACTGTCAGCAGCATCATGAGGTTTTATAAAATTTCAGGGACTGAACGCAAAACTCCCAGTTCCACTAACCCACATCATTTCTAAATTAACCTCAGGACACGTAAAGTACCAGCTGAAAACACAGAACAGGGAGAGTTTCTATCAAAAGCTGCTGTAAGCTCTCATTGCCGAACACCACTCACTGCAATGGATAGTTATTGATCATGTTGCTGTTGTCACAAAGTAAAGGTATAGGTAAAACACATATAACAGCCCTAAAGTTTTACTGAATTGCAGTACTTGAAAAGAAAAATATAATCAAAAACCCTATTGGTACCTGACACCATCACATAAACTTAGTTCTTAAAAGCAGCCCAACAGGTGCTCAAGTCTTTTTCCAGCTTTCCTCCTGGATCACTGACCCTGGGTTGGAAACTCCACAGTTGAGAAACCCCAGTACCAAGGGACAACCATCATCTCCAGGACAACACGCTCTGCAAAACCAGGCTGACAGGTCACCTCCAACGGGCTTCGTTCCATCTTGTGGGACACTCGAGTGAGGTAACTTAAAGGTCTCTTTAGGAATAAATGCAGGACTTTTAATGAACTGAGATGTGAAAGAATTATTCCATTTTAAACAGCATCACGAAATAACTGCATCCCTAATTTAAAAAGGATATAGATAGAAGATTATTAGAATAATAATAATAATAATAATAATAATAATAATAATAATAATAATAATAATAATAATTATTATTATTATTATTATTATTATTATTAGAATTATGGTTCGAATTATTAACAAATTTCCACACCTTACATCTAAAATCAACAGCAAATATTGCAGATGCAGATTTATATAAAGGATTTCCTAGAAGTTATAGACTTTAATATTTTTGTATGTAGATTGCAGGGGTTTTTCAAGAAAAATATTTGATTTTTGAATTAACAACATCAACCTTCAGGTCATCTTAGACACTGTGATTTCTTAAACATGAATGGTTACATGTTCGTTCACACTTACTAGCCACTGAATAATGCTTCTATGAGCCTTACAAAATTGAAGCCATTAACAAAGAATCTTAAAAGTTAATTTAATGCACATGACTTGAAAATTTGCTTGCTAGGTGGTATTTTTTTATTTGTATTTTTTTTTTCCTGACATTAATCCATATATTCCCAGCAGAGACAGCTGCTTCCTCTGCTAGGAGTGTCATAACAATAAGGCAGCCTTGTGCAACACAACTTGGACTCTCTAGCAGGCTTAGGCAGCAAGTTGGGACCAAAAGACCACACCAGTTACCTTACCTGACCCTTGGAACAAAATCTCAAGCATCTAATTCATACCGAAACGTGACAGCACTCCAATAAAAAGGCCAGAGAAAAACCCTGCCTCCCCAAGTTTTCTTCCTTGCAATCAAAGCCACAAATCTTTGGTAAGTAGGCAAAGAGGATACCTGCAGCACTGGCTTCACAGGACATCTCTCCCATCCTTCTCCGTCATTCTCCGAGTGCTGCTCCCCCAACTCACAGTAAGAGCTCCCGCTTGTCCCCCCGCCTGAACATTAACCCTTCGTTACACTTCCAAGCCGCTCCACAGCTTTGAAAAGCAATGGGAGCTAAAAACCAAACCAACCCCTCAGCCACCACCACCCCTATGAAAATGGTTCCGAAAGCTGTGAGCCTCCTTACTCTGTGAATGGTTCCAGGCAAACCACTTGACCTCCCTTCAGGAGACGTTGTCCTTGTAAGACTGGTTTTAAAAGCAGGACCTAATCAATAGCTGATGCTGCATATGACCTGAGCTCGGGCATGTAAATTAAATACAAAATAAAGCAGGTTCAGGGGTGAAACTCACATACAGGGCTACTGAATGGCTACAAAGGAAAGCAGGAGGAAGAAGGAGAGAGGAAAAAACCCAAACAAATAAAAATCAATCCCATTTCTAAAGCTAATTTTCACACCAGAAAGATCCATTTCCCACCACACATCATGACAAGCAATTTTTAATGTGTGTGAAAAAGACCAATGTTTCACTGTACCGAGAAGTAAACTGGACGCGGTGACTTGTGTGTTGTGCATCTGGAAAAGCAGCAAGAACTGCTTACGGGGATCTTAATGCAAATAATTAGCATTAAGAAAGCTTGTGCACCGTGTCACAGTTCTACAGCCATTAGTTTATCTGTGTAAATGAGTTGCATTCTGGTTTTCAGTGAGTTGGTTTCTTTCTTTTGGAAAAGCATCGTTGCCTATATTCCACTATCAACAAAGCATGACTGCCTTATAAGCAACTCCTGATTGACAGGATATTAAAACAGAGGGAAATAATCTTGGTCATTCTTGAAAGTCTGATATTGCTTTAAAAGAACAATTACGAAATCCTCAGTTTCCCTAGTAAAACAAGAGAAAGGAAGAAGAATTCTCAGTGTGAAAACAGCACCTCGACAAGCTGTACATGCGTATTATCAGAGCGTCACTGTACTGCTGTTCAATGGCTTGGAAAAATAACTCCAAAAAGAGCTTTAGAAAAACCGCAAAGGACTGGAGCAGAGGTTACTTCCACAGGAAGACAGAATTCTCTCATTTGTTTCTTTGACATTTATGGGACAACCAAAGGGTCAACAAAAGCAAAATTAGATCCCACAGGCTTTTGGTAGGAAAAAAAAAGTGGAGGAAAATGGTATTCAGTAGCAGAAATCAGTTGTACAAATGAGACCATCATCTAACGGCCCTTTCCAACGCTGCTATCTCACAGTCACCCTATGTCATCTGGCCTTAAACAAAAGGGGTTTTGTTCTTGCCTACCTCAAAGCTATTTTACTAAAGCCGTTCTGGGATTTACACCTAGATAATCAACTTTACACTTTTTCCATTAATCTCATAACAGATATTTGAGTGCCTGAGGATTCCCTCCACGCTTCACTTAAGAGTTAGATCCTTACTCTACATTGGAAGAAAACAATGCAGATCCAACCGCAAGCACAATTTCTCAGAAATAAAAGAAAACAAGGATTTTCCATAGGAACTTCTCCATGTCCATGTGCAATTTACATGACCTGAGCTTCTTTTGAGGAAGTTTTAAAATGATGCAGCAATGTGGCTGTTTAAAAGGACTGTATAACATCCCTTGCTCTATGAACAGAGTGAACATATATTCATGTAAAACCAATTTATGATCGAAAGGCTGTAAAATACAATTATATAATTAGAGTTCAATTATTTTTTTTTCCTCTGAAAGTGTTTTCCTTTCTAGGCATAACTACTTCGGATTGAACTGAATTGCAGGTGGCTTCATTTTCATACGGCCACTTTATCTTCTGGAGCCACCCAACTGCAAGATAGCGGAGCCGTGTAACAGCCTGCACCACCGAATGAGAAACATAATCACCCCCTTCTGGGTTCTACATGTGGCAAGAAAACTATACGGGCTTTGTCGCCGTTGCTTTAAACACCTGGTTCTGCTCGCTCCCAGAAATATGCAGCTGAGTTCTGGGCTGGCAAAAGCCAAGCAGCAGCCTGGCTGAGGTGGGGTCAAGAAGAGGGAACATCCATCTTCCTCTGTGGTCAAGGAAGAGGGGTGCAGGAAATGTGGTCCCCCAATCAATTACTGAAATTAATTTTTGAGCCTAAGTCATTGTCTTCTGGAGGAAACAAGAATCCTGATTTGCACCAGTGTTTTCATCACTTTTTTTTTAAACAAAGACTAAAAATGAGAATTGTGTTATCCAGGAAAAAAAAAGTGATGCAGTATTAAGCAATGAGGAAGTTTTATTCGCCTGTAAAGGGACAACAAATCCAGGGAACACTGTTGCCTATGTACAAAATGAAATATCAACACTCAGTCCCAGTGAGATGGGAAAACAACTGGAGACTCCAGAGACCCACACCGGCTCTGCCTTGAAATCTGAAAAGCACTTTGGCTCTTCCAAACGCACCCAGGACAGGCGGCAGCGCTCCCTGCGTGTCCCTGCGCTGGAGCAGCGTCCCACGGGCATGGGGGGAGAGAAGAAAACTAAAAAGAACATTTAAAATAATAATAATAATTTTTTTTAAATGTCTCAATCAATGGCTTTAACTTCAGCCAGCTGGAAAGGTCAAGAGGAGAAGGCAAACTTTGTTCTGCGGATGGACGGTGTTTACAACCCCCACTTATTCATGGAGTCTGCACTGAAGTGAGGTTGCTGTGCTGTTTTGGCTAGAGCCTGCAAGCGCTGACCCCTCCATGCCCAGCACCACACCGCAATGATTCCGTACAAAAGGTTTGCATTAAATGTAATGAAGCAAATGACAAAATCAATAAACCTGGAATGGTGCGGGTATCATAAAAATGATGTAAATTCAGAGTTCACAGTGGTTATGAAGCTATTTAGAATTATAATTAAAACCAGTGCTATTTTTTTTTTCAGAATAAAAGCTCCTTTTGACAGTCACAGATGAATGTTACAGGAAATTTTCAACAAATGTATTCAAAATTAAGGTATGGCACAAAGACAGCATAAATTATCCAAAGATAAACTGCATGCATAGGTTAGCCTAAAAAAGTATAAAGAAAATCTGATTTTCATGCTTTTTCAACTGATGTCACATCCCATTTTAATCAAGTTTTATATCAAAAGGACAGTAAGAATACCACATAGCCTGTTTTTAAATCATGGTTATTTTCTGGAGTTTGTTTCTGTCAAAGAGACTTTCGCAAGACTAATAAAACAGAAAAGGGCCAAATCTGCTATTCATTACTCTCTGTACAAAAGCGGAGCTGCAGTATGGGTGTTGCATCAAAATTTATCTATGCTTTATTAGGATAAAAGAATAATCAGCCCACAGAGCACTGAGCAGAGCTCAGCAAAATAAGTAAGCAGACAAGTAATCCCTGAAAATATCAATAGTCACCCTGATTTTCTGTAGCTGATTTCCAACCCCAGATAGCGGATCCCATTAAACCTGCGGGGAGGTTTTCTCTTGTCAAGCTCTGGACATTAAGCTTGGGGTCTCATTAAAAATCTACAGCAACGTCACGTTGAGGCAAATGAATTACATACAACTTGAATCTCTAGATTCCTGAAACTTGTTTTTTAATTAGTTTCCACCTAATCAAACAAAATTCACTACAAATTTTAAATGTGACCATCAAGCCTGGGGTTCTCACACCCAAACACTGAACGTTTTCAGTCTCCCATGCAAATGGTTCCCATCCAAAAATTCTACTAATGACCAACTTTCAGAGTGGCACTGCTAATGGCTATAGAAGCAGGGAAGGCAATAAATTATGCAAAATAGAAAGCATAGGGAAGATCAGAACAGAATTTGAAGTAGATGGAAAGGCCAACTTAGGCCTGCGTGGTATGCTTCAGCTTTCCTGTCATCAGCATTAGGATTTTACCATAAGAACAAGGGAAGTGCTGCCTTAAAATGGTGCTTAAAGTACATTTCCAGAAAAGCTAAAAACAAGTGGTATTTATGCTTGTCTCAGGTCTACAAGAAATATATAGAAATCTAGAGTTTGCCTAAAACATGATATTGAATACAGTATATATTGCAGTAGATAAACTGAATAGAGAAACTGGGTAAACCAAAGTTACGTATAACCTTATTATGGAGGTAGTCAGCCCTGATTCACATCAGAACAATGAAAATTATAAGAATATTAAATGACACCAGATTAAATGCCATCAAACATACATCCTCCACTACTAAATACTGCAGGCTTATGTACTTCTATTTCATAGGTAGAGCACACTTAAGAGATATTTCAGCTTTTATTTATCTGACATTTTACTCAGGGGAGAGCAACCTTTACAGTGAGGAAATCTGTTTCTCAGGAGTGATGGTTTGGCTTCTAATGAGTTGTTGGTGACAGATCCCTTGCGGCTCCGTGAAACAAAGACTTCCTGAAATGCAACTGGACAGAACAGAGCAGACATCCACTCTACTTAATGCAGATGTTTTCATTAAAAAACATAAAATAAAAATCCACAGTGCACATTCAATCTGTGAAATCAATCTCAAGTGAAGCACAAGTGGTAGTTCAGCACATTCAACAGATTTAAGATCATTCTGTGCTGTTTAGTCCGCCTGGTGTTTTATTTATTAGTGAGGAACATGGGAAAGGGGGTTATATAAAGCAAACTGTGTTTTAAAAATACAAGTGTAGTCTAATCACACTACCCAACACAACATACATTTAAATACTTCTTTAAATGGTTCTTTTCCAGTATTTATCATGTGTGTTGCAGAATTTGCAGGTTATTAGTCTGCACATGTTTCTGCCATTGCTCCCTGATGCATTTGGGACCATGACAATCTGTTCAGGAATAAAGCAAGGAAGCAACATTCCCCTTAGCAGCTCTTCTCATAAAATACAGGAATATCCTTCATGTTGGGGCCAAACCGTGCAGCTCACCATGCGAAGAGCTGACATAACATTACTGCAGAGCATTCGCAAAAATGCACTATGGATACTGAAATTAACTCACTAGCTAGAAAGATCAGCGCTGAACTGGCATCTTTTACTATCAGTGGACAATGCAAAAATCCCACAAAGCTTTCTTCCCAAGAAGGTAAGTTTGAATAACGACTGCTCCTTACGATATGAGAGATTTACGCTAAATTTTCAGGATTGTAATGACGCTTGAAAAACACCATATCTCTTGACTATCATGGTAAACTGGTAGAGAGCGCAGCCATTCGGAAGGCATAGCCTGGGGGTACCACAGCCTAGAAAACCACAGAATTAACTCCTCATTCAAACACTGTGCTCACCCCTGGCCCTCCCGTGAGTGCGGGGAGCCAGGCAGCCTGTCCCCAGACAGGACACACACCTTGTGCCCAGGGACATCGTGCCCGGCACATCCCACCTGGCCGTGTACAAATGGCAGGAGAAGAAACTGTGATTAAAAAGATGCGCTTTCTGAATTACATTTTAAGTTTTAACCTCTGCGTTCCTAACAGTTTTACTTTTGGCCACGTCTGTGGCAGCTGTGACGTTTTGATGGCAACGGGTAGGGTGATCTGTGAGGCACCTTCAAATGGGGACAACAAAAACGCAATTCCTCCCTACGCCTTCCTGCCGGCTGCAAGCCCAGCTCCACAGCACTTAGGGCTTTTTTCCTTTTTTTTTTCTTTAACTTTTACTATAGGATAGACAAGAAAAGTTATTTAGAAAGATCAGGGTAGGAAGATTTTAAAGGTTAGTGATTCAGAACTGAACAAACTGGAAGACGGGGAAGCAAAGGGATGATCCATGCCGAAGCGTCCTCAGGCAGCACAGCCAGCAGCAGCTGCCCAAGCAGAGCTGGATCCACAGCCGGTCGGTCCCTCCAAAGGTGGGTCAGGACTCTCATGCAACAAACGAAGCAACCGGCATCTCTGCTGCTTGGTGCAATCGCCCTCTGCACCAGGCCGGCTGAGGATGGAAAGACGCGAGCATCACCGTACCACAGAACATCCACTGCTAACACTCAGACTCTGCTTGGTTGGCTTCGCATATCTCACCTTAAATGCGTTCTGCAAGGAACATGCATGTGCATTTCAATCAATCATAGCTTTTTAATGAGTTATTTGTGAAATATATGCTTTTTGCATTTATTATGAGGGGTAGAACAGATGGCAAAAGCTCAAACTAATATATTCATAAAATTAACTTACGCTGCAGGTGATGTTTCTCCATAGAAGCCGGTAAGTTGGTAACGTGTTATTTTAGCATTATAATAATGGTGCATTACAATGGAATGTCTAGAAAAGCAAATGTGATGGCCACAGAGATCTCCCTTGAATTCATTACGGTCACTACCACAATGAATACCAATTACAGGAGACAGAAAGGAATACACTGTTGGAATACATTGAGTGCAGTGTGAATTTACAGATAAGGAGGAGAAAAACTATTTGCAAATTTTTAAGGTTCAAGTAATATGTTCTTTTCACCCCCTACAGAGTGCAAAAGGCTTGTCTCTAACGAGTATTTTCAAATAGCTGTTTCAATACCTCCGATTTGTTTTGTCAGCTCTGAAAACACTCAAAAATACCAGCTGAGATCAAAGCAACCTGAAATCTGTTCCATAATACAAATTTAGACTTCCTTTACATTTTCATGTATTGATATTTAAAATATACTGTGCCTTTCATGCACATCATCAAATACAGACGCACTTTGTTCAGTCTGTAGAAGGGTACATAAGCAAACGCACAAGCCAGCATGTGATAAGCAATTCTCCTCTAGCCATTTCATTGCTTTTATTTGAGGCCAACCACTAACTTCAGTAGACTTAGTCCAGATTTTACACCAAACGAGTGGAAAATCTGGCCTACCATTTATCTTCCTCTTTTTGTTTTATTTAACTGCAAACTGCAATGGTAACGCTGAATACCGTACACAAACGTGAAGAAACTAACGCCAAGAATTTCAGAGGGCTCCGGATAACTCCCTTAGTCTGTGTTCTCAAGGGAATCTGTTAAGTTTTCTAGTGTAACATTTCATTAAGATATACTGTGTATTTATGTACAGCAAATAACTCAGAACCACTTGCTTGCTTTCTGCTAGTGAAATGGCTACACACAAATCAATCATTATTTCCCTGGTTTTATTCATTATTTTAACTCGACAAGCACGTTTAATTATTTCTATTCTATGGCTGAATGGCAAGTATTACAAATATGCTCTACAGTGCTAGTTGCAATGGATACAAAAATTACATAGGAACAGTTTCATGTTTTGCGTAGGTGAATGCAAAACACCTCCCAACTTGAAAAGCAGGTTCAGCTTTTTCCAAAACCTGAATGTGCAATTTGGATGTTTAATATTTGTAAAAGTCACATGGATTGATGCTAATAGTAGATGCATGCAGAAAAAGTAGGAGTATCTTCCAGGAAAAGCCATTTAACAAATAAAAAACTGAAACTAATAGTCAGAAAAATATTTTACAGCACTCGCACAGCTCTGACTTTTTATATTGCACATGTAATGTGACCACTAGGGAAGTAAATGTGTAATGACTTAGAGAAGTGGTAAATGTTACATACGTGCTTATGTATTTCTGCATTTTTAAAAGAAATCTAAATGCTTGATTTCTTCCTCCAAAGGAACCGTTAGGGCTATAAAGAAGAACATTATCCGCAATTTCCTAAGTGGCCCCAGGATGCAAGGAAAGTAGCTTGCAGGTCTAGTAATATGAGCTATTATCTTCAGTGCGGCTGAGAAATATTTAGACAGAAATGCAACGAGCCTGTATTATCATGACAGATGAACCTGTTAGCCTGTGTTTTTCTGAATCCCGGCACTACCAAATGCTATCTTACAATCAAAGCCTACAAAAGGAAAAAGACAGAAGCTGAATACACACGAAACTGAGTTCCAGCAAATCAAGACCAAGAAATGGCAGCAACTGCTCAGAGAACAAGCAGGAGCTGTGTAATTGAATGTGGCCCCAGCTCTGTGGGCTGTTCAATGGGGTGTCTCCCCTCTGCTCTGCCATTCTCCCCACACATCTACACTGCAAATGGATTCTGTTTTCCTCTTAGCAAATCATTTAGCGTCCTTTGGTCGTGTGGACACAGCTCCTGCCACCAGCACTTGCACCGTGCCATGGATCTAGACGCTGACAACAAGTCTGTGTCCTCTGCATACACACGCCGTGTACATTTGTGCTCTCACTGCCTATAAAAGTAGCTTTTCCTGAGAGGCGCAAGGTGGGGGCAGGTGACAAAGGAGCAAGACTCGGGGAAACAAGCAACCAGGGTCCTGCCATTTTGGTCTCAGGCAGATCTCTATTTGCTGGTAAGTCTCAGGCTATCCATTTTCCTCACTGCAATGCTGCAAAATAAAGGAATAAACTTCTGCCAAGAGACGGCAAGGGGACACAGGGCAGCAGTTTGCCAGGAGGAGTAATTCTTTGCAATCTGTGCACGTCTTATGGGGGAACGATCCTTACAAGACAAGCAGCTCCGGTATCACCCTCCCTCCAGAATCACATTCCTGCAACGCTTGGCAATCCCCACACAACGCGATGGGTTGTGTTCAGCTACACAGTCCTGAACTGAGCAAAGTGAGAGGAAGAGCTGGGAATATACTGCCGTAACCACAAGTAAACCCCTAACGGAGAGGCTGGTGCTCTTACAAGATCTTTATTTGAGTCAAGCTTTGCACATTTCTGTTCTAGGAAGCTGGCTGCCCTTGGTACAGTGGGCTAGGCCGCTTAATTCACCAGGAACGCCTCACCAGAGAAACGCTGGATGCCGCGATGTGACACAAGCAGGGGAAACGTGCCAAAATCCAAGAAGCGGCTCTATCTGTTTTTATGATGGAAGGCCACGGCTGACAGTGCTGAGTTAGCCCAAAGCTCAACGAGACCCACATTCATATACTTTAATTCTTGAAATAAACGTGCTTACTCGGGGCTGGATTCCTGCAAGAGACATTTCCTGCTCTCTAAGTAATAAGGAACAGAAATTGAACACAGGTGCGCACTGCAAGCTGGCCCTCGCTTGCCCTTTCTTGTGCTGCTCTTCTAGGACCACTGAGCAGCGTTTACATATCTATTCTGCAATGCGTTCAAAGCGCCAGTTTACACCCAGTTCCCAAATAAGTTCACCTCTGGTAATGGACATTATGTGTTTAGTAAACTTTCTAAAAGCTGTATAATTATTTCTATAATTTAATCAGAAGTAGACTTACTAGCTTATTGCATGCAGATGCTTCATTTGATTTTACAGTTAAATAGCAGAAAACACTTGTTATATTAAAATAATTCACAAAATGAACTTTCTCCCACTCAGGAGTTTTAAAGCCTCGTCTTGCCAGCCTCTGCTTTGGCTTCACCTCATGCAAAAACCTTGGCCTCCTGACATTTAAAAGCTCTTGTTTAGCACAGCTCCTCTATGAACCCATTTTCCTGGGCTCACTGCTCTGCTAAGAGAATGACAAAAGATATAAAGCTTTTCCCATTTAAAAAGAAATGCACGGTGAAGAATACCCTGAAACACTGCTTTCTATAACACTTTTCTTAAAATTATTTCCTATCATCACAACATTTTTCTTTTATTTTTAATGACCAAAACTGTAGCGGTATCAAGCCAGTTCTGCAGTTCGGGTGCTCAAGGGACATCACCAAAGACTCTCATCCCTCAGCACACACAGCATCACCTCTTCCTTTAAATTCAGGATTTTTATCTATTTTATTTTATTTTTACACCAGTATGCTCCAACTGTTCACAGCCTGACATTGTGTTGCTCGCTGCTATGGCCCTGATGAGACAGGGTAATTCTCACAGAGTTTCCAAATGGCACCCACTATAAGTTACATTAAACCCTTCAGCTGAGCATTTCAGTGCCCATATCCTAAATCAGTTCAGGCCCCAGCTTAGTCTTTTGCATTAACCTTGCTGCATTTTTTCCTGAGGAACACTTTACAAACCGCTGTTAAAGACAGTGTTAATCTGGGGACCTTCACGTGGTCTAACACTTGCAGTGGACCTGTTATAATATCTACAGAGTTATTTTTTTCACAACATTTAGACACTTTCTGGAGTAACTGGAAGAATCTGAGGCCATGTTAAATGTCAAGCCGTGACAACAAGGACCATTCCATGCCAGCCTTTCCCGATATCAATTCTAAAGATAAACTAGAAAGGGTCGGAGAGCGTGGGAGAGTATGTAACTTATTTCTTATGTCCAAAAGTCTCCAAGACCCCTCAAAAACATGCTTTCTAAGGTGGAAGAACACTGAGATGGTACAAGAAATCTGCAAAGCGATAACCTTAGGAACGGCTGACCCTGCTGCTCTCATGTCAGCGTAGGTTTGTGTGTCAGGGAGTCACTGGGAACCAGCACATCTAAGCCTCTAAGAGCTTTAAATATTAACTTGGTTCAACTTGCATCCCACCCTTACCGATATTGCTGCAGAAATGTTGATGTGTCTCCAGCAGCAAGGTGGCTCAAGGTTCTGTCACATTTTTCTCAGCAACTCATAGGCCACCGATCTGTGTCTGGAAGCAACACTCATCTGATGTAATGAACCACCCCAGATACACAATTCACCTGTTCCTTATAGAGGAAAAATAGTTCTGAGTTCTGGTTCATCTGATGTAATGAACCACACCAGATACACAATTCACCTGTTCCTTATAGAGGAAAAATAGTTCTGAGTGAAAAGTCTGCTTCTCCTGCTATTTACCTAAACAATGAGTACTCATTGCTCACATCTGTTAATTAGACTACTAAACTTTGTGCTCCTGCTGAACTTGAGTTCAGACTAGATGACCTCCAGAGGTCACTTCCAACCAGAACTATTTTATGATTCTGTGATAACTTCAGTATTCCTGAAAGACAGTGGCTACGGGGAGGCACTTCCGATGCTGTGTCCCTTACAGCAAATTAATAGATACTGCCTAAATTGACAGTCACAAATTTTGTTAAAGCTTTAGATGCCAAGACTTAGAGAGTTCCCCTGAGGACTCCAGCCATCCATGCCTTGCTATCAGCTCAGGTAAAGTTGGGAGCCCGGTTCCTTCTGTGCTGAGATTGGGGGCAAAAATTACAGGACACCTGTGATTTTTCTGACAGCTTACCAGAGGTGAAATCAACTCCAAATACAGATGTTACTATTTTAAATGAAGTTAGACAACTAACAGTGAATCACAGTCGGAAAAGGTAGGTTTTTGTGACCAGAAAACATCTACTGTTCCTCTAGATTATACAATGTAAGTAAAGTTGATGCTAACGTGACAAAAATGCCATGCTTCTGTCTAAAATCCACAATCTTACAAACTAGACCTGTTCACACAGGTCCTCAGGTGCTCCTCCACTGAAAAGGAGGCTTAGATGAGTTTAAACGGCCCCTCAGGATGCGTTTTCTCCAGCTGACAATCAGGTAAAAAGCCTTCACACCCGAAAAGCCGAAGTCGCTGTTGAACACACCAGCAGTAAGTAACAAGCCATTAAAGAAACACAAGCTCAGGATGCTGAACGCCTGCAGAAACAGCTGCACGTGTTACACAATGTGTAAAAGCCTTCACGCCCTGTCTGCCTGCAGGCCTCCAAAGGAGCCTTGCGCACCGCTCAGAGAGACAAGGGCCATCTCACCGCCTTGTTCCTCTGCTCATGTTTCCCAGTTTGCAGGAGGTCCTGCTTTGTTTTTTTGCGGTGCTGTCTCCCTTGCACGAACCCCAGTGATGTGATAGACCCCACAGGACAGCATTCCCAAAGAAGGCACAAGGACTGTGCTTTGCTATTGGATGTGGACACGGTTATGCTCTGACTCCTGCTGACACCCCTTAGCAGCCTAGAGGAAAAAATTTAGTCTGGACACTAAAGAAGTTGTTCATTGGGGCAAGAAAACTGAGCATGGATATTTTGCAAGACTGTTACGTAGAAAAGTGCACGTTTTCAGATCTGCTTCAGCTGATCCTTCTACTAATTAAACAAAAAAAAAATAATCCAAACCATTTACACGATGCTTACAATATAGAACATGTTGGGGTCACAGATTTCAGGTACCGGTGTGGGAACACAAGGCTAAAACTAATGGCTCTGAAACGGTTCTGAGCGCAGCTGCATTTTTGTCAGGAAATCCCGACTCTGGCTGTTATTTCCTCTTCCAATTCACCTTGTGTTGACTCCAATGATGCCAATGGTGCATTAGCTTGTGGGTGCACACAGAAATGCATTACTGGTAAGAAACATGTAAGAGCCTCTAGCAGCTCTGGAAATATAGAGCTGAAATTCTTTATTTACACATATTTCAGACTACATGTTATAGAAAAGGCTAGACCAGACTAGCTTATTAGCACAAATGGCAAAATGCACTTTTCACTCTTTAATGGCTTTTAAAAGTTCCTTTAATTTTTGATACATATAAACTGTCAAAGCATGCACAGTTTATTTGCCAAATTGTTATTTTTTTTCATTTTCTGCTATTTGTCCTCAAGCACTGTACCTGTGTGCCACATTTACCATACGTACTACATCTAAGTGAAGTTGTTCAATTCTCCCCCAACTCTACCAATTCTTTTCCTATGAGTATCACGCTTCAAGGCTTGGACAGTGATTTCACTGGATTTTGCAAGGAGGGATAAAGCCCTGAAGTCTATTTTTCCTTTACTCGGAGGTTACACACACACAGCAGCGCCCGTGGCTCCGGTCTGTGCTGCACAGAGTTACCGTGGGGCACCGGAACAGACTGAACAGACGGATGTGACCCAGGGAGAACGGTTTTCACCACAAGTATTAAAGACATTGTCACTTACAAGTTCTTCACATCAATGATTCCTCGAAAGGCCTTTCTAGGGATTCCTTTTATCTGATTTTCGCTCAGGTCTCTGAATAAGGGAAGAGAAAAAAATACATTGTATTAATGAAAAGAATACATTTCTCAAATCTACACGAGATAATGGAACGTAAATGCGTTTGGAAATGTAAATATTTCTGGATTTGTAAGATCACACTATGTCTTATACTTTATCTCCTCTAGAGCTCTGTGACATGAGCTGAAATGACTCTCTGACGAAAATCACCAGAATTCATGATACAAATGACATAACTTCCAGAAAACTTGACTCAAATGTGGTCACGACAGCGGTGCAATGCCGCAATGCCGCAGCTCGCTGTCAGGTACCTGCAGCCAAACCTATGCCTTCAAACTGAACACCTGCAAATGTCATTTCCTCACCATGCTCCTGTTTACTGCCCACAAAAACACTGCGATCACAGCCCCTCATCTGAAATTAATATTCAGGAAAAAAATGACAATCATTCTCTTTCGGGTTTTGTAAATTTACAGTGAAAAGATCTTGATCATTAAAAGAAAAAACAAACAAACAAAACAAAACAACCCTGCATTATGTATCAATAGGAATGACACATTTTTAAACTTGTTTAAAAAACAAACCACCAGCAATTCAGAATGTCTTTCTGGTACTTAAAACATGACAATGTGCTTCAATTTAAATCATTACATCTGCATTGCGAGTGCAGGTAGAGCAATGAGCACTGCAGGTTACAGTTTGCTGTTACACAACCTGCAGCCAGTTGCTTTTTCCTTTGACGTGCTATGAATATTTCCCCTGAAATTTTCCAAGTTCACACCCCCATCCCAGTGCCACGGGAGCAGGAAGAAGGCTCCAGGAATTAGGGGGACACAAACACAAAGTCAGAAATCTGCAGTGTTTTCAGGTGTGGAAAAGCAGCACTCACAATGATCTCTGAGCTGTGCCCTGTCAGCGTGGAAATGGGGAGCAATTTCACTCCAGTTCAGGGTACAGAGTGAGGGGAACAGAGCAGCACAGGGAGATGAAAGGAAGGGAGAAGAGCGGGAAAGAAAAACAGAAGAAATAAGCAATTGGAGGAAATGGAAGGTACAGGGATGGCTGGAGAAAAGGACAAAGAAAGGCGACCCCACGGCGCGGGAGATGACACAGTGCATCGCTTGGTGTGACTGTGTCCCTGTGCTACACAAGCCCAAGACTTTGCCCCAATTTCAGAAAGAAACCCTGACTATGCCCCAATTTCAGAAAGAAACCCTGACTTTCTAATGCTTATTAAGACTGACTGGCAGTCATCTGTACTCCCCAACAGCTCCTCTTTTCTGTAAGTACATTTTGTGTTGCAGCAAGCGCCCTTCCTAGGCTCCACCAAATTGGCTTTATCAAATGAGAGGCCAGAAATCAGAGCCTGTCACAAAAGCCCACAGTGACATCGCGGGTCAAGACGTGTCACCCCGGGCTTTATTCTGCTTTCCATCAGGCAGATAGAAAAAAAAAAGGGGACTATGTCCTTGTCATGAGACTAATTCAATTTATACCAGTCATGCAGTCTACACCAAATTCTCAAAGTAGCCACAATTGTCCATTCAGGCTATCACACACAAAAATGTGCTGCTGGATACAAGTCTCTTTTTCAAGCCAGATTAAAATTCTTTGTGACCTTCACAATTTGTTTAACACTGATCCACACCCTGACCCTTCCTTCACCTCCCCTTTCTTGTGCCAGCAACAAAATATTAGTTCTTTAAAGACAGACCTTCAACCCAGACAAATGTCCAGGCGACCCAAATGGAGAAGAGCTGAAAGCGTATTTCAGACCTACAAGAAGGAATTCTTATGCTGAAGACCCATTTCATGACGAGGAATCACTTTGGTGTGACACTGAGGCACAGCAGAGCTGCACCCAGCGGTAAAAGTGTGACAAAATGGCTTAGGAAGGCAAAAACTAGTAAGATCTGAAAGCACGAGACACACACAAAGCAGAACAAAAAGGGCTTGACACAGAAGAACTGTGTGATTGAATAAAACCCCACTAAACCCAGCAACACTTCGAGTTGCACTTGGCCAGCATTTTATCGTACATTATTTTCAAATCAAGTTTAAAAATAAATTAGGTTTCCAAGTTCATTTGTTGTTGTTCTTGTCATTTATTTGTTTTGTTGTTTGTGGGGGTTTTTGTTGTTGTTGTTGTTTTTCCTAATATTATCATGGTCTAAAGGGCTAACTATATTTTAGCTCTCTGCTTTGTCCTTACGCTCAGGTCTCACTTGCAGACCAGCAAAACCAGGAAATTCACACATTTTCTATAACAATCTTCTTGTAAGCTGTATTAATTTTATTTCCCATGTAGGCGCTTTCCTCTAGCTAACAACACTGCCTCTCTAAACCTCCAGGACCATGGACTGAATTCATAAATGCCCCTCATACTCTGAAGAACTGACAGTCTGAATGGCGTTAGTGACACAGCATGGAAGAAAATTCCCAACCGCATGCTCGGTTTTCCATAAGTACCATCTCAATTTATAACCCTCCCCTTTTGAGACAGTTAGAAGGAGCGACCATCTCTGCTTCCTAATGCTATGCCAAACTTTTGTTGAGCGCCTTTCATAAGCAAACAAACACCAACCAGGCTCAGCCTGCGCACTTCACAGAATTTGCTCCGAAGGGCAGAAGGATGTAACGAGCAACTTGTCTATATAGTTTATCTTAAAGTTTCAGCTTTTCATTCCCTACATCTCATAATAGACATAATAAGCAGCTCTCACTGACATTATGTAAATTAAGTCTTAGTTATTAGTAACTGCAGAAAAACAGATAAACAAATGTGAGGACAAAACAAAAACCCCCTGAAACAGGCAAAAAAAATGAGTTATGGTATTCAAGAAAAAATGAACAACTAATCTGAAGAAAAACTAAATGATGATTACTAGTACATTTCCTGTTTCTTATACAGAGGTTTCAAGCTGTTTATTTCTGTAATGGAAGATGAGTTCAATGCCTGGATGTGTGATGGATCTTAAGGAGGAATCAGAAAAATTCCAGCTTTTGAGGAACACTCAGGTAAGGTTACACAGGAAGGTGTCCAGGCAGGTTGGAATGTCTGCAGAGAAGGAGACTCCACAACCTCCCTGGGCAGCCTGGGCCAGGCTCTGCCACCCTCACCAAGAAGACATTTCTTCTCATCTTTAGGTGGAACCTCCTGTGTTCCAGTTTGCACCCATTGCCCCTTGTCCTGTCACTGGTTGTCACCGAGAAGAGCCTGGCTCCATCCTCCTGACACTCACCCTTTACATATTGATCACCATGAATGTGTCACCCCTCAGTTTCCTCTTCTCCAAACTAAAGAGACCCAGTTTCACCCAGTTCAACCCACCACACAGCTTTCAAGCAGTACAAATGGCACAGAGATACTGCCCCAGCCCCAGCAAAGTCTCTTTTACGACATATCCCCCCCCGCCTCCTTCAACCCCAGTCCTGTTCGATGGAAACACGCTTGGAAAGGCCTCGGCAGGTCACAGAGGAACCCACCAGGTGACTAGATGATCTTTGATGGTCCCTTCAACCCAAACTACTCTATGAAAGCACAGCAGGACACGATGCTGGACACATTGGACCAACAGCTTCCAGAGGCAGCACCACATGGTTAGTGCCATCGTTTCAGAGACGAGGACACAGAGGAACAGGTATTCAAGAACTTCAGCTGCAAGCTGGCACAGATCAGAGACACAGGAGCCAACCTGATCCAGCAGCAAACACACCCTCACAGACCACACGTTAGACTCACCCTGATCCAAACGAGAGCTGGCACAAGTCAATACACTTTTTAGTTCTTATTTTAATTTAACTAAAATGCTTTGGACACAGATTAACTCCCTCTGCAAGTCTAATGCTGTTTTCCTGATCCTCAAATGTGAATTGCAAGAGCTTTATTGATAAAAGGATTGGAAGGGGAAAAAAATCCCTCTCCAAACTGCTGATGTTTTCTAAGTGCCTCTGGAGTCTTTGCTACAATGCTGGGTTTTAGCTTCTTACTTTGACACCGGTTATTGCATACTAAGTGAAATTTCAACTAACATAGCAATAAAAGACATTAAGACTCTTTTCTCTTTTTTAAATTTGCCAGTGACAGAACGTAAATCAGTTAATTGGAACACGGACCCTACGAACATTTGTAAAATAAGAGCCCTCACTTGAACTGTAGATCTAAAAGATTAAAACAGCTACTTTAATACAACTCACAAAGTTATGGTGGTACTAAAAATAAGATGTACTACATGGAAACGAGGAAAAGAAAATAAATCCCGATAGCTTTATGCTGAAGTTGCCACCATTTTCAAAAACAAACAGAAAATCCCTTTGAGCAGTTTCCAGTTGTTTTCCAGACATTTTTGCCATACAGATTCTAACATTTAAAAAAACTGTTTTTAAAAAAAGCACTTGACTGAAAAGCAGCTTGATTAAGAAATACTTATTGTGGGTGAACACTACTCTCTTATGATTTCCCCTGCACAAATGAGCCAAAAGATCATCACTCAGTGTTCTCCAATTAAGAACTAGACTTGCCCTTAATGTCTAAGAAGCTTAATGCGAAGACTTAAAGAACTAGTCAAGAGCAAACGCTTCATAGCAGAGCATGTATCTTTCCCAATATGTTATTATATGTCAATTCGATAATAAAACAGTAAACTCACAGAGTTAACGGTTAACACATGGAACCAACATGCAGCTAAAATGAAGGAAAAATCCAGAGTAACTAACCTGATTCCGTCAAGTACCTTCTAGCTTATCTACAATTCAATTGCTTCTTGGAATACCAAAGAGAGCTCACACACAACTCTTTGGTGGCAGCTGATACAAGACTATAACACATTGACTCTGGTCAATTCAATTGTACGGGGATTTATAAGCTAAAAAACCATTTCAGTCTTATGCATTTACAAAAAAATAAAATAAAATGAAACATTCCTGAGGTTTTGTGCATTAAAGTTTAGTGGCTATTCTTCAACTCAACATGTCTTTGTAACTAGACTAAAACCAGGCTGAACCACTCCTCAAAAGGTCACATACTTAACACAACCTGGTCACTGCAATTTGTCTCATTAGAACTCGTTTTAATTTGTACAGCATGTTACACATAAACTCTATCCTACAGCCTTTTACTGAATTAACACAATTAAGAAGTTAAAGAGTAACAGACGACTAAAAATTAGGGACTATAATCCAAAGAGAAAAGGTATCTCTAAGCAACACATAATAGAAGATAAGCAAGTGAGTGAAGTGGGGAATGATGTAAGTCAGGTTTTGGATCTGGAGGTGTAGGTGCCAGTACATGCCAGCTCAAGGATGCAGGCACTGAAATCAGATCAAAACAGACTCTGTAGATATATTCAACTACATTTTTTAAAAAATGTCTCTGTATCACATTAAGCTGGCATTTCATTCACAGGAAAGAATGGAAGATTTTTTCTTCCTGTTCTGCCAAAATTGCGTGGCAGTTCTTTAATGGTTTAAATTAACATTTAATATTTTCAACAGCTAAATACTTTTCTCACCTAGGAGCTATTGCCCTAGTATTTCCAAAACTGTCCAATATTAGAGACTTTTCCCGTTCTATAGATGGATTAACAAATAACCGAGCTGTTTAGGGGAAATTGGTAACCTTGAGCCTCGTAGGTATGCAAGATAAATTCAAGATATTGATAATCTTCACACTGACCACATCAGCACCTCTGTTTTCAGGAGGGGTCTTACGCACTCAGCAAGGCAATGGCCTCCCCCTTGCTCTATGTTCAGCGTAAAAGACGGGATTTACCATGAAGTAGCAGTTGGAGCTCTTGGTCTAAAAGGAAAATGGGTAAGTCTTGTTGCCGATGGGCTACAAGGCAAGAGCTGAAGAACAATAGTGTTGTATAGCATTATTCTGTGGAAACTTGGCATCACTGCTGGTTTTCTAAAAGGAAAAAAAAACATTTCCTGCTACTATTGCAATAAAAGTATGGCTGCTGACAGCATCCGAGAACTGCAAAACAAAAGCAGGTCCTACAGATGTTTTGTATCCTAAGAGTTGCAACGTGATGGTGTTTTTGCTAAATATAATATAGTTGGATATCAACCGATGCTCTGGGAAGCCACTGAAGAGATGCTTCTAGTTTGGCTTTGTTCGTTTTAAAGGAGAGAATTTAGCTCAAAAATTCCAATTAAACCAGTCCTTGCTGCTTTCACACAGTCACACATGACTGCACAGTCCTACCGCTGAGCTCCCCGAAGACTAACACGACGAGTTCTGTGTTGGTGGAGCTTTACAGTGAGGTGATAGATGGTAACTCTGTACTTCAACATTGTCTCATGTGCTCTAATTAATACAAGTCACACACCCTCATCTCAAGAGCAGGACACCCAACACAGGCTGAGCTTAAAGACTGGGGAAGGGTGTTCGCTAAGCAATCAAGGAGGAAAAAGATCTCAGCAGTAGTTTATTACTTCAGCATCATCATCTGCTTTCTCCAAAGCCAAATTAAAAGCCATCTGTTAATAAAGACCCTTCAAGGGACCCAGCCTACATGGACTTGGACAAATTCATGACTTTGGACCTGACACAACTACAGGGATCACTCAGTACGTGGAGAAGTCTTTCTAAATGTCTAAATGAACAGAGGACACGCTTTTGTGCACGCTTCTTAAGAGGTTCTTAAAATTTTCTTAGTCACTTCAAACAAAAAATAGTCTCACCCTGTTTCACTAAATGAGACACGATGCTACAACATTTGACTGTCAACGCATCCAACACAAAACCAGGAAAAAATACATCTACTAGGATATCTTTAACAAGGTCAGTAAATATTTTTATATTCTACTAAATGAACTGTAAAACTAATCTGTGTATCAATGTCCAATTAAAAGCAATATTTGTCTTTAGGACTTCTATTCTTCCTCCCTCCTCCTGTGATTTCCAAAATGCCGAGCAAATAGTGAGCAGACAGCATTTAGGAGACTCTTATTTTAAAACCGCCCATGTTAAGACAGATCAGAGTTATCATTTGAGGAGGCAGCATCTGTTTTGCCTTTTGGAACATACCCACAGAAAACAAATTTTGCCTCAATGTCTTTATACTCAACTTTGGACATGACCAGGAGCAGGAACTGGAAAGTAACCAACAGTGGACTCAGTGAGAACATGTGAAGAGAAGCACCTCTCTGAAATATGATCAAGCTTCTAACTCAGGAATGACAATAAGGCTTCCTTAGTAGTGGAATTTTATATAGGTTTTTAGTGCTTTACAAAATGGTATCAATACTAATCCTTCATTTTTATCGAGGAGACAATGTGACTAGAGCAAGGTCCTCTAACAGGGTGTGGGAAGAGACAAAAAATCCCTTGAAAGTCACAGATATTAGTTATTCCATTTTATGCAATTTATACATTAAGTCTTACTACATGTGGTGAGATTGGCAGAGAAACAGCATGCACACTTCTGACAATGTATTTAAGAGATATTCACAGAACCACAGAATTTCAGGGGTTGAAGGGCCCTGGAAAGCTCATCCAGTGCAATCCCCCCATGGAGCAGGAACACCCAGATGAGGTTACACAGGAAGGTGTCCAGGCGGGTTGGAATGTCTGCACAGAAGGAGACTCCACAACCTCCCTGGGCAGCCTGGGCCAGGCTCTGACACCCTCACCATGAACAAGTTTCTTCTCATCTTTAAGTGGAACCTCCTGTGTTCCAGTTTGCACCCATTACCCCTTGTCCTATCACTGGTTGTCACCAGAAGAGCCTGGCTCCATCCTCCTGACACTCCCCCTTTCCATATTGATCCCCATGAATGAGTCCCCCCTCAGTCTCCTCTTGTCCAGCTCCAGAGCCCCAGCTCCCTCAGCCTTTCCTCACACGGGAGATGCTCCACTCCCTTCAGCATCTTGGTGGCTGCGCTGGACTCTCTCCAGCAGTTCCCTGTCCTGCTGGAACTGAGGGGCCACAACTGGACACAATATTCCAGGTGTGGTCTCCCCAGGGCAGAGTAGAGGGGCAGGAGAACCTCTCTGACCTACTGACCACCCCCTTCTAACCCACCCCAGGTATCACTGGCCTAATTTTGATAGAAAAATCTCTTTTACAGTGGAACTATCCAGTACTACTATAAATGTGCATCCACATCACTGACAAAACAAAGGGATCCCAACGTGATGTTGTTCCTGTGCAATACCGGTTCGAGTTTCTATTACACTGTTCTCCACCAAGTGAGATTACAACACAGAGGCGTTAAAATGATTTATTACAGTAGGAACAACATACATCCCAAGGAGGTAGGAGAGAAGCACTGACATCAGTAGAAAGAAGTTATTTTCCCAGTGATGTTCTGTTTTTGTAAATATTTTCTTCCTGCTAAAACAATGTGAATTCAAAAAGATCTCTTCCTGCTTTTTAATGATAAATGCTTTATAAAGTGGAAATTCAGCTATATGGACGCTCCTGTATGTTTAGCGAATTAAGAAAAAAAAAAGTTTTACACTGCTGACCTGTTTGTTTTATACTTCTCTCTGCTGAGCTGCATTAGAAAGAAATCCTATGTACTTGCAAATTCTGAAAAATCAGTATTACCCTCCCCTGATCTCCACAGACCAAAAAGGAACCCTTGTTTAAGCCCAGCCTGATCACTTAGCAAAAAGACATTTGCAGTTCATCTGCTATATCTTTTTAAAAATACGCTGAGTTTTTATTTTAGGACATAAATATGTGAAATCATAAAGTCTGAAACATGAGCTAATGAACTGCACCATCACGGGATAACTGATCAGCATGAGGAGAAAGACTTGCTCTTTAATGATCTTTCTTTACCTAATTCTGCCTTTGTTAATTATGAGGATTTTTATTCTAAAGAATTGTTTGTACTTTACCGATATATTCAGAAAAACACCTCTCTGACCAGTTATATTCTGGTGCACCTAACCATCACACAGCAGAATAAAAATGATGGCCACAATAATAATTACTTAATCCAGGCTGTGATCTTGTACTTTAGCTATGAAAACAGACTGTTGCTATAGGAGTAAGTAGCAATTGCATGTGTAAAGAACTAGGCTTTATTTTCTACAAAGTTCTCCTGAAAGAGGCCAAACGCTTAATTTGTTTGCATGGTCAGCATAGGCATTTCTGTGGATCTATACAAGGAATAACAATTATACTGAAACCACAGATAGTAAAACCAAGTACAATGACATTCCATTTCTTCTAGTGAGGCAGACATGAATTGCAAATTATCAGAACGCACTGCAGTAAGAAAAACTGCATTCTGGTTATAGCTAAGCCCTGCTTACCAAGAGGCCATTAGTCTGTGGTAAAAAGAGCACCAGCATAAGAGGGGTACACTAGTGCTTTAGCTGTAATAGAAGTTTAAAAAATAAATTATAATATTGGACAAGTAGTATCTATTGCAGTGAAGTTCAGCAGTCTGTACCTCCTTAACATCTAATGAAGCCCTAGACATAGGACACAAGAGTCCCTTCTTTCTTTCATAATATTTTAATTCCTCTTTTTCTTCTACAACTCCACCTTTATGTTTCTTTCCTGCCATGAATCATTTAGTCACTGGAAGTGCCTGTGAAATGCTGCAGATGTAAGAAGATACAGTTCGGAATGGTTTGTAGCCTTAATTCGTTTTTCTATGTGGATATGTGACATCTAGATTTATTAGACCAAGATGCAATACCACAAAGTGGTTAACTCTACTGGGGATATTCAAGCAAGATGCAACTGTTTTAAGTGCTAGTGGCTTCTCCTTTTTATGGTGGGCTCCATGAACCCACAAGCTATTCAATTATTTGAGAGCAGGTCCACCCTGACCATTACAGCTGAATGATACCTGCAAACCTCATTCTGCTGCCTTATCCGCAGATACGAGAAAAGATTGACTGAACCATAACCAAATAACCTTTTTTTTCCTCGAAGACTATCCAGGTAGGCAAAGCAGCTTCAAGCATCCCACTCCATGCACAGAAAGTTTATCATTCAACAGTTCTACGCTTTAGAAAAAGGCATCTAAATAGAAGACAGGTGTTTTAAACACAGAAAATAAAAATATACTAGTAGAACAAACACGCTAACACAAGATAGACCCAAACCTAAGATAATGCACACACAAAATGATAAATGACTCCAAAGGGAAGTTCGACTTGTAATCACATCACTCAGACTTTGTTATTTTAATGCTTTTGTAGATCACCTACCAAGGCACTAAAACTTTATTGAAGACTAAGCTGACATCAAGACCATTCACAAACACCCAAAATACTCATAGTGAGCTGTGGGCACGTGTGAATTGTTTACAGGAACTCTCAAAGCTGTTTGCAGCACATTTGGAGCTTTACTCCTGAAGCCGGCAGGGACACAAGAGCAGGCGCCTCGCTCCAGCGAGCTGCATGAGGGGGTTATCTGCATAAAGCCACTCTCAGAAATGAACCTGGCTTTCCCCTGACCCACTGTCAAGCATGTTGCTGAATTTCAGATTGACAAATGTCAGCTCAGAAAATTAAATTAAACCTAAAAAAGCTGCTAGCTGACCGGGAAGAGGGAGGAGGTCCTTGTGCACAGCCTCCAAAGGGAAGCAGCGAGAAGTCTACATGCTGCTGGTTCATCACTGAAGCACTCTCAAATCAAAGAATATCCAATCCCACGGTGATTTGATTTAATCACTGCTGGGAAGGATGATGACTTTCTCTAAATTCCACTACAGCTATGCGAATGTGCAGAATAAACGATGCCTGAACGGCAACACTTGGCTTTCAGTTATCCCAAACTTTAAAGTTTCTTCAATTTATGACACCCCTGTCCAACTACTTTAGCAAGCTCTTGAAAAAACAATGAGCTAAGGGTTGCCATGCACTAAGTACAGAATGATTCACAGGAAAGCTTTTGATGGCGAAGATGCTTTGCTTTACTTTCAAAATACTTGGCACTTGGAAAAAACCCAAAAACATTCAAATGCAAAAGTAGAGGGAAATCACGCCACTGACGCTGGAAGCCTCTGTATTTGCAGCTTTAGATGAGGTATTACATTCAATTTGTTATTGAAAGAAAAACTGCAAATGATAACAGTACCTCACGGCTCCCCCCGACTCCCTGGTACTGAGCTGACTAAGCTTCTCACCAGAAAACTGCCATCCAGAATTATTGTTGTTTTTTAAATAAAATCAATGCACACTAACAAAGTTTAAAAAACAAAGAACCCAACCAAAAACCAAACACACACACAACTCAGAAGTAAACTGATTGCCCAAGAACACTGAAACTAGACACAGCCATCTCTAGTAATGAACGAGGAGCAAGTGTGTTGTAAACTGTTTGTTCTCCTTTACACATTCACACACAATTTAAAGACTATGATTTCTCCCTAAATATTCTATTTGATAATACAAAATCTAAAACCTTTTCATACGACAGAAATAGTTCTATCTTATAGAAAACCAATTTAACTTCATTATTAAACTTGGAAAGTTTACATTCCAGTATTATTTATTCACATCATTACTTCCAGATGTAAATACAGAAAACCAACAATCAAGAGGCGGAAACTAAGAGTCAGTCACAAAAAAAATGCAATTTCTGCATGGCAGTTCCATACACAAAGGTTTTTGTTTGGTTCCACAAAGTAATTCATGGTGGAATCTGTTTGTATCCCAGCTCAGATGCAATCACTTGCCCTTTCTTTGAAGAGTTAATTTCTGGAAAGACAACTCTAAATACTGGGGAACTAAGTTTAACCCAGAAAGGGGTTTTCTAACTAAACCTATCCCACTCTCTTAAATTTAGATGATTATGATATACATTATATACATCTATAACACATATGGTTCCAATGATGCTTCTAGCTTGCAGTCTTTGTTCAGTCTTTCTAAATCACAGAATATAAGAATGATATAAAAGAAAAAAGGCAAAACAAATACTAGATGGTAGGGTTGGGATGCATTACCACCACTTCACCAAACACAGTGATACAGTATAGTTTTACATCCATTACATATTTTGAATTTTCAGAAGATACATGCTCTCATTAGTAATATTATGCAAGAGCCAAAGTATATTCCTCCATCTATTTAGCTTATTTGGAAGTATTAGACACACCAAACATACATGTCTTCTTCAGAAGGTTCTATATGTTGAAACAAACCCAAGTGTTTTCAGTAAATGCTGAAATGCTGATATTAGTTACTGGAAAACAACATTCACTGTAAGACAGAGAAGACTATTCCTTCTGCTCTTCCATTGTGCCTAGTAATTAGAAAAATTTTAACCAGGTCAAAATCATACATCGCAGGCAAGTACCAGTGTCATTTTGTGAAATAGCCCAGAACTACTTCAATAAGTTCTATACATTAATCCGTTACCTCTCTGGGGGTTTACACGATGATTTTGTTCAGTTTGTATGGCAGACAGCATCTCACACAGAGAAGCTGTCAAAGATTGGGCTCCCTGAAGTCTTCCATTCAGATCGTGACCCTCAGTTACGGTCTTGAGCCCTTCAACAATCACTGCACACTCAGCAATGACCGCTGGTCAGCCCAGCACATCTGAGGGTTTAAAAATGAGAGGGTCCAAAGGAACATCCTCTAATTCCCTTAGTTTTAACCCACCACCTTCAAACCAACTGGGAGAAGTGCCAGCAAAGCTGGTGAGCACAGACACTCCTGCAGTTCAGGCTTTGGGACAAAACCACTCACCTCGGGACCAGAGGTGTCCCTAGTTTGAGCGATGCCATGGTGCTCCTGACTGAAGCTCCTGATGGGAGCATACTTACATAGAATGAGTTCTACACCGCCTGAACAACCCAATAATATTGAATTATGATGTTCTTTTCCTTGCACACATCTCCTTTGGTTATCAAACTCAGGCATTCTTTTAAAGATGCAGTATTATTTGCAGGAAACAAAGCCTTAAAATGTAGATAGAAGGTAGGATGAAGCAGCATCAGTGCATTGCAATAGTACCTGAGGGACTTGCTTCCTTCAAAGGCCATCTGCATGTTAGAGAAACATCGCCAGTGCCACAAGGACAGCAGAGCTTGTCTATTCAGAGCAAAATAATGCCGTGAATCTGTGACTGAGATTTACGATTACAAGTCTAACAGGGTGAGGTTTTCATAGCGGTCAAAGCAACCCACCCATGTAGGAACCTCTGCCCCGGCTCAGTCTGAGAGGGTTCCAGCAGAGGCACGGCCCCTCGTGCCCCTCCACTTGTCCCCGCATTGGCCTTTTGGCTGTAACATGCGCCACACTAGAACTAGACATGCTCATGATCAGCAAACTGATTTTAAAGGTAACTTTAAAAAGTAATTTCAGGTATTTTCTTCAAAAAACAACAGAGGTGACCTATGACCCTTCACTATCACTGATAAACCCTCACTGGGCACATTTCTCACATACTCCCCTTCTCTGGCAAGGCTGAAATAATTCAGCTAACTGGGGAAAATACCTACTTGACCGTGACCAGTCCCAGCCCAAAAGAAAGGATTTCTTATGTGGCTGTAGGAAGGAAGTAACAGAAGCCAAACAGATGCAAGCGTGTTTGGTTTTGTCTAACTTGATAAGCAAATTCCACAGAGGACACTCGGGACTTTGAGCACGGGGAATTTTTGTGTCTCTGAGACTTCCAACACCGCAAGCATCTTCGCTAAGGTAACATAAAATTTCAGAGCACATAGTTAATGTTCAAATGGCAGAATATATTGATCTTCTGCCCATCCCCTAGTACCTTAAGTTTACCCAGAAGACTATTTTATTTAATTAACTTGGTGCTTTATTAATATAAATATTCCGCTATTGATCATAAGAGAAGCTGACGCATGTTTGAGTCAGGCATACATCAGATCCATTTAATGGAGCTCCACTTAGAAGAGTAGTTGGCTCTAAATCAAGGTAAATGGTACCAAGTGCTCCTCTGGGATGACAGGGCTTAGCTGAATCTATAACATTTTTACGGAGCTAGTTTTTTTAAAAGCAGAAAGCGTATGGAAATTAGATACGAAAATGGTCTCTCCTTGCACGTATCAATTAAGCATGTCAATACCTTAATTAAATTGCTCAACTTAATGAGATTTATACCAATGAATATGTTTTATAGTTATAATAGCTTTTTTGGCTGCTGTTCAAGATGTCAAATAAATTGTGAAAAGAGGATTAAAAAAGTAGTAATTGACATTCTGAACTGAAGCCAGTATTTTTTCTCTCTTTTTTTTCCTTCATTCATGTGATTTTGGAGAACATATAAATAAAGTAATGAACCCTGTAATAGCTTTGCTTTTAAAAATGTCTTTCTTTTCCAGTTCTAATCCTTCTTATCAAATTCTCTAAGTAACACAGAATTTGAATTAAGAAGCACTTCAGCCTAAATAATTATAGGCCTCTTTCCCCTTTGAGGCTCGTTGCTCTGCATTTCCTCCAAACAGAAAGGAAGCAAAACTCTTCTATCCAGACATGCAATTACTATAAAGACTTCTATATCAGCTTGTGTTAGCACAATGTCCTGAGGTGCCTTGGGGAACTCTACTCGCACTCTGGACTTGCTTCAATTTTGTATCCACCATCTCTGGCCAAACGTAACTTTCCAAAATCTAGACCACACCTGAAGAAGTTGTGCAGAAGTGTCAGAAAATGTATTTTGGAGAAGAAGTTCTTCCAGCGCTCTGATGCTTCACAGTGCTCTGACTTGCAAGCACTGTTAAAATAACTAATAATAATAAATACTAACACTCTACTATTAATATATCTCAAAAAAAAAGTAAAAAAAAATATATATTTAGTTTGCAAGCTGCCACCCCATGTCTCACTGGCCTCAGCAGCTTCCCAGTGAAACCCAAATCTAAGTAACGTTTATCAGAAACACCTGCTGTGTTGGAAACTCTAGAATAATGAATCACAATTTTGCAGGTCACCAGCTTGGAAGTACAAAACCATACAGCACAGCCTTAGAAAAAAAAAGAGCCAACACAAATGTCTCCTGCAGGCAGAAGGATGGGCAGTTCTCATCTGGGGGTTAAAGAAAAGTGGTGGATGCTACATTTCCTGGCATAATTCCTGGCTCTCAATATGCTTTTGCAACCTTGACAAAGTCGTTGTCTGTCTCAGTGACTCCGTTCTCGAGTATATGACGAGGGACACGTGAAAGCCACCTAACTTAAATGTAAAACAAAAATACGGGAAAAGTTATTTTTATATGTGATTCTCTGTTTCATTCCCCAATAACAAATACAGAGAAACTGAAACTAAAAAAAATCATCCCGGGGAGCTTGACATCCAAAGAAACCTACACAAAATAAAACCTTTATGACGCCTTGATCTTGTCTTTCAGCTGAACGATCCACTGCATTTCACTAGAAAAGTAATGTCCAGCTCAAACCTTTGCAAAATCTAGATTTCAGGTTTCTATATATTACACTCCAGCTAGGAGATTTTGCCTTTAAATATTTCAAAGAAAGTATTTATTTTACAGTCATTCTATGGTCTGTACTGGGCATTGTAAAAACACTTATCAAACTAGAATTAGAAGCTGAGTGTGACTTAAGAATTGTCATTCAGAACTAAGAAATGTACAGTTCTATACTTTTTCATGTCAATCAGCACCACCTGGTCAGCTTCCCCAGACTTTCCCCACTCCAAAGTTACCAATAACATCGTCCTGGTTTTGTTAAAAACAAGTTTCTCTTTTAGTGAATTTGCCTGTCAGCTAAAGCTTCATATGAGCTGCATGTTCCTGGAGAACCAGACACATGTTTTGGTAAACATAGCAATGGAATGTGAAGTTATTGATAAGGACAGATTCACATCTCCCAAGAGAGGCAACAAGAAACAGGTGACCAAGAAACTGACCAACGAAGTATAACATCCCATTCACATGAATACTTCATATAAAAGTGGGAGATCATGAGGATCTCGTCCCTTTCCCTTTCTTTTCCCTTATTCCATATGGCCGACATTAGGAGAGGACCTTGCTAGTCGTCCCTGCGAACCGAGGCCTAGTGAGAGACTGAATCCAGCTCCGGTTGGCTGCAGAGTCCAGTCCAGGACCTTCGGGTGCCAGCTCTGCAGTTGCTGAGACTTTCAAGATTGTTTTGTATATTTTGTGTTATTTTCTCTATTCTTATCAGTAGCATTAGTAAAACATTTTTAATTTTTCCAACTCTCTTCTCTCTGTCCTTCTTTCCCTTCCGATTGCCTGTCCTTAGTGGGAAGGGGGGAGAGGAAGGGGGAGAGGAGGTTAACAATACATCTGCCAGAGTTTTATTGTCACCCTGCAATCAAAAACCTTGACAAGTATTTTAACTGATACACTTCAGCAGTGAGAGATGTGCATTACAAGTGTTTTGACTTTATTTCTTATCCTTATTAAATGTTTCTCTGTGATGCCAATCTAATTTTTCTCCTTTGTCAAACCTTAAATTAATTTCTTTAGCTGACTTCCATGGCAGCATCTTCTGTGACAGCGAATGATAAACTCCTCGATATACATCAGTTTCTTAGGTTAAAAAAAATAAATCTTAAGAATGATGGCTGAAATGTCAGGAAGGAAGAGAAGGAATAACTGGTAGAAGCCTCTTCCCACCTCTCTCCAAAATTCTTACAAGTATTTAAGATATAAACTAATTTTCAGTTGGTTAACGTACACAGAATTTCCCAGCTTTATAGCAATGTTTCTCATATATTGAAGTACCATTATTTAAATAAAACAGAAGGTAATTCCTTATTTGATTAGAGTACCCACAGTTTTCTTCACATAGTTGAACTACAACCAATTGTTTTCTGGTTAAACAACATTTGGAATAATGAGTGTTCAGTTACCATTCTGAACAGCACAGCTAATTATTTCAGTGTAGCTTTTTATCCCTTTACTGCAGTAGTCAACAGGTAAGCCTAAAGAGATACTAAATACTAATTCATCATACATTTCTGAATTTATACCTGATAAACTACATTTCAGGAAAAAATAACCCATTCCAGTGAGCTGTTGATCTAAATAAGATGCTATAGTACAAAAAAGTCAAGGTTTTGCACAGGATTTTCTGCTACGACCTTTCCATGAGCAGGGTCTCCTCAATACAAAAATTTGCAATGCAAAATGTGACAGATGAGCAAAGGGTCATTAGATTGGTCAACAGAAGCTGTGCTGTGCTGCTGCTGGAAGCTTTCTGCTAGAGAATGACCCAAAATGACAACACCCACGGACTATCTGTATATAATGCAATCCATGCTTTTAAAGGAAAAAAAAAAATATCATTTTTTTAATGGTTAACTTGAAGTCCTAATACACTATTTTGAACACCGCTTCCAAAACTCCAACTCTTATTAATGTGGTGTTTTCTCAATACTCAAAATTGCATTTCCTTTGTCTGCACTCACGGCATTAAATTGTTTGTCTGTACCATGGTACATTCTTGAAATATCTCCCCTCTTCCATCTATGCCTAAATTTCATTCATTCACAGTCATTCATGGAATTGCAGATTTAAGGGCAATATTTTAAACTTAAATAAAAGCTATCAGATGTTTTATTTTGAAGTCATTTAAGACTAAACTTGGTTTTATGTAAAAATGGTTGCCAGATGTGACAACTCAATATATTGCTATGAGGAGACAACAATACCTACATGACTGTCAGAACTTGCTTTAATTTTTACCTTTCCTAGGCTATGTCAGAACCCAAGAACCAAAGAAACAGAATATAACAAATTGGCAGGTTACATGTAACTGTTGAACAGGCATTTATTTCCCAAGTTCTTCATGCACTAAAAATGAGAAGTGGCACTAGTTTCAGCTCAAGCAATACTATGAAGCAAAGCTGAAAACCCCTGATAATTACTCTGAAGTATTACTGAAGTATTCCACACCTACAGAATAATGGGGGGGATCTGAAGAGAATAAATCTAGTTTTCTTCACAGTATTTGCTCTAAGCCAACTATACGAGTTTCTTATAAAACATGCTGTGTTCTGCTTGGAAAAGGATGCGCAGAGAGGTATATGTATTTAAAGAAAATAAAAACATCTAATCAAAAGACCTTATGCAGAACCTTCAGTCATCCTTAACAGGAAAGTCATAGCAGATTAATCAAATGTTTGACTGATTATACCTATTCATTTGAGAGATTGTTTTTACCTCTGTGTTAATGAGACTGAAGATTTGGACAGCTGACTGCAAATCACAGAAACTACAGAATCAAAGCTGGAATGCCCTAATGAGCAGATTTGCTCATTACTAAAGATGTTGCTCGGGATTTTTTTGTTTCAAATAAAACAAGAAGTTACGGGGTATGTTTTTTTGACAATTCAAACAGCAGACATGACTGCGACATGTAACTCAGCTGCTTAGATGCCGTATTCTCTGCAAGTGACGCATTGCAGGAAAGTCGGGTTTGCTGTGACACCAAAATACACTGACCTTGGTGCAGAAATAATTTCTGGAAGTGTTCTTCCAGTCCTGCGATGCTTCACAGTACTCTGACATGCAATTGCAAGCATCAGCAATATATTAAAGAAATACTAATCCACCCCATTAAAGCGTATTTTGAAAAAGAAAGCGATCCTGGGTTTGCAGGCTGCCTGCCCGGGTCGCACGGGCCCCCTGCCTTCCCAGCCCATGTCACTCAACAACTTCACTGCACTAAAAATGAAATTAAGACCTCAGAATGGAACACTTCAATTCTATAAACAGAGAACAAGGTTCATTTACTTTAGAACTAGGCTTACAACACATTCCAAAAGAAATAACTCTTCTTCAAATAGAAAAGTACTGCTTTAATTAGTTATTACGTGAAGTTTTAAAAGATGAAGAGGTATATTTTACTTAAATGCCAAATTATTATTAAAAACATACTTGCCAAGAGAGACTAATTAGAGAATATGTATCTTGTGAATATATTTCTACTTAAAATAATGAAGATGTTTCTTCAAATCTAAGCGTACTATTATACAGAATAGTTGCAGCAATACACAAGCTGTTAAGCATATAATGCTCTATTATTCTTTCACTTAACTAGTTCTGTTGGCTGGAATAGAAAACACGTACCAAATATTGTCTAAAACTAAGAAAATATTTTTTAATGTGCAACACTAATACTAAATACTTTATTTTTAATCAAATTAGCTAAGATTAAATGAGCTGAAGACGCACACAGTCAATGTCTATCGGATAAGGGATCGACTTAATGCTTACTAATGTAGAAAGGAAGAAGATTCCCCAGCACGCTTGCCTGTCTGGTGACTCTGGTCACAGCTACCGTACATCAAATTGCTGCTCTACATGTTCCTCTCCGGTCACCTTTCCTTGCTTCCACCTCTTGTGTGCCGCTTTTTTATAGATGAGTTCCGTCAGGGACTCCTTGCTCCCCCTTGCCACCTCTTCTGGAGCTCCTGCTCATTGGGATGGACTAGTTGAGCTTGGAGATGATCATCATTGAACCAACACATTGTGCTTCTGTACACTAAATATCACCCAGAGCCAGCTGGAAACTTTTGGTTAACTGGAGTTTAACACATTTTCATGTAAGGGCTCTCTAGAAACATTTTATTGTGTTTTATTTTTTGGTAATATCTCTTTATGCCAGTATTCAACTAAACTCCTTATGTGATTAGGCAAATGAGGTTTGTCCTCTATAGAGAATTAGAAATTTTGTCTAATGTTTTACCAATGAGAAGAGAGAGAAAAGGGAGACAAGTGAAATGGAACAAGTGGAAATCCAACGCGCTATATACTAAAAATATTTCCAAAGCAGTCTCACTGTTGTGAGTCTCACTGCTTCATTTCTTGTACTGGAACTATGGCCGCGGTGCCAGTGCAACGTATACCCCAGCACAGCATGGAGCAGGGACACATCCTCATCTGTGTATATGCATCATTTACTGTACTCTGCACAAAGCGTTGCTGACTGCCCCTCATTACTGCTAATGGAATCTCAAGGTCAACGACCAGTCATAAATGTCCATTCTAAATAAAATGTATTGAAGATGCCCTGCCCAAAGCCTTTCACACAGGTTTCTGGAGAGACTGGGAGTGTCAAAAACCCAGTTGACCTTTCAGGATAAAACCCATTATCAGCTGGCATGGATTTAGTTTTTAATCTGTTTCAATTAAGTGTACCCACTGAGATTATATATTTCCTGCGGGCTATCCACAGTTTGTGACATGTTTTATCAATTTTCATTTTCGCTCCCCCATGCTCATAGTATTTCTCCCATGTGGTGTGGTCTCCTATCATGCATATGTATGAGGCCTCCAGTGGGAGTACTGGTATTACAACAGTGCTGTAACACCCCTCAGCATTTTGTTATTAAAATATATATCTTTTGTATGCTTAGTCTGCATGTTTCTCCCTTCTTACACAGAACAGCTGTAAGTCATTAAGAATAACCTCACAATCCTCATCAGGGAGGATGAATAACATGCTTGAATTCATAGATAAAGAAGAAAAAAGACAATCTGACAGAGAAAGTTAAAATCCAACCAACAAAAAACCCACAAACAAGCAAAAATAATTCCGCCTCCCTCAACTCTCGAGCTCAGAAAGCTGCTGCACTGGACAGACATGGAGCATCAGCAGCAACAGAGCAACACGTTCTCTGCACGAAGCAACATGGAAACTCATCCCGAGCTCCTGCAAGTGCTGATTTTGATGGCATTCAAAATGAACTGCTGTCTCAAATATTTCATAACTTTGTTACCATAGAGAGGAACTGATTTTCTAGAAGAGGGAGAAGAAACAAGACCGAACAAAGCTACAGGTTGCCAAGACAGAACTAGATGTTGGTTTTCTCCACTTCACTGAAAATAAGTAATATCGGAATGAATTTTTGTATCAAATAGGAAGTGATATTGAGTAGCTATCAGATCTTCCCTTCAAAAGGAAGGGCCTTGTAATAACAAGTTGACTTTGAACTCTGAAGAAGGAAAGCAGAGGAGTGGGAAAGCACCAGAAAATGGATCCTCTGATGGAACATGAAGCCATTACTGGAGAGAAATGAAGAAGGGATATCGTGCCAATGCCAGAACACAATATTAGAATAACAGACAGGTTTACAAATGAACAAGCAACACCCCCTTTCCTCCCTAAAAAAAATAATTTAAAAAAGACACATCCTAGAATTAGATGGGGAAAAAAAACCAATGCTATCTGCACTTGTGATGAGATGGGCAGCCCAGCTATGTAGGCCATTCACATGCTGGCACATTACTTTATGCATTTACAAAAAGGATTATGCATGTGGTACTTTCTATGCTCTCACAACAGTGTAAAGATACTTCTAGCAAAGTACTTTTTGCCCATTTGAAGGCCAAGTCACAATCTGCTAGCAAAATTGCAACATGGTGCAAGAATGCCCTAAAACAGTGAGTAGCAGCTGAGAGCATAGAACAGGAAAGCTGTAAATGAGTCTGACTAGTTTGGGTGATACTTGGAACATCAGCAATTGCACAGGGGTTTATAACTTCCCCTAGAACAGAAGTTATAACACAGAGATTTACAGGTTTTCCAAAGAAGACTGAAGCTGCTTTATATTGCAGATCTGCAGAGTTTCTTTTAGTGCTTGTTGTTCGGGTTGGTTGGTTTGTTTTGTTGTGGTTTTGTTGGTTTGGTTTGTTTGTTTTTTTCTTTTTTCCTTCCTTCAGTGTAATAGAGAAACTGCGTTTGACAGGAGAATGTACCGGAAAACGTAAAAATATTGCATTTAATTTTTTGAAAATGTCGCTAAACATTTCATGCATTGCATGGGAACAGCTTAACAAAAGAACACAGAAACAGCCAAGTAATTTTTACAGCACAAGAACCACAGTCATACTGTGTAAGTACCAGTCTGTTTAGAACATAAGGGTTAATTTTATAGGGGCTTGTTCAAGCATATTGTTTTTTCAGATGAGCTACATTAGCCAGATGCCAAGCTGATGCAATAAACAGCCATGCCCAATCTAATGAATTAAGAAAAAGAGAAGCACACGAAGAAACTTTCACATGAAATCAGGTAATGACAGGAAAGAAAAATTAAGATCTATCAAAATAAGTTTTAAAAGTCCAACAGTCAAGTTGTAGAGAGATTCTAAATATGAGGACTGATATATTGTTGCCTTTATCATACTATGCATTTTATTCTAGTACATAAAAAATTATCTATTTTGACATGGAAGCACTAGAACTTTAAATAAATCTAAACACCAGCAGAGGATTCATTTTCTGTTGAATGATCAGAATAAATGACAAGAGTAGCTAAAATTTTATCATACCATTTCTTATAAAAAATTTTGCATTTAATTCCGTTGCTGTGTAGTTATTGCTCACATCAAACAGGGCTACAGAGGCTTCTTGATTGCAGACAAGAAACACACAGAATAGGAATGCCTGGGCTCATTTAAAGATGCTAATGAAGTTAAATGACCATTTCATTTTTTTTTAACCAAGGTAAAAGTGATGTAGGAGTCCAACCATGTTGCGAACAGAAGCTAAACGAACCGCAGAATGACAGAAGCGTTGCGATGTGCTTTATTAACCCAGCGCAAGACAAGCCTCCATCAAGGAAAGCATTCACAGTTAAGAAAAAACTTCTCCACTTGGCACTATCTGAAATTATTTTCAATCCCTTTTCATACAGATTAGATAGAAGCGGACAAGTACCTGAAAGAAAATAGCCAGCAAAACTATATGTATATATACGGCAAGGGGCAATGTAAGTTTTTTTCAAACACTGACAAAACTTCATGGGACAATCATCCTCAACATCACAGGACTCAAGGCTCAGAAAACAAAATGCGCAGCAGCAGGATAAATGATACCATTAATATATAACTTGCTTCTGCTTTACAAGATGCAGGCAAAATTTAAACTGCCCCCAAAGCACCGACACTCAGTAACGTGAGCCCTCCAGTGTATGTTGCGACATTATTAAACGGTGACAAGATGATTAAGATTCAGGTCAGGGTTGGATCAAGTCAGTAACATGAGCGCCCACATCTTCCCTCTGTGTGTGTGTGTGTGTGAGCATGAATAAACATGATATTAACTATGAGATTGTAGACATTTCAAATGTTATCACTAAAACACAGACCACATTTGATTAACTAGTTGCAGAAGCTCTACAATACACATATATTCAAACTAAATGTGGGACAGCTGCATTTCATGAAGGAGCAAACATTATTTAGAAAAAATAACAGTCCATTACTAACTTTGTAGGTCTAAGCCTAAAGGTGTTAGGAAAGTCCAAATTGTTACTACCGTGGGAGAATAATTTTTAAAACCAAGAATAATAATATTGCATTGTTGTAAAATTTCAGAGTAGACATCAATGTGTCTGTGTAAAAGTTCAGCTCTGCTGTACTGGACCCACTGAGTTATTCAGAAGTTGGATTCCTGAACCCTCCCTTTGTAATCATGTTCCATGCACAAGAATCATTTTCTTTTTTTAGATTTCTTTTGGATTTTATAACACTAAGCGACTAAAATAATATGGGTTGGATGGATATCTACAGTTGTAGTGGGATAAGAACGGATATCAATTTGGCTCATGTACTGTACAGCCAAAATCCAAAAAGCTTTAAAAATGCTTATTTTGCAACTTGCAAACTTAGAAATCAACTAAAATATATTTGCCAGAATGAGTGTTTTGGGGTTTTGTTTGTTTTCACAGAGCGGCTGATCTCCCAGACTGTGACCTTACCACAAACGCCCTAGGAAGATAAGCAGTGGTTGTGCAGTGCTGCAGCTCCAACAATCCTTGCTCTGTATTTAAGAAAACTTGGAAACTGTCTCATGGAGAACACGCAGTTCACACCCCAGCATCAACCACCTGGTGTCTTTTGCAAAAATTGTTTTAAAAGCTAATACAATACTCACACAGCTTTGTCTGTACTAGGTCTCTCTGTTAAAGATTACATAGCTTAGCAACAGCAATGGCTTTGTCCCACATAATGGCAGAGCATAGATAGTTTAGAAGAATCAGTTAAACTCCAGTGGAATCACTCTTCTCTGTTCTAGCAAATACCGTAACACAAATGTCAGCCAACCATTCTCCTGAAGAACGTTACCTGGTTTTCTACAAAGGAGGCATCCAAATGACAATATTCCATACAAAGTCACTGGCACTGAAATACTTTTTTAATCTACAGTACTGCAATACTGATCATGAATTATATCGTTTGTGGTTTTGGTATTAGATGGAAGATAATAAAAAGTAAATTGCAGCATACAAAGGAAAAAATGATATCTTCCCAAGGAGCAGATGATGTTTAAATTCAATACACTAATAAAGGGTACTTGCGTAGCAAGCAGACAAATCCCTAGTAAATATAACAAATGAATCCTGACGCGGGTCCATTTAATATACTCTCACATATCTCTTTATGCATGCTCTTTCCACTAAAAGTCTTTATGCCTATCTACTTTAATATTACCTTGTACTGAAACTACTGCCTCCAGCTCCGTCTTCCAGATAATTCTCAGGAACGGGGCACTCGGCTCATCTGTCTCTTTGCTACTAAGGAATAGAATAGCAAAGATTTTTAAAAGGTGATTCTAGAAATATAAAGGTATAAGCATAATGAAAACTGTGCCCTTTGGTGTCTGATAATGCTCCCTGGGGATGCCATGAAGGAAAATACAGACACGCCATGCAGACCAAAGATGTGTGAGAAAAATACATTAACTTTAGGAAAATGAAGGGCTGAAGTTCCTAAAAGAAATAGCCACTGTTTCTCTGTAAAAGGCTATGTAAGTATTACATAGAAGCCACATTACAAAGAAGTCTACTGAAGTAGAAACTGCTACCTTGCAAAAACCCACGATCTTTACCCACACTGACATCCTTTGCCCCGTTACCCTCTGCTCACAGAGAATGTGAGGAAGCTACTGAATGCAAATGAGACAGATAGAACAAAATGACCTCAAGTTCAAATCCTATAAAATACCGCTAGCTACATTTTTACAAGCTCTTCTTAGAGATACATTTAATTAAAACAAAAGCATGATATATGCCACTGTGCAAAGCTATTCTGATAACTGAAGTAGCTAAGAAATACTGACATAAAAGTTCCCCTTAAGAGAGTTATTTTAGAAAGGCACACAGATCACTGCATCTGGGGCTTGTGGCCAATTTATCATATGCCTACTAATTTTTCCAGTGCTTCAAGTATGTTTCAGGAAGAGTCTATGAAAAAGGAAACATAGTGCTTCTTTTCTCATCTCCGCTTCCCTAGGAGAAAAATTTTAAAAAGAGAATGAGTACTTGAGCCTGCTGGACGTTAACTAATGTTCGGTATGTTTTTAGTTAGAAAATACACATTTCTTATTTCCTTGTTATGAATTTGCCAGGACAGGGTTGATATGGTAAACTATTTATTTTCTAAAGAAGGTGTCCGCAGAGAGGTAGCATATGCCACACCAGACATACCATTATCCACCCCTTATCCAAAGGCTGTGACCAATACAAAGCACATAGGAAAATGGAAGGACCCTCAGCCTCCTTGTGGCGATGGCAAAATTCCTCACTGCTCAGATCCTCAACATTTCAAGATAGCTTTCTTCAGCCTTTTTTCTTGACGGGAAATGGAAGAAATTGGATTCTATTACATATGTTAACCCTTACATAGGTGCTATTTTTGTAGGCAGGGGCTGAGTTGAAAGCCAAATCATTTTCATCTAAACCCGTGGTCTTAGGAACACACTGCTTTGGGATGGTATTCCCTCTGGCTGGTGGGATGGAAAAGGAGCAGAGCCACAGCCCATGTAACCAGCAGGTTTTCCTCCAGCTGGGTCTGCAGGCCACGGGGCTCCTCTCCATCTTCTCTCCCTGCAGTCTGCTTAAAGCTCTGGCTTGGTCTGTCGGGTCCATATTTTGCATTCACCGGAGAGCACAGTTTATTCTTTGCTGCTCCCTGTGTCTGGTTATTCAAGTCTCCTTATCTTCCGCATGCCTGCAGGAAATCAGACTGCAAATAGCAGTCCCTTCACAAACACCACAAGAAGGATTGCTTTACAAGACTGTTATGGATTGCCGACCATTAGGCATAGCTTTCCAAACAGGGGTGGCCCCTGACCCGGGTGGCCCTGGCCACACAGCCACCTCGCAGGGCTGTCACCACCTCCCGGCGGTAACTAATGGGCTGAAGTCACAGCTGGAGTTCACGGGTCTAAGCAGCCTCCTTCACATAACATAATGATGTCCCACAGTAACTGCAACACTGCATTTCTTAGAGCAATGCCTTTTAATACTATAAAAGATCACTGGAAGGCATAGGCCTGCATAACTCCCACTGAAATGTAACAAACACAGAGGTACTAATTAATAGCATACACGATGCAGCCTGCTGCCAACCTCACATTAGGAATCTTTCCTTTGTGATTTCTCAAAATTTCCAGCTTGCTTTATGACAATTCTGACCTCCATAAACTTGCCTCAACTGCTGCACCTTGTTACGAGACTGGTGAGCAGTAGGTTTTCTGCAGGGATTACTGTTGTGGTGACAACGGACACAGGGTGAAGTTTGTTTTTCCAACACCAGCAGTGCGCTCACTGTTGCTGTCCCATCAGAGACGCATATTCAAGGCAACATTACACGTCTGATTGTCAATTTTAGTTAATCTTAGTAATTTGAAAAGTATTTCTTTCTCCACTTCTAGTGGAGTCAAGTCCCAATTTCAATCCCCAACTATGCCAGTGCCTCTACCATGACATTGGAAAGTCACTCACCTCCTACAAAATTAATAAATTTTATATCTTATCAATACAAATATGCATTTAAACAGGAGGAAGCACTCTTTCAGCCAAAGAAGAAGGAAGATGAAGCTCTCCGCTCTTGCCTTTTTTAAGGCAGCTTGGAAAGTCAGTGGCCAGCATCAGCATTCTCTTCTGTTAGAGCGAGTTCAAACCCTACCTTCCCCCATCAGAAGAGGGAGTCATTAACACCAAGCCCGAGGCTATGCTGGGGAGGGCAGTCCCTTCTAGCCTCCCTCTTGAAGTTGTGCCATTAGCAGAAAGAAAAATGAATATTCCAGAAAGACGACATCAGAAAGAAGCAGGACTAGGGAACATCAGTGTAAAAAGTTTCCTAGAGGAAGGAAAACCTGGGTTGCCAGTCCTCACTGTAAAGCTATTTGTAGAATCACAGAAAGGTTTGGGTTGGAAGGGACCTCAAAGATCATCTCATTCCACCCCCGTGCCGTGGGCAGGGACACCTCCCACTAGACCAGGTTGCTCAGGGCCCCATCCAACCTGCCCTTCAACACTTCTAGGGATGGGACATCCATGGCTTCTCTGGACAGCCTGTCTCAGTGCCTCAGGAATACTGGATATACACTTTATCCAGTGACATACATGCAAAAGTAAAACATGACAGTGACCTCTTGGAGCAGAGGGAAAAAGCCGGTGGTTTCACAGGCACTGGATTTAGCTCTCATCTCCCCACTACCAGTATAATGGCTTCATACAACTGACTTTCAAGATGAATTGCTTCTGATTCATGCCTGTGTGAAGTCAGAGTAAACCACTTAATTAGATTAACTGATCTAATAAGCAGGGAGCTGCACAGAGATCTTAAAGCACCCACCCTTCCTCCCCCAGGGACATCCTTCATATACATGCCCAAAAGGACTTTTTTCCGTAATGACAAACAAATTGTCCCAAAGATGCATCCAAATCGCCTCAGCAATAACATCTCTAGAGGTCTTAAAATCCTTTAGCATCAATATTCAGAGTTAAAAGTAAAATCCCCAGCCTGTTACATATATTAAAGCATCTGATGTATTTCACTATAGGTGAAATACATAGTCCATTCCTTAAAATTAATACAAAGGCATTTCCTCCCCCTCCTTTGCTGTTCCCTCTCCCCATCCTAGGGCATGCTGCTTTTCTCTTAAGAAGCACACCAGATTTCCTGTCTTAAACACACTCTATAATTAACAACCAGCAAATAATGAGTACCCAGGATATACAAGTCTATTAGAGCGCTGGCAGTGCTAAAGACTCATGCTGTTTCACTGTGGGCTCCACTTGAAGAGGTGATTTACGGAGGACATTTTTTCATTAAGTAATAGCAAATGGTTTCCACCCTCACAGTACCCAGCAATCTTCTGGGAACAGAACAGCGATACCGAGTCCTTTTCAGGAGAGGAACATTTCAAGGACTCTGGCTAGAACGTAAAATGACAATCATTTACTCGTGGTCAGGAAAAAATAAGGGCAAATACAACCAGGGGTTAAGCATAAAGCATTTGATTGCATAAAATCTGTCAGTTAGACACATAATACAGTTGCTTTCAAAACTACTAAGAGCTCTAACTAAACCCTTGCAGAAATAAAAGGAGGGCCAGATTGTCACCAGGTGTCTCAAATTATCATTACTGTTTCTACTTCTTCTATAGTTATTATTACCCCTGAACAGCTAAGCTCTTATTTCCCTTAATTACTCTAAATACTTCTACCTTGAGTGAATCATATAGAAAACTCCACTATAAAGAGACAAAGCTTTGAGTACTTCCTGTGTGCCATCTAATACCACCGTAATATTGGTACCTAATCATTTCAGTTACCTAATTCCTTCTCCCCTAGGAGTAATGGTACAGAAGAACAAAATAGAATTACGTTGGCATTCCTGTTATTGCACATCTACTTTCTTTGCAGTTCTCCAGTACTATATACTATGAGATTGTGCCTGCTAATAGGGACTTCTCCAGTGTAAAGACACTCAAGAATCAAAATATCATAATTACAATACCTTGCCTTCCTAGGCAACTAATTTAAGGCATTCGAATATCGCAAAAATATTAAAATAAACTTTATGACATTCAAGGGAATTGTTCTTCGTATATCATGGATGCAGATGCTGAATTATCAGTGACAGCACACCAAATTACTGGCAGAGGTAGTAAAAGTACACTGGAATCTTAGGTCCCAAAGATCCAACACTGATTTTCTCAAATGTTTTCTCCCCCTGTCACATTAATTAAAAATATTGCCTACATTGAAAGATTTCCATTCAGGAGTCCAAATAAGTACATAAAGCTACTAGCACTGCTTAATTTTCTGAGTTGCCAAGAACAGATTTTGCTGTGACCTGGCTCCACAAGACATATATTAAATTCATTTAATACCCCTTTGTGGTATAATACAAGCTTTTCTTGTGGATCAGTACAGTTTTACAACAAAGTATGACAACAGGATAGGAAATCTGAAGTCCCAGTGTAATCCAAACACGCACGAGAGCCTCGATAGAACATCCCTCCCTATAATACCGCTGTACTGTGGCAAATGGGGGCATGAAAAGTGTGTGCAGGCAACACCGACACGCAGGAGGACGGTTTTGTGGGTGTCCTTTGATCAAGGACATGCATTTCTGCACAACTCACTGGCAACACAGGCAAAGCTAGAGATTCATCCCACTGCTGAAGGCACCGTAAATTGGAAAGCACTGTCGTACTGATCTGTATTATGCGCAAACAATTTTCCCTCAACATGCATCACAGTTGGCATCGTGCTTACTTTTCCATTTAAATTGACTTTGTAATAGTCTGAACATGAGAGGAGAGCAAGTACAGAGCTCAAAACATTGTTCAATCATCACTTTACTACTTTTCTTAATTTCTTCCCTTCAGTATTTCATATACACTGAGCATCACCTCCTGCCTTCTGGATACAGCAACATAACGCTCAGAGCAATCACTGCCCGTCGCTGTCATGGCTGGGATGGGTTGTTGAAATCCAATAGGCCCAAATCACATAAGATGCTTAGGTGCTTATTATAAATCTTACACGCTTTCCATAACATCCCTGTGAAAACACTATCAAACTCTTCAGTGAGAATCTTAATCTGGTCTCTCCTGAACACACAAAACCTGCTCTGTGCCCTCCGTAGGAAAAAAGGATCCTACTTGTTGTCTATAGCTCATTTTCTCACTTGAAAGGAGCCATATTTTCAAAAATACAATGTTTTTTTGAAACCTACAGGAGACAGGCACATGGCACTTCCCATGAGCAGCATGAACAATTAGATAAAATCACAATACAGCAATTTTAACATTAGTATTAATGTACACAAATCAAAATAATGTTTCCTAAGTAGCTCCTCATTTAATAACTAAAAGTTTTGTTTGATGTCACCACACTTCTCCACCATCTCTCCACTCGTGACATTTTCTAGAAATTTCATCTCTCACAACCTGTACTTTTCTGTGCACAACACGGAATACATGTAGCTAAGAAGCACTGAATAAACCTTCCACCTGCCTAAATTTCTGCTCTCCTCAACACTACAAAATGCTCATGTTAAGGGGGATTTGATAGTTTGATAAAGAAAAAACTGTATATCTTTAAAGACTTGAAGTCTGCCCTGCAAAATAATCAGTTTGCAAAGCAAATATTTCAGTTTTAATACATTCATTAATATCTTGCCTTTCACAGTAATTTCTGTTATCTAAAATGGTCTGTGCTGCTCAGAAAACCACTCAAAAAGAAGCAAAAGAGTAGTTAGTACAACTACACGTTTATTGAAGGGAATCCACGCGATACTCTTGATATTCCTTAGACTGGACAACTGAAGACACAAGCGAGAGTTCCAGTCTGCACTCCTTGTCTACTAAGAATTCAATTCTATTAATCTTTATTACTTTAATTGATGATGTTTAAAGTGTAGATTAGAGTAAAAGCTTAGATGTTTCAGTGGTCCTATATTATAGTCTTGTCCTTGCGTTTTAAAAAGCAAGGAAGGATTTGGAGAATTCAATTTTAGCCTAAGACTTCAAAAACTCAAGAAACCTGGATTTCACCCTATCAAGAGTCTGCAATACTCATTTTACTTAGATAAACAGGGAGAAAGACAATGCCTTTCATGAGGAAGACTTCCATTTATACTGTTAGTATAGTATAAATACTATTTGTATTACTTAATATAAATACTGTATTTAGCAGCTAAGTCAATAAGTGCTATTTGTCAGTTTAATTATTACAAAATGCAGCTTAACTGAAGTCTGGTAGAAAGTATATTTCCATAGAGTTCCAATAAACAGTCTGTCTTTCTAACATTAACAGCTTAACAATTTTCTTAATATTTAGCAATATTGCAAAGGGTAGAGAAAAGGATGCAAAACATTATTTTGCAACTGCTACATAATTCTTGAGCCCTATCACTACTTCCCAATTTGATTCTGCCTAACATTAACCATGAAAAGAGCAAACCCATCCATTTATGTAGGCCTGGTTCAGCATCTCTATAATTTTAAGTACTTTTATGTGACAGCTTTGTAAGGTGAACGTTACTTAGCCTACCAACGTGTTTTTTCATAGACCTATTGACAGTGTAACATGATTGTATATGATTGACATATTTAACAGAAAATTAAGTTTCCAATCAAATTATAAACTAATATAATCATAACTGTATGATTTAGCAGCTACATGAGTAACCTGTTCTGCTGCAAGAATATGCAGTCTATGGAATCTATTTAGTCTTCGCGTATAGTATTTGAATGAATGATTTACACAATGCTACCTAATCAAGGACTCTGGTCAAGCAGAAGGCACGTTAAGTTCAGTGCTTTTCATTAACTTTTTTAGCTGTCTGGATACTAAGAATCCTTCAGGTAAACAGCACATAATATTGTTTGGAATGGGTAGGATTTGTCCATAAGGAAATTCAGCTTCTGTTGGAGCAAGGCTGGGCTTAGGTACTCTCATTTCAGGGAGAATATGAGGCTTTCACCATATCAACACAAGCTTTTTGCTGCAATAGAACTAACTTCATATCCAGCAGGGGCTACACCACAGTATCACTTGTGCCGCATTTCCAGCATGCTTAACAATGGAACAGAAAGAAACAGTGCCAGACGTTCAGCTGGAGGTACAGGAAAAGCTTGGGAAACTTGCAAAATATGAATTGACCCTGAAAAAGGCACAACAACACAAATGATATTATTGCACATAGTAAAACATGATTCGCAGTGATGAATTCCTGGATTAAAAACTCAGCCTGTTGCAGTGAGAAAGCAAAATAACTATTAATAAAATAGTTTTCTTTATCATATTAAAATCCACTACAGCTTGCTCACTAACTACCAGCGGTCTAGTTCTTTAATGGTGTTGCCTTGCCTATTTGTCATGCAGAACAGGGTTTCCTTTTGTTTCATTTCCTCTTTACTGCCTTTAGGAAGGGACACAAAAAATTAATTAACAGTTTATGTCATTCTCTAAAGATTGTCTACAGCTTAAGAACTAAAATCATGGTATTAAATCTGTGCAGAATGATAGACCATTATTCTCAATATTCACAAAGCTGTTGGTATAAAAAATACAAACTAATGGCTCAAAGAAGTCTTAGTCTTGAGTTTTCTTTCTTATTTTAAGTAAAATAAAGCTATGTCTCCTAAAGTAATCAGATGCTTCTGGGATCCTTCAAAATATGTCATTTTGAAGGAAAATCTCCACAAACTGGGCAGACTGCAAACTCCATTGACACTTCACAATCAACGTACTTCCTCTGCCAAAAATACCCCAAAAGTGCCTCATTAAAAAATCATGGAATACTTTAATTCAATGCCTAGCAATAAAAGAAAACTTTTATGAAAACAAAACTGCTGAGATACAAAAAGAGAATTAAATACAATTCTTGGTTATAAAAGGTTACTTGATTCATGTCTTTGATTTCAGTATTTCAAGTTAGAAGTCTTTACTCTTCCAAAAAGTTTTAATTTCATATAAACAGTAGATGGTTAAATTGCCCTTCAACATCATTTCTTTATATCACTCTGTTAACTTCTAGTCAAATCTCAGAGATGGATTTTCCAGCAATACAATATGGTTCAAACATTCAGCCACGCAGCATATTTAATACAAAAGCCACCCTATTAAGCCAGATGACTAAAACATGTACGTATACACCACATTTTATGGCAAATCTGCTTTAAGACCTGCAGGAAAACCTGCGATGGAGTGAAACTTAGAAGGGGTTTAGAACATGCTTTAATGACTCCCCAGAAATAACCTGCTCCCAACACCTGGCTGGGCTGTGGGTAACAGGGACAGCGATGCCTCCTCTGCAAACAGGCGCATTCCCTTCTCATCATTACTTTGAAACGCAGGGAAGAGACGACTATAAAATTACTCCATTACTAATGAAAAAAAGGGAGGAGGAAAAAAAAAAAATCAAAGAAGGATTTCAATTGCATATAATTCTGGTTTCAGACACCTGGAAGTTGAGGAAATAGTTACAGAAAACCAGCACATACTACAGTAATGCCAAATACTGCAGGAATTTACGCTAGCAACCAATGAGGTCAAGCACCACATTAGATAGGAGGGCTTGCTCACCAACACGCCCCTTCACTGGTGGAAAAAGTCTTTTCCACACGTTTGCATGCAGCACAGCAATAACCACAAAATACTGAGCAACTAGAAGGAAACAAACTGCTTCGTGATAACACTGCAGAGCAAACATAGCACGGGATAAAAAGGCAAGAGGACAAGAAAGAGAAGGTGGGCCACTGATCCTATAAAACAGGATACAACAGGAAACTTGCTACTTTAAGCACACATTTTCGACATGAATATTCACGTATGTTGTGAGAAAAGAATGCAAGGAATCCCACAGAGCTCCACAACCACAGATTTTTGCCAAGACATTACTTAAGGAGTTTCCTATTTTAAGTAAAAGCATTTATACAGGCCTTACATGATAAGGTTTGCATATTGTCTTTGGGGAAAACAGGGCAAATTGATCACGTTGTAAGACTAAACCGTGTAAGTGTTAACACTCCAACGGCCAGGGAAGGCAGCAAGCACCTGCCTCATGTGGTTCACCCTTGTTTTGGCCCAAAAGTTATATATGAATGGACAAAGGTCACATATATGAATTTAGTAGGAACAGTCACGCTGCACACGAAATCAACACGCAGTCAGGCTCATCAGCCTGCACAGCTCTAATGTAATTTTAAAATTCTTAATATAATTTGTAGGAAGCGAATACAGTCTTTTAATTTCTTTGTTTTATGACTATTCAGTATTAGTTCATGTTAGAAAGTCTGGAGCGTAAAGGAGTGAAATCAGAAGATACAAATTAAATCATCTCTAGAATGCTGCTTCTGGGTTTCAGCACAAATTAACTTTCAGCGCAAAGTTTGTGAGTAATTCTAATTAGCTTCAATACATTATCAACATATATGGTTCACTAAAAATATTGCACAAAATAATGGAAACATGTTCATATCACCATAAAAATATTTTATCATCAAATCAAAATTGCTGAAAAGTATAAGTTAAGACTGAGCATCAGAAATCAGGCAGATGTGACCTTACTCTTAAAGATGCAACTTTTTAATGTTGCCTTGGACAAACAATGCGCCGCCTATGTCTTAGTTTCATTCTTCTCTAATAATGATCATATATATCATTCACAAATATTGTATGTTTTATATAAATATATACGCCATAAACACAGAGCAACGATTGCCAACATACTTCAAGAAACACAAAAGTATCATCAGCTTATGTAAAAAAAAAAATCCTCTAGTGACAAGGAAATAAAGTACACTATTATTTTTAATGAAAACAGAAAACACTCAGTTTTGAGACGAAAAGCTTCCATTGTAAAAATATAAAAGTTGAGGATAGGTGCAAAAGTACCTGGAATTCTGAGACCTCCCGAATACTGTTTTTCTTTGATTCACTCTTTAATTTACATATACCTATGGTAACCCTTCTCAATTTCAGTGAAGAAAGAATTATGCTTCACGTTTTCCTCCCTCGAAATAAAAGACTTGCAGAACTGAATTAGAACCCCCTGAAAACAGAGGTTTAATAGAACCATCAAAAGGACCGCAGCTGCACTATTGGATACCACCCTAATTAATATTACATAATCCATACGACACATGTGATCAATTTAGAGGTCCCAGGCGGTTCTTAAGTGAATGAATGCAATTTGTAAGCTCTGATCTGTCACTTCCACTTAGAGCAGAAGTGTCTACATTTCATATTACATTGTAATGCATGCTGCAAGCCTCTATCAGAACTCTAATTACTCATATAACGATCCAGTTCCACAGACATAATTAGGAAATGGGGAAGACAGGACACGTAAAATCACGAGATGATGGCGGAGGAAAGGTAGGAGAAAGATAGGAAAAAGTTGCAAAAGGGTCAAGTGTAGGCAGCTTGGAAAGGCTGCAGGTATCGGCCATGGGTTGGCACTGCGAGCAGGAATTCGTCAAAATCTGCTTTACTTCAGGGTTACTTTGCACAAGGTGGAAAAATGTAGCAGCTTAAGCAGTTCACTTTAAAGGAAAATTAGGTGCTGAATCTGGTAAAACTTCAACAGCAAGCTTTCTGCATGTCTTATTTCCTACACCTATTCTATTACAGCAGTTAAAAGGAAGCACAGCTTCAGTAGTTCACCTCTAAAAACAAAAAATATGTCTGAATTAAGTGTTGAGTGGCTTTGATCAGGAAATGAACTTGCCTTACTAAAGCATAAGCAAGAGCTGCAGTTTTCACAGTAACTTTTATAAATTCCAAAATTTGAACTACTGAACTATAGCCCCATTTAGAAAGACTAAAAGGTTACGCTTAGTTAAGCTTGAAACCTGTCTCCATAGCAGAAATTGGAAACCTGAAAGGTAGCAGATCTGAGATCTTCCTAACAGGATAAGCATCTCATTTTAAAAACCAGATACAACAGGAATGGCTTAATTTTGGCAAACTTTTAAAATTAAACAACAAAATAAGCATCAAAGCATTTTCAAGACCTATTTAGAAATTCCCCCCAAAAGATAACATGGAATGAAGGGAGATGGAAGTGTCTAAATTTCACGGAAAAGAAAGCTTACAATCCATTTTTGCTAGTGAATCAAATCCAAACGCTTCCACCAAGGAAATCTCTACGACAATCACATTTTGTGCCCAGCCAGACCTCTCGTTCAAGTAACGTCGTTTTGAAGTAAAGCCAGTTAACAGCACAGGTCTGGGAAGGAAAGCTGTGGGTTGGCAACCCTGGCTCTGATACACGCACAAAAACCTAGGGCACAGCTACTAACCTTTTTTTTTTAAAAGCATAACACTTACTTTATAAGATGCTGAAACAATTCATGTAGTTTAAAAATAATCTAGTATTGCCTACAGACTAGTAAATCTTATCCGGAACTAAAATAAATCAGATTTACCGTTTTAGAGTAAATATATATGAAAAAAGATACTATAATTACACTCACTAAATATGGCTCCAGATAATTATTATGCCAGCTTTCATTGAAAGAAAAAACTACAAATGAAAGAAAGGAAGGAAACTATTTTAGGAAGGGGAGAGGAAAAGCCGGGGCAATGACATTAGTTATGTTCCATTACGTCCTTATTCAATTCTGTGGCAAAGATCCCTCTGACTTCAAGGAGAGTATGATTTGGCAGGAAAGAGAGAAGCAGAATTAAATAGTTTCAAAACAATTTTAATGCACTGTTTTCCTTTCTCAACTCTGACAAGCCCATTTTGTCTTTTTTTTCCTCCTCCTTCTTGTTGTCGTTGCAGTTCCTGTACTTCAATAGAGAAAGTGGTTCCTCTGCAGCCTCCAAAGTGCTGAATTCTGTACACAGAAAATACACCAAGACCCATTGTGCATGGACAATCATAATAATCAAAGTAGAAATGTAGTTAGTGACAGTAGTTAATGTGAGTGAGGTGTAAAACTGGAAATGGAAGTCTTCACAGTCTGACTGGTTAATAACTACCGTGACTCATAATGTTTATGCCGATCAAAACTAGAAAGCAAGAAGAGAGAAACAAAGGAAAAAAATGCAAGTGAAAAACTGTGTTATGGAATTATTAAACCTGCTGTGAAGTCAATAACTGAGATGATGACTAACCAGTCTAATATTTTAAAAAATATCTTTCAGAGAGAAGACATAGCATTGTACCAACTACTAATATTATATGTAAAATTAATTCCAACATTGCAAGTACAGAAAGTTTTAGGATGTTTCATTACTCTAGAAAATGGACATTACCTACTCTGGCAATGCAGAGGGCAATAGGCAGCAGTTAAGAACACAGAATGGTCAGAGAAACACTTCTCTTTTCCACTACCCTGAACTACTCATTAGAAAAACTTGTCTCGGGGATGCATGAGATTTCCACACCACCATTGCAGGTTTCTAATAGTTTGCATTATTCCGTGTAATAACTTCATTCACCACCGGCCGTCGCCGGGTGTGTGTCATGGTTGGGCCTGGGCGGCGCAGGCGCCTCGCTCCGTTACACTCAGCTCTAATCTTTTTACAATGGCCTTAATCCAGTTAACGGCAAAGAATGGCAAAACGTCAGAGTAACTGGATAACAGCCTGAGATGCTGTAATTATTTCATTACAGCAGCAGACGCTGTTTAAAGCGGGGACGCCCACCGGCGCTGACAGGCCCCCAGCGGCTCCCTGCCTGCGCTCCTGAGGGTGACCGGTGTCACCACACCAGCAGCTCACAGAAATCAAAACTGTATTTAGGACAAACTTTGCATTATGTTGTTGTTAACTACAAGCCAAGTGGCTCAACCAGCTTTGGCACAATATCCCATATTCCAGTGGACTTGTCTTTCTGTCACATTTTCTGCAACACTTGAGCTTTGGTTCCTCGACAACCCCAGGACTCCCCAGTTGACCTTCCCTCCTTTTTGTCCCTTTGCTCTCCGCTGTGTCCCCTCGACAAAGAGGAGGGAACACCGTGGATCCAGTGCCCAGAGTCAGCACCCTGCAGGGGTCTGGCACCTAAAGGGAGCATGAGGTCCCACCTCAGACCCAGATACATCTCCATGGATCTTTTATCTTCCTGCCAATTTTGTCTGAAGTTCGGTTCTGGGGCACATGAACAGTGGGAGTATTTCGGAATGGAAAACAATACTTCTAATGAGGAGAAGAGCATTGTCTCAAATGCATAATAAAATAGACCGCAATATTTCCATGGATAACATCTAATACTGACCAAAACACCTGTAGATTAAGTGCCTCAGGTCTCTACCAGCACCAATCTCTATACTACAGGCACAGGTACGAGGTGATGACGGCGGATGATGGTGCGTGATCCTCACTCGTGTGGACCAACAGTGACACCTTGGGGAGAGCGCGGCGGGAGGAGCAGAGCTTCCTCCATTGCCCAGGAATGGAGCGACTGAGCATCTGTAACCACCCACCTGCCCCTTTCACCTCTTGATAAATTCTAATTTGTTTTTTAAAAGTCACTGGCTTCTTAAATTTTAAGCTCTAGCTACCTATTTATTGCCAGCAGATCTGAGCATCTCACATTCAATTGCGGAGTGGTGTTGACTCGCTGTGAGGAGCCAGTGAGGTCACCCAGCACCGTTTCATGCCCAAAATAGGAAAAGGACAAAGGTATTTATATTCTTATGAGTAGTAACACAAATTTTAAACTTTGCTTATTGCAGGTGCAAGACTCTTTTCACGAAAACATTTCTATTTCCTTGAAATAAAATAATGAGCCATGAGGAATTATAGTATAATTTCAGACTAAAATAATAGGACTTTACAAAGAAAGACTGATTTTTTTAAAAGTTTTTTTTGAGGATTTAAAACTGCCCATGACAAGACACTGTATTTTGTATTAACTACAGACTGAAAATGCAAACTCTATGGTGCACTTCACAAAGGACTAAGTGACCTCCCACACTTTCTTCTTTCCTCCTCCCCACCTGCACCAACTCCTCAACTCCCACACTTGACTTTTGCCTCCCTTTTGAACAACCTGCCTCCCTGACCACTGTCACTATTTATTGACATATTCATTCTTATCGTCAGGGCAAAGGGCTGGAGAGGGTTCCTGCCTGCACTGAATTATCCCCCCCGTCTTTCTTCTACTGTGGTGGAGGAAGCAAAGCAGGTTCAGTGGACTTGGACACCAGCAGCTTCTGTGGCCTCGCACACATTAGAAATAAGAGAGAGGACAAGCAGTTCCAGTTAGTCGCTGGAGTTGCTTTGCTCTGTGGGTGGTCCTAACGATAAGGTCTGATTCTCTGAAAATAAACCTGAACAACTATTTCAGCATTCCAATGAACCTGCAGTGATACCTGTGATAATGCACCGTGATCTCAAATGTTTATCTGGAGTACTATAAATCTGATTAACAAAATTCATAGCAAATTGCTCAGTAGACAGTTAACTTGACAGCAGCAGTTTCCTCCTCTTTGACTTCATTTGCTGTTCATAGCTCAAAGCTATGTTTTTTCAGGGGTTTTGCATAAAGCATTTAGGCTGGGTTTTTTTTTCATTTTCAAGTGAATATCAAATGGCTCTCAGGAGCCATTACTGCCTTCAACTCAGACTCTTCTGCAGAATATTTTTGTACAAGCACTTGAGAGAAGTGGCTCATCACAATTCCTGTAACAATATTTTTTCCTCCAATACCCACTTCTTCTCCCTTATATGATTATTCTTATATGATTATTCTGCTATTCCCTCTCCGCAGAAATATACTATCCTGCAACTTTCTTACTTTCTCTCGATGAGCTCATGAGATTAACACTTCACAGCAACTTTACAGTGCTTCTCAAGTCATATTCTATGACATCGGAAGGGATTTGAGCAAAGCATTTGAGCTGGACACGAGGTGAACCTGACCACAGGTGCTTATGGCACACACGGCTTGGGGAAAGGACATAGGATTGAATATCAGCAAGACAAGTGTGAGGAAGAAGCTACTGCAAGATCTACAAAAAGGCAAAAGCTTTTGCTCCTCCTGAAGGTAATTTTCCTATTTTAAGATTGCCTCTTCTATATGCTTAGGGTGAGGAGGGAGAAACTAACTCAGGTAGTTGAAGCTTCCCAGACAATTTTATTTTACGAAAAGCAGTGATAGTAAGAACTTCAAATTGCTAATAAGAAAATTGACTGTTTCTGAAGCATGACTCAGAAGTTTGAATTACTGAACACGTTTCACATAATCAACATAGAAGAGACAGAATATGGAAATCTACTTAAACTACTGTATTGATACAGCTGTAGAAGTCATGGATTTCAGATCCTATTTCAGCTTAGGAGAAGATTACATCTTAGGAACGGTGACCATGTGGTTACTTGTACCAACAAATCCAACTGTCACAGGGAAAATCAACACCTAACGTACACACGGGGACAGTTAAGCAGCCACAACACCTTGCTGCTTTCTACATCTCAAAATCAACACTTCCCACACACCGCAAGAATGAAATCCTGCTGCGGCCATGCTAGCGGTACACGGTCATCTCAGCTCATCCGGCCAAGCACAGAGCTGAATCCTTCCTGATGGAAACAACCACAATACGTTGCCTGTACTTTAGGATATTTTCCCCTTGAATGCAGATAATGAAAACAGTCAACAAATCAGAATGAAAGAAGACAGGGAGTACTTATGCCACGATAAGGACTGGAGAACACAGACGGATGAAATGCTGAACCTGAGTGGAACAACATCTGTCAGATAACAATCTCACAAGCTTCCTTACTAAATAAGGAAAGGACTGAACAACACTGTATAAGGAGTAGGACTAGAAATTGCAAGCACCGCTACAATGTACCTACTCCCTGTAAGTTCAGAGTATAGTTTCACAAAACAGCTTCTTAAAAAAATATTTCCCTTTAATCATACGTACAAGAGTCCATAAAGTGAGAGAAGTGTGGTGCAAACTTAGTGAATCAAACCCTCACTCTATCAAGGGCATGGTTTTTGTGCACGATTACATGCAAAATTTACAGCTCTTAAAGCAGCCAGACGACTTTTTAGTCATTCACACTCAGGATGTATTAGGACTGCACTAACTCACTAGGCTGATGTGTTGTAATTATTAAGGATCAAGAGAAAACAAACTCCAATTATACTGAATCACTGGATCCACAGCCAGTGAAAACCAAAACATCCTGCAGGGACAGATCATGCCATACACCGTAGGAATGCACCAATTCAATGGCCTTGTGAAAAAAATCACACTTGTAAGGAAGACCTGCATGCAAAAAACAAATCAATGAAGTATAAGGAATCCTCCTTTCCTACGGCTGATGAGAAAACAAGGTTTGTCCGTAAAAGAGCCACCCTGTTCTGAACAGCTTTGACACAGCCTTGTCAGGGCAGGGTACTGCGTATTTTGAATATTAGACAAGCAATTTGAAGTCGTGGCCACAAATCCAGCGGAGCAAGATTGACGGGCAGAGCTGTGGCCTCCATCTGCTTCCCCATCATCAGTGGGCACTGCAGACCAAGAAACTCTTACACAGAACAGGAGAGACAGCACGTGCGTGCACAGGTGTTTGCAGGGATGCACCAAAAGACACGTCTAGTCCTACATCTTACATTTTCTTTTATTGCATGGGATGAATTTGCAAATGCACTTCGACATTTAACTGGTTGTGAAACACGCTGAAGAGTTTAAAAGTGTTCTTTGATATAAATAAAATCAGTTATTGTGAAAGATGTCAGTAGTATTGTATTTTCTTATGATACAAAATGCTGGAAATGGCCTCTAACAAATTTTAGTGAAGATGGATCACTATTCTAAAAGGATGAAATGGACAAGGGGAAAAATAAATATAAGTAGAAGCCAGAGCCTGATATAGTTGAAGTTAAAAAGAGAGACCTCATTTTTCTTTCCATCCTGAACATTACAGCTGTAACAGCTTTATTACTACAGCTTTATATATGTTTACATTTTTTGCTGATTGTTGGCATTACAGCCACATCTGGTATCATTTTTCTTAACTTGCCTTATTACCATTTGTAACGTGTTTCACCCCGCTCCCTGAGCCTCTCAAGGATCAATCTTGCCTTACCATTCCACCCCGTTCTGCCCTCCCACCTTCTCCTCCAAGTGTCTTACTTTTTAAGACCTTCTTTCAAGAGGTAATCGCAACGTGAACAAATCTCTTTCACTCCTTTTTTTTCCTATTTTTCTTCTTTTCCCCCTCTCTTTTAAATAAACAAGAATGCAACTAGAAGGGCCGATCTGGCAGCCCGACTGTCGGGCTGCGCTTGCTCCACTCTCATAACCCCAATTCCAACTCCCGCTCTGATCTGCCAGCCAAACAACATCTTTAATTGTATCACACTGGTAGTACCAGGCCCAGATTAACTGTTTTGCTGGCAGCGTTTTCCTAAACTGACCCTATGGCAAATATCTCAGCTTCCACAGCTTAAAATAAATATCAGGCGGCAGAGTATGGATTTATCACCTGGGAGACACCCCCTCCCGCACCCAGCGCTGAGTTATGGGGAAGCTGCCGCCCTCTGGAGCACGTCCACATCAAAGAGAAACTACAGGGCCTCCTTTCCGTCTTCTGTGTTTCTAGTCTCAAGTAATTAACAATCTGTGACATTTGCACATTTTCACACTAATTGAGAACATACAAAGTAAATTTTTATCTTAAGTACAGTTTTAAAACCTGAGGGAATCTTCCACTCCTATTAATGAAAAACAGAGTTGTGAATTATTTTGGGGTTGGAGGACTCAAATTTGTCATTATAATAGAAAAAAATAAGGTTTAAACTGTCTCAGTTAATCAGAAAATACTTGTTTCACACTAGCGTTTATACAAGAAAATGAAACCAAGTCTTATAGGGCAAACTGAAAATCACCTATCAGCCCAAGGAATTGCCAGGAACAGGGCATGGGGAATGTTCCTATCAAGAAGGCAAGAAAACTAAATTTGGAAAATGTTGTTATTCTTCTACTGTCCTTACAGGCATTGAACAGATATTTATTCGGTTAAGGAAAAAGACAGAGTTAAAGCCACTTTGTAGGGGAAAAAAAAAAACCTGCTAATGCTCTCTACTAACACCACAGCAACTGGGACACTGTGCTGTGGGGTGACTGTGGTGCTGCTGAACAGAACTGTCACTTTGGGGTGGACTCGCAAATGTTGGAGAAATTTGGTTTTGGTGGCTAATGGATGAAATAATTTCTTTCATCACAAAACGATGTATTCACCTCACAGTGGAGGTTTGGAGTCTGGGTAAAGAGGAAGGACTCCACTCTGTGAGAAGTACCAGATAAATGGACATTCCCATATGAAGATCAACTTGCTAAGGCAATGGTTACTGACCCCACAGACCTTTTGAAGGACTTGACTTCAATGCCAACCTCCCCCACGAGCCGCCCGTACCAGAAAATTTACTGAATGGAGAGTAAAGCCATAAATTAAGAAAAAAAAAATTAACAACTGAAAGGTTAATAGTTTTCTTAATGCATTTAGCTCTAGTCTATCACAGTGTTTAAAGGTCAAATAGTATGAATATTTCTAGGAGTGCTGAAAAACACAGGTGTTGTTCCTTACACAGATTTGCTAAAAATGGGTATGTTGGAGGAAGTCTTGAAAGGTGGAGGGAAGATGTCTCCACCTGGGGAAGCTGCAGCATCTCCTTGTATTCATGTCACAGAAAATACCTGCTTTTTGTTTATAATTTTTCCCTCCAAAGCGTGGTAATTCCAACTGAGGAAAATAAAAAGGAGAGATCTATTTAGTACGGACCAGTTGATGTTTAGTCCCATTTGGGGTACACTACATAAAAGTTTAACTCTGACATGGTATTTGCTCCTGCCACTTAGAGGCACTCCTGGCCTTGGAAAAGGGATGTCAGAACAGGCAGGTGGTTCTTATTTCATTTTGACATGAAGATTTTAAGAAAAAGAAACTATAAGAATGACATTGTCTCCAGAGGTATGCATGGTTTCTAAAGTTGGACATTTGCTGCCAAAACATAACACACATCAAAGAATGATGCTTTTTCTTCCTTATATACAACGTAATTACACCAATTTGGTGAGAATTCAGCTCCAAGCATTTTCTTTTCACACAGAATCACACAATGTCAGGGTTTGGAAGGGCCCTGGAAAGCTCATCCAGTGCAATCCCCCCATGGAGCAGGAACACCCAGATGAGGTTACACAGGAAGGTGTCCAGGCGGGTTGGAATGTCTGCACAGAAGGAGACTCCACAACCCCCCTGGGCAGCCTGGGCCAGGCTCTGCCACCCTTCACCATGAAGAAGTTTCTTCTCAAATCCAAGTGGAACCTCCTGTGTTCCAGTTTGCACCCATTGCCCCTTGTCCTACCATCGGCTGTCACCGAGAAGAGCCTGGCTCCATCCTCCTGACACTCACCCTTCACATATTGATAACCATTAATGAGGTCAGCCCTCCATAAACTGTCATGCCTCTCGGCTACTCTCTGCTACCTATGCCGAAACATCCATTTTGGCACAAAATATTGAAGAAAAAAAAAAAAGGTGTAAAAAGCATAGTGGTCACTGTGCACCTATGAAAATGTTGTGCACTAGAATGGGCCTCTCAGCTTCCCCTTCCAAATCAATAAATGTTTGCGGACTCCTCCAGCATCCTCAGCTCCCGCAGCTGCACCCCTGGCACCCCAAAACTCACTTGGACTGCTCTCGTTTGCAACTGAGGTGTTTCACCAGGGAACTCAACATTCAAAGGTTTGCTGTATGGATTTGAGGTTTAATATGTATGTTTGTAGATAGATATTATATACATGCTGCATATAGCACCCGTTGTACGGTATCCTTGCTAAAATGGTTAAGAACAAACCCTGCATGATTAGCTATTTCACAGAGCTCCCCAAAATTTCAGTGCAGAAAAGGTCATTCTGTGTAGAACTAAGACATATAATTTGGTTTGGATTAAGATTTTTGTAACTGCATTTATATATAAAATGTATTTTCTCTTTTCTAACTCTATAGTAAGCTTCTTTTACACACAGAAATGAGAAATCATTGGCAGCTCTGGAAGAACTTAATTATTTCAAATTAAGATTAAAAGATGCATATAGCTGATCAAGAGGAAATATTTCTCTCTATATATATTTCATAAAATTCCCATCAGGGATTTATTTCCAAGATCTCACCTAAGGAAGCACAGCTGGGCACGGCTCTGCTGAGCAGCTCTGGGTCACCACAGCCTCAAAACACCAAAGACCAGATGCCTCAAACACCAGAGGCCGAGTCGCCAGTCCCGTTCCGGGACAAACTCCGCTTAGTTTGAAACATCACCCAATCTCAGCTTAAATTGATGTGGCTTCATCAGGCAGAAATGAAGAAATAAATAAAATGAAACTCTGCAACCCCAGAACACATTACATTTAAAAAATTTTAAAAAGAAAATCCGTGTATTTAAAGAGAATTTTAATGAGTATGAAAATCAGTGAAAAAGGAAAAGAATAAAGAGGAGGAGGACAGTTGGGACAGTTTTCTCTAGGAGGTGTTAATTTTCCCCATCTTGGCACCAGCAGAGATGGAGGAACCCCAGTCCTACAGTTGAATTCAGTCACTCAACTTGCAATGTAAAAGGAGCACAGTTCTGACCTCTTCAAACTTCATTTTTCCTGTTGCTTTGCAGTGGATGCCAGGTATTTTTTCTTTTAATGTTTTCATGAAAAGAAACAGAGTTGCCCCCCAAAAAGCAAAACACTTTTTAGAAAGTTCAGTTATCATGAAATCTAGAAAGCCATTGCGGCTTGGACTAACTGTGCCAACTCAATAAAAGGCAACAGGTGGTGTAAATAAAAAAAGGTTGGCCTCAGTTACACATGCCTTGATTATTTATTCTTATTTTTTGAATTAGTGTCTGGAGTTGGACAGATAAAGGAGCGGGACAGCAGACAATGTAACTGGCTAGTGGTCACGACAGCTGTTACCCATATGCTGACAGAAGGAGGACTCTGTTTCCAGCAATTGGGACCAAAAATATGTATTTCTGTGAGTATCTAAGGATGGAGAGGTGACAATCAGTGGTTCCCCGACCAGGGAGTTTCTGACAGTCTCCATAGCAAAAGCAGGTCAAGCTGTTAAATGAGACACTCTACACATTTTCAGCAGGGGGAGGAGTCTTTCCTCTTATGGTTTAAATGTTTTAAATGTCTTAATATTTGAATATTTGTGGGCCCAGAGGAATATGAACATTGTACTGACACAGTCCGAACCAATCATGCAATCTAAAGAGCACGCCAAGTCTGGAAGGCATATTGAGCATGTTCCCTGACGATGATATCATAAAGGTTCCCACAATGGGAAACACATGGCATCAATTCCACACATTCCCTAACCTGTACGCATGAAGCTTCGTTCACCTCTGATCACTGCAGTGACAAAAATCAAAAGGTATTGGGATCTAAGATTAAGAAAATAAACTCAGGGCGCCTGAATTTCTCGCACTAATCCTGCATTGGGATACACATTTTTTCAAGAACCCAGGTGTATTCTCAATTGATAATCAGCTTTAGTCTGAAATTCAGCATAACATTTTGAGTTCACTCCTGATGTAAAAACACAAGGCGTGATCTGGAGCTGTTTATTACTAAGGGTGTCTCAGAAGGGATGACATTAAAGCAAACTCCTTTCTCCAATATAAACATCCATATGTTCACTGAAACACCGAAAAATCTGGCAAAAGAGTTCTATGAAAGTAAAGTTACCAGATGTAAGTGCTATTGTAGCTGCTGGAGCTCCATGGAAGGACTCGACCATGCTGAGAAACAGTGAAAGGAGAAGGACGTGTATTGAAATGGTAGAGAACAAACCCCCAACACCAAACTCTGTGTTTGTTACAGCGTGTTTCAGAGAAGCTTATTCAAAAAAAAGCCATCGGCGTCTATGAGATGCAGAATCATGGAATATGGAAGGGAAAAGTGCTTGCTGGCAAAAATTATCTATGAAAAGAGCTACCATGAATGTGGCTGGGGAGGAAAATTATCTCCTCCTGCTGAGAGAAATGACACATCTCTCAGAAAACTTTTAAAGATACTCTTTGTCTCTGAAATTTATGACATACCTTCGAGTTCAGACAGCGTTTCTTACTATTTTGACAGTAGGATACCTGATACTTCCACAGGCATCTTACCCAAGCTGAGAAGAAAACTCTCATGCCAACTTATTTAGAGACAGGGAATAAACCTTAATTCACTAACACGTAGATTTTACTTATTGATTTTCATGAAAAACATTCTACTTTATCTCAGTGGAAGTCACAGTATTGTTATTGCTGCATTATACATGAGAGGACTAGAAATACAGACAGATAAAATGACTTATTCCAGCAGGGAAAAATGAAAAGAAATAGACTATGCTAAAACCCGAGCTGTCAAGAGTATTGGTTCAGTGTGCTGTCCCCAGGGAACATAACATCTTACCGATTAGAAGAAAGGATTAAACACCATTGAAAAAAACAGAAGCAAGCCTAAGCTTTTCACACTGATATTTCAAGCCATTCTTCAACAAAGAAAACAAAAAAATCTGGAAGATGACTTGAAATGTAATTGCCTTCGGTTGGAGTGTATAAGCTACTCTTGTATGAAGTGCCATACGGTGTCATTCTAAATAAAAGCTTGCTTGATTATTAAAAACTTGTAAACAAAATGAAAGTTAAAACCAGAAAAATCACACAGCCAGTGTATCTCAGAATAGTCACTATAATTTAAAAAACGTGTCATACAATTTCAGTTCCCCATATGGCACCTTCTATAGAAGGTCCAGACGTGCTGAGAACGCAGCCACTGTTCCCCGACTGCTGAACGTGCTCTGCAGATACACTTTTATGTCACAAAATAACGGTTTCTTCTTCAGTGACTATCAGCATCCTGAACAGCAAGTTTATTTTCAATGCCAGTGGGACACAGCACAAGAGAGGGTTAGGCCAGACCTAAGCGGCACAGGGAGCTGATCTGCAGCCTCAGCAGACTGCAGCAAAAAACCTGGTATCTGCAACAAATTAAAACCAAACAGGTGATCTCATGAAAACCTTTAAAACATTATCAGATTGCTCAGGAAACTTCTAAATATGTATCAAAGCTATACTTTTTACATAGAGATGTATGTGTTTGAAGCTACTTTGCTCCATCTGGCAGCCTCTTACAAGGATTTGGAGAACTGGGCCAGCACGTGTGGGTCTAGACAGAGGTGAGGTGGGAAAGCCCACGTTCTGTCTGCCTGCAATTGTTCGGTTCTAGCCGGAGCTATAAAAATATTTAGATCCAAATGAGTACATACATACACATAAAAAGATATATTTTTTGTATAGAAGTATATGAAATGATATATTTAGAAAAAATGTTTGAAACTTCTTCTCAAAAGCCCTTTCCAAAAAAGTCTCTTTGCTATTAAGGAAAACATGAGGCAAAAAAATGGATGCATCTTTCCTTGAGGCACTTCAGCAGCTCCTTTTTATCTTGTTTTTTCTTCAATGGACAACGTATAGTTTCCCATAAGAAAGAAATTACCATGAGACAAATGCTCACCGTCGTATCTGGACACATGTTAACAGGTTACTCGTTCTTCGCTCTGCCCCACTGGTGGATGCTGCAGCTCACGTGTGTGATCACTATCATTACAGTATCAATCCCAACAAGGAGCTTCCTTACTGGCCAATCAAAATGGTGCATAGTTAATAAATACCGGAGACTTCACCTTCTAGAGACATAGTGATTTATGACCTGTTTTCTCACATGCCTTTCACCTTAGAAATACTTGGCATGTGGTTTTATGTAACCCAACATTTTTCAAGGATTCTGTTTAACCTTTGCATTGCCTGGTTACATCTGACAAACAAAACATACCTCAGGGCTTTCTTCTTTGAGTAGTCATGGAAAATGTACTAATGGCATCAAAAAAATCTCTAACAGCAAAATAAAAATACCAACCAGACAAAATCACTGGTTTTCAGCTGAGCCCCATAAGATGAGGTAGTTTTGAGGTTTTTGTCTTTTTTTTTTTAAACAAAGACTAAGATCACTCTTTAGTTTCTAAATACTTAAGAAAGATAGAAAACCCATATAAAGTCCAACTTTTGAAGACACTTTGGATGCAAACACCAAACTGGAGGCATCATTAACTCTGACGCATGAGGCACCTATTAGGATCCCAGCCATCGCAGCAGCTAATGACCCCGCACACTCCTCCTGAAGACACGGATACTGGCTACTAAAGCACGGAAGCATCAGATCTGCTCGATTTGTCTTCACAATTTCTTTATGACAGACGGCATAGCCCTGGTTAACCATTAACTGATAAAGCATCTGAGGAGCTCTTTTTTATATAATAGCTATTTATCAAAATTGCCAAGTCATTTTAACCCATTAATAACAGCACAGAACTACTCCAGGAAGTTCGCTTCTACCCGGCACGAGTGTTTCCCTTGCCTTTGGACTGCCCCAGGAGTCTAAAGGCAAGGAAGTGTCCTGAATTTATTGATTATTTTAACTTTTCTAGTGAATGACAAAAGAAATCACACCTGAAAAATATTTTAAACAAAAGTAACTTCACAGGACCGAAAGACTGTCCCGTTCCTGTATGTGATTCCTACTTCAGAGACACACAGGTTAGGATTTGAACTCCCAAGTTATCAGCTTCTTCAATATCAAGATGGCAGTTTGCTCTCGTTACTGAACAAGCTCAGAAAACAAATGTATGTTGTGGAATAAAAATGAGCCTTCTGCTTCTTCATAAACTCACTAATCATAAATGACAAAGTTTAGGAAAACTAAGTGATGCCCCAGACAACATATGAGATACAAACAACATCTCCACTTTGGTTTGCTCACATAATTTTCAACATGAGTAGGGTACTTCAGAAACAACTCAACCTGAAGTTTCAAAAATCATCACATTTACTTATTTCTTTGATCCAGCACAACCAAGATTGAGGTGAGAAAATCACATATCAAATAGGGGAATAAAATCAAAGCTGAAAAAAATGTATATTGGACACTGCTATGTTGAATGAAACCTTATGCAAGTTCTGAATGTACATTCAGCAAATGAATGTACATGAACAAGATGGCTCTTGTGAAATCTGACCTACTCCTCCTAAACAAGCACTTCAGGCTCTAGTGGAGATCTATGTCAAAGACAAACTAGACCAAAGATGTTTTTCCAGGGATCTTGATAGGATCCCACCACGAAGAGGGTACCATATATTGCCCTGTTTAAAAAACTATTGAGGTGTGGACAAGGCTTCATAATGATGAGCTTCTGATCCATAATACCAGAGGAACATTCAAGATCAGATGTAGCAAAGGCTGGTCAAATATGCAAACATTCCTCACAGGACCTTGCTGGCAGTTCAGTCTAAGGAGATGCATTTGTGTGCCTCAGAAAATACAATCCAATTTCAATATCTTTGGTCTAAAATGTTTCAATCAATTCCAACTCCAAGATGTGTCTTTCCATACAGTTGGAATATAACAGAATTAAACCAATGGTTTATTTCTGAAAGGACTTGTCTAGATTTCGTTTTGAATTTATTAAGCATGTGCAAGTCACAGGATGTACAGTCAGCATAATAACCTCCTGTGGCAAAGAGAAGCATCGTTTCAAGACATTCACACCTTGACATTCACATTATCTACTCAGAGCATGTTGGACAGAAATGCCTATCTATATCAAAAGATTTAGTAGGAAAGTGTTTCTTTAAGGATTTCATTTATGTGTTTCTATGAAAGATTGCATTTTATATTAAATTCAGTCCTTGAAATACTGTAAGTACTGTATAGTCTCTAGTTTCCATTTGGTAACTCCTAATATTATATTAATATTTGATTAGCAAAATGTCTGAAATGTGTAAGAATTCTCAAGTCTATAGTTCAAGCCAGCAGTCTAAAGATAGAGTAGAACAGCAGTTTAGTAGTTGGTAAATTACTTAACTAATACAATTTTAATCCCATGTCTAGCCTATTGCTCTCATGACAGTCATCAGTGGATGCAATAGAAGGAAAATAACATTTCAATTGTACACTTTTCAGCATTAACTTCTAAACTAAACCAAGACTAAAAACATAGTTTTTTTCTGTTTTCCCCTTAAATTTGCTGACATCTTTAACTGAGACTAGCACTTTTCAAAGCAACAGTAATGATTTTTTAAATACAGTGATGCAATGCTGTAGTTATAGCTACCTGACTTATTAAAATTGTCTAACTACACTATAGAACAGTCCATAAACAATTAACTGGATTTAGCATTGTCATACTTCAAAAATGTAATTTGATGGGAACAGTTTCCATGGGGTTACAAGACTGAGTCAGACAACTGATTATAACCCAATAACAGAAGAATCCCTTAAAATGATTCATTATATTAGTAAGTGAATGATCATTGGCTGATAGCAAAAAATAAACTGCTTAGTAATCAGAACTCTGTTAGGAAAAGCAGCATATTAGTAGAAAATTTGCAGATAGTTCATCTATAAGAGTAAAAAAAAAGACCTTAGTAACATGGATATGTTTACAATGCAATAATAAAAATAAAACCATGCACAACTATTCTAGGCGGTTAGACTAATCTAAGATTAGGTCAAGCTGATGGATCTGTAAGTCTGGAGAAAACAAGTCACATGAATAACTTACATCAGCCATGTACTGGACAGGCTTAAAAAAAGATACAGGATAAAGGGGATGCAGAAGTCCATGTAGTCAACGCACAATTTCTGGCTTCAGTAAAGGATATCAGAACACGCAAATGTGACCACAGCATGGCTTTTCTCCTGCTGAAAACACCATCTAGACATCCATGGGATACCGTTCTGACACCTTCAGAAGAACTTTCTCCTTAGAGAGAGCTAAAAGTAGACACTTCAGACTACAAGGAGGATTAAAGAGTGTCTGTAGGAAAGACTAACCTCAGCCAACACAACTGGAGAGAAGAGGAGACCCTGGAGTCACCAGCCAGAAGCATATTGACTTGGATTTTCCAAAGGTGGACGGATATTGATTCCCTCAGATTACTATGGAAATAGTTGCTTTCAAATAAAAATCTAGAGCAGAAGCCACAGAAGGAGAAATACAAGAACAGTCCAGGATGTACAGACTCAGAATAAGCTCCAGTGAGCTGAAACACCCGTGTCTCAGGGTCACCAGAGCAGATATCCAGAGATAAGCGTACAAACGGGGCACACATGCAGCGATACTTACCCAGCTAATGCTTTCTGAAGAGAAAGCTCTCATGAATACACCTGAACATTCCTTGGTCAACTCTTTTCCTTGCTTTTAGTCTGTTCCCTACAATCCTAAACACAAGTAGTGAAACTCGGTATGTGCAAAGCACAGCTAAAATACACTGAAAAACTAAGAGTTGGAGTTATTATTCATTTTAAGGCGGATTTTAAGTTTATTCTCTATTTCATCTTCAGTTTACTCAGGACTAACTTATGCCAGTGAAATAATACCACTGCCGAATGAAAATGGCTGGAACCTTGGCTTTGAAACATTTACAGCAATATGCAGCAGTTGAAACCAAGCCAAAAGGTGAATCTCTTGCTTGGGTAATTAATTCTGTTTACCACCCCGCCTAAATGAATTACCATCTAATCATCCAGTGCAGAATATCTTCCTCTTCCCTTTTTGCACTGGTACAAATCATAAATTAATTTCCAAAGGGATCCAGATGCAAACCTTCAACATTTCTGTAGGCAAAATAAACTACGACGTATGTTCTTCTTGGCAAATACAACATGCAAAAGGTGCCTGGAGATATGCTATACTGATTATGAGATATTATTGTGAGGTTTTATTATCCTTCTAAACAATAAAACAAGAAAAGAAACCAACATAAAAGCAAGCAGTTCTGTGCCAGATGTGAGAATTTAATGCTATCCATCCCTGACTAGCATTTGGAACATGTGCTTCAAACATGAAACTTTGGTAAGTCTCCCCAGGTGAGCAGTTGATCTTATCTTGCAATTCCTGCCTCTTTTCAAACAGTGCACAGCACAATCTAGCAGCTGAGGGATCCTAGGAATGTTCAAGTTGAAATAAGGGGGGGGATTTTTATTCTTCAACACCATCTTTCTCAAGTAAACGTTACATTCAGAAGAAAAATTTCATTGCAGTATCAACTCCGAATCTTTGGAGGGAACAAGAGAGCATGGAATACTTTGGGGCTTGTCTTTCCCTTTCATTTTTAAGTGATCTTTCCTATGAATCTCTTTGCATTCTTAAAAGGCTAGAATGTAAAGAGTATTTTCAGTCACTTATGGGGAAATAGGTATTCAAAGATGTAGTAAAATGGTCAAATCAAAACACTGGGGCCAAGCTCCTCATCTTTAATAGGTCTGAATACATTTCTTGCAAACAGCTTTACAATTGGGGTTCTAAATTCTCCAATCTATATAAACATAAGAACTTCCTACTGTATTTATGGTGACTTGAACATAAACAAAATGATATGCAAATTAATGAAAAAAAATTCCTGGACCTGTTTTTCAGATGGACAGCATCTTTCCTTAGATTCTCTTGCAAAAGGTCTACCTTTGGACAAGAAAAGCACCTGTAAAAACCATTATTTTAGAATTTCAGCTTATTGTTTTCTTTGAAGTGGACATGGAGACAGTTAAATGAAACAACACATTCAGGAACAAGTAGCGAATCAGCTTTCACTTGTGATAAATAAACTATGAAGATGTTTGTTCTCCTCAGCTGACATCTGTAAGGGCTTAGCTGCCAAAAGGAGCATTTAGCTCACTTCAGAGAAATCTGAAGTACCCTGCTACTAAATTCTGTTTTCCAACTGGTTCTTATTTACAGTAGAGTTATTAAATATTTATTAGAGCCGAAAGCAAGTATTTTAAGTTGTCCTAACTTGATGTCTTTCAGTGAAGTAATAGGTTGCTTAGATTTTTTTATCTGAATCTACAATATCATTGGCAAGAGAAGACACAAATGGGCTCCCACCGCTTGACAAGGCCCGTATACAAAAATACATTTTCTGACAATTTACTGGTTGACAGCTCGCTAAACGAGGAAGAGCAACACTACAATAATAGTTGACAGATGCTGTTTCCACTTTCAAATTCCTTAAACATTTCCAAAAACACAGGCAGATCGGTTTCGATCTGCTTGTCTGTTGACTTTGGACTCCAAGCAGTGATGTTCTGATACCACGGGCCTATCAGTTTACATGGGATACTCTTACATTATTCAAAAGCACATGAACACAACTGACAGAAAGAAAACATTCAGCAGAACTTGTATTTCTCCTTACAAAACATACTACTTTGAAGCAGCATCTGTAGAAACTTTCTAGAATCTAAATTTAAAATACGAGCACAATGTTAAACTACACTTGCCAAATAATCAAGGCTCTTCCATTTTCTGGCACCTGGTTATGAGGCAGCCCGCACCATCCCGTTTGTCATCCTGTGCTGATTTGTATCTTGTTCACATGTGGTTTGCATTGTATATGGGCCAGACAGACTAGAACAAAGGGTAAAAAAGCTACTGTTGAAGAACACCTAACCAATAGGTCTAAAACATTGGTGTTGATTGCTTATAAAATGAAGTGCCTTGTCTGTTAGCATTCAATTGCATAAATGCCATTTGCCACAGAAGTCATGCTCTTAATAATTAATGCCATTTGTAAGCCTGTTGGCAATACCTAAAACGTTTGCCTTTAGCAAAGATTTTTTTCACCACTCATGCTCTACACTTTGAACTGGAACACTGGCAGATTTTTCACTATTTATTGGGAAGCCGTAAGCAAGAACAGATCCTAAACTGTATGCTCAAGCCTATGAGCTGTCGATGTCATTTATTTCTAATGAGTCACTGGAATACAGCACAGAGAAATATGATGAATCTCATATCAACTGCCTAAATGGTGGGCACTTAGTAAATAATACCAATTTTGAGGGCCTAAAACAAAAACACACGCCATTTTGAATCATGTCTTTACCATAACACTGAGGGATTTGCTGGTTTTGAGAGTCCAGATCCTTAAAGATCCTTAGTTCTTTAAAAAGAAAGAGTGAAGATGCCAGACTCGCTCTACCAAACTTAAGGTGACCAGTGAAGCTGAAATGTCAGGGGGAGGCTCAGCCCCTAAATGCAGCAAATACAGCACATTGCTCAGGGCGTGGATGCTCAGCAGCTGAACACGTGGAAAGGGCAAATGATGGTTGTGAAAACCTTTCCACCGTGCTGAGAATTGCTGCAGCGTGGGATGGGTCAAGATTGAAGTGCAGAGACCTTCTCCTCAAGTGTAGGACACACACACCAACACTACATGATACTTTATTTGAATAGGCAGATGTTTTTCTCCATGTCACTCACCGATTTGTTATTTCCTTCCACATTACCACCACATTTAAAATCTCGGTAGCACCATACATGGAACTCACAGTCCGGGATAGGTAATTGTATCCCGCAGTGGGGGAAAAAAACCCAGCATCCTATAGGAAACATACAGTATGGATCCTCTGAAATTCTAAAAAACCCCTGACTTCTATACAGATCCTTTCTGCTGGCACATGAAGCAGGACATGGGTTAACAAAAAAGTAAAAATACACTGGAAATATGTACAAAATTAATTGTTATTTTTATTCTCCAGTGAAAAGCACAGCATGAATATTTTCTCATCTCATCCATTACCATATAAGAGGCAAACAAAAAAATAAAATGAGAAATCACAGAATTAAAAGTATTTTTTCCTTGTTTCCCGCCTCTCATGTTGGTACCACAAGCACATGTATCACTGTGCTGCATTTCCTTTCCAGGCTCTCCAAAATATTCTCTTCTGGGTAAACGTTAATCACGGCCCAAAGGTAAAAAAGCTTTATAGGTAACACAGTTCCTTTGGGAAGCCAGGAAAGAGTTTTTAATGTGATCTCTGGCATTCAGAGGTTAGTGTGCAAACTACAGCAGAAAATATCTAGGTGCTTCCCTAAACAAGCAGTTCATAAAAAAAGTCTGCAAGACTTACCACCCCATAGCTGCTCCACAGAACCCTTTGAAAGAGTAACATTTAGTACCTGATCCGCTCCATGCAGCTCTACTGACATTCCAGAAGAAACCCTAAAGGATATTGTGGCCCCCCAGATACTTTAATTGACGTTTTAATTTCATTGGGCGAGACTTGAATGGCCTGACTGCTGCAGGTAGGTAAATATTGATTTTTAAACAGTCTTTACATAACAGGAGGTGAGGGAGATGACGTACTGGTGTCTTAAGCAGTTTAGGTATTCTAGTCACTGCCATGTTTCTGTTCAAAGCAGTCAGGTAAGAACAAATAAAATTGTTTCATGTTAAATCTAGAAGCTCTACAGATCACAGAATCGACTGGGTTGGAAAAGACCTCAGAGATCATCAAGTCCAACCCATGGTCCAACTCCAGTCCATTGACTAGATCATGGCACTAAGTGCCATGTCCAATCTCAGTTTAAAAACCTCCAGGGCCGGTGAGTCCAGCAGCTCCCTGGGCAGCCATTCCAATGCCTGTTCACTCTCTCTGCAAAGAATTGCTTTCTAATCTCCAGCCTAAACTTCCCCTGGCAGAGTTGAAGCCCATGGCCCCTTGTCCTATTGCTGACTGCCTGGGAGAAGAGACCAATCCCCAACTGGCTAGAACTGCCCTTCAGGTAGTTCTAGAGAGTGCTGAGCTCACCTCTAAGCCTCCTCTTCTCCAGACTAAACAAGCCCAGCTCCCTCAGCCTCTCCCCATAGGGCTTGTGTTCAAGTCCCTTCCCCAGTCTTGTTGCTCTTCTCTGGACCCGCTCCAGCACTTCAATCTCTTTCCTGAACTGAGGGGCCCAGAACTGAACACAATACTCCAGGTGTGGCCTCACCAATGCAGAGTACAGGGGAAGGATCACTGCCCTTGTCCTGCTGACCACGCTAGTTTGGACACAGGACAGGATACCATTGGCTTTCTTGGCCACCTGGGCACACTGTTGGCTCATGTTGAGCTTCCTGTCAACTAGCATCCCCAGGTCCCTTTCTGTCTGACTGCTCTCCAGCCACTCTGTGCCCAGCCTGGAGCGCTGCAGGGGGTTGTTGTGGCCAAAGTGCAGGACCCGGCACTTGGCCTTATTGAACTTCATCCCATTGGAATCGGCCCATTTTTCCAGTCTATCCAGATACAGCATACTGAATTGCTTAATGGCCAGTGTCACACAGTGTAAGATTTTGTAATCTTCAACTTGCCATAACCTCCAGTGCCAATGTCACGGGCAATAAGAACTGCCTCCAACACCAGAACTCAGGCCACTCTTCCACATGGTGAAACACAATGCTAGACAAATCCTGAATCAATCTGTGCCACTCCGCTAGAAAACACTTCCTGAAGTGACAGCGACAAAGGAAGGGAAGCTGACAACGTGTACTTCCCACAGCTGAACACAACACTTGGTTAAAAACACCTGGTTTACATGGGGATTTTTAAATTCCTGAGGCTTTAAAGCTGTGAAAAATCTTTTGAGAGGAATAAAAGGCAGAGCAGAAGCCAACCTATAAGCAAAGGCGGCTGATCTAGGACAGAAAACAGATTTTCATATTTACTGGATGTGACAGCTGGATGAATTACACAGATCATCCGTCTCTCTCCATTTCCTTCTATCCATCATACCGTATTTCTTCATCTCTTCTTCTGCCTGTCTTCAGCCTTAGAAAATACATACAGCACAGCTTAAATTATTAATTTTCTGTTGAGTTCCTTCTAACACCAGTTTCAGTTCATTGACCTGTGTAACTCGCTGATTTAACTAATGCATTATCTACAACACAATGTATTATTAACTAAATTTGGTCTCTTAAAATATTTCCATGGCAACGCATCAAAATAACACAATCACATTAGTCTGGCATATGAAATGACTTCTTCCTTTTCAATATCATCCTCAGACAAAGCGAATTAAATATAGATTGCTCTACTCCTGTAGCAGTAGCCAGATTAGCAACTGATAGCCTAAACCCTGCTCTCCCGGAATAAACTGCAGATCTCTCAGACTGCAGTATTCCCTCTGCCATCAGTATTATTAATCAAAGTTTTCTGCTACATTGACATACACTAGTAAAAAATGTAAAGTCTCTGAGGGTATAAAAAAGGCAAGAAGCATTTCACGCAAAGACTAAGTAAAAGGCTTTTTCACTGTCACAACAAATGCAGAAATGCACTGAACCAAAGCCAGGAAAAGCTGCAAACTGTTTGCCCTCTCCCACCTAACTGTGATGTCTGCTATCCCCAGGGAAGGAACCCCAGCCAACATCAGATCCCATGTTTGCTGCAAAGTCATCATTAAACCTAATGTGTGGGACTGCAACGTTTTGTTCCACCAAAACAGTACTTTATGTCAGTTAACCACTTGCATGGTCTTTAGGAATAGTATGAAGGAGCTGAGGACATTTTGCTTGGCTGGGAGAGGGACAGAAGGATTGTGTTGCTGCCAACAAAACCTGTGAGCACTTCACTAAATAAATACTTGTTTTCCTAGTTAAACCATTTGTTTTCATCAATCTTTTCTCTTGCCCTTTCAGGGGTTAATATCAATAAACTTAAATTCCTTTGCAATTCTTATAGAAAAGCAAGCCAGAAGCTGGTGTGATGTTTACTGATACCCTTCCCCATTCAGCAACTCTGGCAATATGAAATTAATACCCTGTCCAAAGAACCATCTCCTGCTGGTCTGTTTCAACCTTTCCCTGTTAAACTTTCTCTGTTGTCGTTTTGTTTGTTTGGTTGGGGGTTTTTGTTTGTTTGGGTCTTGGGAGGTTTTTGTTTGCTTGGGTTTGGTTCTTTTGTTGGTTGGTTGGGTTTATGTGTGTGTGTGTGGTGGTTTCTTTTTTTTTTCCTTGGTTTTAGAATTTTAAGTCATGACTAAATAACCTTATTCCCCCTGAGATCACAAAACGCTGTGAGTACAGAGCTTGGAGTCCCACCGCCTTGGGAAAGGAGACATTGCAGCACGTTACTCACCTGAAATTTCCTTTTGAACAATATACTGTAAAATTGAAATAACGTCACTTTACGGTCCAAAAGGCATTGAAGGAAAGCATGTAGAAAGAATTAAAATCGCTGAACTCCAATCTCTGCTGAAGATCAAAGTCAAAATGCAATTCTTAAAGGCATTGAGCAAACCCGCGCTCGCCCTTTCCCCCAGGTCGGAGCTGTGCTGGTGGGATATGGTGCCCTCTGCTGATCACCGCTACCTCAGCCTAAGAGCTACCACAACGGTCTCCACTCCATCAACTCTTTTTCTAGTCGCTGTGAGATACAAGACATGTATTGGTATCTTTTTCAAACGAGTTTCAGAGGTCCCGGTGCACATGGAGCCTTGAGCACCTTTTGCTGCTTTCATGACGAGACAGCGAGAAAGATGGAGACGGCAGACGATCCAGCCAGTTCCACCCGTTCTCATCCCCTCCAGATGCTGCTGAGCAAAAGCAGATTAAAACAGCCCAGTTCCAGCTACCGGGAGCAGCACTGGCCTCCTGCAGCTGCCGAGAGAAGGAACTCTGTGTCATATCGCCAGCAAAACGCTGGGGCGCCTTCCCTGGTAACGAACTAAAGTGAAGTGTCATTAAAGTACAGCGACTGCTGGGGACAACCCATCAAACGCAGGGTTCACAGTTTTCATCCGCTACCGAAACCTGCACAGATTCATTACTCCCAGCCACTACTGGCACCCGGGGTGTGAATTAAAGACAACAAAATCCAGAAGCCACGAAGCAATGTAGTTTTAAGCTCTTACTCCACCCCACAGATAATTCTGCTTCCTGAGGCTAAACAACCAAAATGCAAAGTACCATATTCACAATGTTAAATTGGCAGCTTCATTCAGATCTCATGATCTGCAATGACCAGACTCCCATTCTCAACAACAAACGGTTCCACTACAGTAGGTTACAAAGGTTCCTATCAGCCATGTCAAACACATGTTCTGACATATTTCCATAGGCCCAGGCTATCAAACAGCAAAAGTCAGCCAATTACGTTCCATAAATAATCATTTTGACACTGGTCTTATTAAATGTTGAAGCATTTCATCAAGCACTTCAAATACATTAGAAGTTTCATCCATACATCATTCTGGCGGGAGCCTGAGTATGGCTCCGTGGTTAAAAAGTAGAACATCTTTAAAATTAGGTTAGCAGAACAAATAACCGCATTAATAGACTCTTTAGTATTTCTCTTCAGGCATGATCTAATTTGGATTAACATCTGTTCTTCACACAAATATTCATAATAAGAATTTTAGTCTAAGAATATTTGCATAAAGCAAACAGCTTTTTCTAACTTCCAAATTAATGCTTCTACAACATCTTGGTTGTGGTTAAGAAAGGTATTCCATGTGTATCCTTTGACATATCAGTCATTTAAAAGCAAAACAAAAAACCAGAGACACACACACACAAAAAGAAACAAACAAACACACTTAACAAACCTGTCATGCTGTCTTGACCATCGGTAGAGTTAAAAATAGGGTGCCAATATATTCTGGTTTTGTTAGGACACTTAAATATGCAATGTTACTGTCTAACTATTTGTCTGTACGACAATAAATACACAACTTAGCTCTTAGAAATCTCAATCTGAACAAAAGACAATGTTTATCTACCTACACTATCTGAAAGAAGTGACAGTATATGGAATTCCATAGATAATGATTTGGCTTGCCATGCCAAGGAAAAAAAAACATGCTTCCTGCAAATAAATACACCAGATTAACGTAAAACAATGTCTATGCAAATCAGTACTTAGATTAATGTTCTATTATTTTAGGTTCTGTCAGGGCTCTGTTAGATAAAATTAACACCCTGTCCTCACCTTCCCTTTTCTAGCTGCCACCGTGGGGTGCTGTTCATCCCACCAAACAAAGCTCATCATGAACGCTCTATTCACCTCCAGCTACAGCAATGACTTTCTCAAACCACCACCATCCAGTTCACATCATTGGTGTGTTTGGACTTTTGGAAGCAGCTCAGCCCCGGGACACCAACACCTGGAGAAGAACCCAAGCTCAGCCCCGGTGTCCTGAGCCCACAGGTCCCCCTTGGTCCATCACTGCTGGAGAACGCCGGGGCCAACGCACCACCAAATGTAACCCGATATTCTCACCACCCAGTTGGTTCAAGAAAAGCTCTGGGAGAAATGAAAGGTAAAATCCTTGGAAAAATAAACTCAAGTCTGTAAAATATTAGCCAATGTTTTCATAACTTTTCCAGCAACGAGAGTTTCTAATAGATCAACTGTGACTATATAAAGCTACACGGAGAAGTCTGAGCGACAGAAATGGACATATTGCAACTTTTCCTATAATGCACAGATAACACATCTTCCAAACATGCTGAAAAGTACTGCTTGGGTTATAATTTATGTTTTATACACGTGAAGGTGAACCACAATGGGAAACTTTGTTTTTCAGCTGTGTTATTTCAGGGAAATTTATTGACTCCTACAGCTGTGAAGGTATGAAACAGATGCATATTTTTCCCATGTGAAAACAACTTAAAGCATCTTTTTCATACTAGTACCTCAAATACACAGGTAAAACCAAAATCTTTTTCATAGAGTTCTTGCGGAGAGCATAGGTTCACAGCTCACTACATATTAACCACAGAAATTAACTACTGAAATAATTAACACCTTCAGTAACTACATTAAATTACATATTTTTTAAAAAAAGTCTCTTTTTTTCCAATTCCAGTTTATTTTGCACCAAGAAAATGTTTATTCTCTGCCTGCCTCACACTGTTGGCCACAGCTTCATTGTTTTCTTCCCCTTCCCTAAGTTGTTATTTACACTCTACACTGTGTTTTCCACTATTAGAATAAATAAACACAGGAGACTGTTCAACAACAATTTAAATCAAAGCCATGCAGAGGTCCCATGAAAGATCCGAAAAAGAGCAACGAAGCAGCACCCAACACCTACTACAAGACTACTGGTCCCTCTTCATCTCTTGAACAAACCCACGAACCATTTATTCTACCATTTAAATAAGAAATCACACTCTGAATATTATGTTTTGACTTCAGTTACGTTTAGAGTGCTCGAGCTGTGACAGGCACTGTAAATACTGTCACAAGCACATGTGAACTGACACAAAGCAAATCAACCATTAATTTAATACGGTTTCAGATCATGCCCTATACGTCACACAGATATCTGTTCAAATCTGGTAACTTCATCCCTAATTTGGGGTTTAATTTACTTTTAGACTGGGATCCCTGCACGTTGCCAGAGAATTACAAAAGGGGCTTGGTGGGAGAACTTCCTTTTAGGTAACGTTGTCAAGGACAAGACATGAAGGACAAGACAGGACAACAGCCAAAGGCAGTGAGGGGCTCTCGGGCCACCTAAGCTGCAGGTTTTATTTTACAGCGTGTGGGTCGTAACTACTGCTGGAAAAATACTTTCCAAGCAGCACTAGCGAAATGAGCAACAATCTTTCCCAGGCTTTTAGATTTATTTAAAACTCTAGACGCAGAGATCAAAATGTTAAAACCTCTTCAGCTGTAACACACCCAGATTACAACGAATATAAACTCGAGAAGGAAATGTTTGTAAAGATATTCAGAATAGTTTACCGTTCCAGTACTCACAGTTTAGCCCATGACCTCTTTTAATTCTGGCCAGCCTGAAGAATGATTTATGGCTATTTAAACAGTTTCACTAACTCAAAAATTTAATATAGAATAGCCCAAAACTGTGTTTTACAGGAAAAAAAAATCTTTGCAAAGTGACATCTAGCATCAGGAAGACATCAGCCTACCCTGCTCCTTCTATAATACCTCCTAGTAAGGGGAAAACCATCAAGCATAAACCATTTTGCTCTCCCCTCCTGTTGCAAAATCAGTCAAACCAACCTCCCTAGTGCTAACATGACATCCTAGCTTATGAAAATACATGGCCAACTGCATTTCTGAAGCCCTTCATGGGCTTTGCAGGGTACGTCAGGAATGCAGAGTCCCTCACATTTGCTTCTCTTTTCAAAAGCCCTGCGTGGTTCAGTGTGTCTCCCAATTAATTACACAAGACAAAGCAGGGGAGCGGGACACAATCTGCTTGAAGGTTTTAATATTTTAGGCAATTTTGCTTGGCTTCTTTTGCCTTCAAATAAGGGGGGGAAATAACAAAAGCTTTGCTTTTTCTATTAGAAATAGGTTTTGATTTTGTCTGGATAATAAGAATTTATAGTGTTGGTGAAAGGCCCTGGGGACAGTCCTGGAGACTGAAGTCGTCTATTTACTCACAGCACAAGCACAAACTACACAAGCACCTGCTGCAGGAGCCCAGTTTGTTGGCTTTTTTCAAGAAATAGTGTGTGAAAAGTAAGTTTACAATCCAGCAAGAGTTCAAAGAATTCTTCAGAAATGTGATTGAAAAGTTTGCCTGCTTTGAATGAGGCATCAGACCTCCCCGAGGTCATTGATGTGGCTTCCAGTCTTTGTTACTAAGCAAACACACAGCTTTGGAACCTTCAAAAAATTGGGGGGGGAAATAAGATATGAATTCACCCAGACAGACAGCAAACCCAGAAATAATAGCTACATTCATAAGAATAGCAGTTACTATTTAGATTTATGGAGTGCGATGTACTAATGCCTATAATGAAGCAGACAATTTAATGACTAAGTGCTAAAAAGGGGGGAAAAATAAATCCACAGAAGTCACAAGATTGACTTTCAAGATTAATGGGGATAAGCCAAACATTCCAGATGTTCTAATCCAGTGTTCTTGTCTCTATGCCACAGAAAATCACCTTTCGCAATGAAAAAAAGAACCATCTTGCTTTCAACCTGCACTTTTGTTCCCATTACCAATCATGAATAGTCAATTTTCATCTATCTTCTGTTTCTTCCACTTATACAATCAGAATGAAGGAGCAAACATACTTTGTCTATAAACCATTTTAATAAAAGTCTCCCTGAAGACAAAAATCCTATATAACAGAGTCATCCGTAATATGCAATTTATCAAGATGAAGCAAAACAGTATTTTTTTTCATAATTGCTGTTTGAATTATATGAAAATACTAGAATCGCTTTTACAACTGCCTTTGTAACCATTTTTCTTCCACTGTATAAACAGTGGTATCACAGCTAAGTACATGCTCTATTTACCGGACAAAATTTACTGTTCTAATTACTAGACCTGTTACAGCTAATGGAAAAACAAGAATTATTGGGGTTTGCTCTGAAGAGGAAAGCTGTTCAACAACACGGTAACAGCCGGATATAAAAGAGATTGGGGAATCTGATAGGAGTCTGTGACTTGCTGTTACTATGGAAATCGGTGATTATAACAAAATATTCACATTTTGATCGCGTTCCCTAGAGGACTGACATCCCGAAATTAATTCTATTTTTAAATCCAAGATTTGCTAATCTACTAATCCGATGTCAACCACAAAAAGTTACGTGGGAAGTGGCCGCAGAGCTGAGCTTTTCCTGCACGCCCGATGCCAAAGCTCAGACTGGGCAGCCAGTGCCGACCAGTGCACTTCCATTTCCATTTTCTTCGACAAGAACGAACTGACCTTTATGTTAATACCAGGAATGTTAACTCTCAGAATCATGTGCTGTATTAGCTACGCTCATGTTTTCCAAAGCACCTATTTGAAAAGGGCTGAATAACGTATATACCGCATAAACTGTGCAGTCGCACCACCAGCTACTCAAACTCTCACACCTCAACGTTATCTACAAAGCAAACATAAGTGTAGAGAACATGAACTGAACACGGGATACAGCAAACTGGGAGATTAAAAAGAAAGTACTTCAACTCTTACTAGTATCAAGAGCTGCCTGCTTAGAATTGAGCTTCTGGGAGGTGTGAAAATAATTTCTTAATCACTGTCAAGACTATATATTTTATTTTTGACAGGTATCTAAGAATTTGATTGCACGGCTACTTACAAGCCCTGCATTATTCTAATTCAGCCTCTAAAATTCACTGTGACAAATATAAATTAATCACCTATCATGTCTGGTCCTTTTCATAACATCAAAAACCAAACCAAACAAACAAAGGTCAACAAACCAACAATGACCAAAAAAACCCACAAACCACCAAAAAAAACCCACAACCACACTCCAAAGCTAAAAATAAGTTATACGAGAAGACTTTCTATAGAAAGAGCATGGTAAACAGGCTTATGCAGGAAGCAGAATGTCAGAAATGCTGTGGGTATCAGAGATCCAGGTCTGTGAAGAGCAGGGATTGGCCTGAGTGCTGCTGGAGACATCCTTCGGTCAGAGGTTCTTAGGAGATGCCCATCTGCTTTCACACAGACCTACATTTCACACAGACCTTGAAAGAAAGGGCTTGGGTTTTTTCCTTTTGCATTGTTCATTTTGCAGTCGGAAAGCCAACTTTGTACTTTGCTACATTTTACTAACTCTTGGTTAATAAGGTCCAGCAAGAGGAGAGACGGTGCGACCTGCCACCGCTTTTCTTGGGAGTAACAACTTTCCACACTGCTGTTCATGCCCGTGGAGCGATTTACCATCCCCAGCAGGTTTTGAGGCTCCCAGGAGCTGAGGAGAGCTTTTTCCAACAAGTTGCAGAGGACCGAGCGCTTGGCAAAGTCAGCGTGCCAGGTTGGCGGTGCAGCGCTTCCAGGGCAGCAGTAATCACGGCCACATGAGAAGCAGCCGCTCGGAGGGAGGAGGACAACTTTGGTGATTTTAGAGCTAATTTTGCATGTGGTTACCACATTTGAAACCCCACTCAGCTTCCCACATAACGATCGTTCCCTGCTACAGAAAGTCACACGCCAGCTTTAGGTCTCCCGCCTCTGTCTACCCCAGTCAGATGGAATCTGGTGACGATGCGGAGCCAAGAATGTGCAAACAGCGTGTCTGCCTCTGCTTCTCATCTCTGCATTTCAGCAGAGATGCTGAGAGATAAACAACTGTGCTCTGAAAGGAGGACTAGGGAAAATACTACGTTATTTGTACGTTACATTGCAAACACGTTATTGTGCCCAATTAAATAAAAACCCAATTCCGTTTTTAAAAACCTTGAAGTGCAAAATCCTAAATCGTGTTTTTCAGAAGAGCGGTAAGAACCAGTTTAATAAGTTAGCTTCCAAATAAGATAAAGAAACCAGCCTTTATTAAATTATATGCAAGAGGGTCAGAGATTAAAAATCCTCTGCCTCTCATTATTAGACTTGAGATGACAGATTCATTCCAGAGCACACAAGGAAATATATTATCCCAAAACAGGATATGAAGTTCAGTCCCAGTAGATTAGTCTCTGTTAAGTAAATTTATTGCCTAATCTTTTAACTCTCCCCCCAAACTGCTGCCCAAGATCCTCTTCCCTATCAGCACTAAATCCCCTTTCCTTCCCTGTACAACCCAACCCCCAAAGCTCCCAACATCGTCGCCCTCTGGTCGCGTTCCCACTAGGGCTGCGATGGTGCATGAACCTCATAGAAAAACATGGAGTGATGGGAGCAGAAGGGAAAGGACTTACCCCTGCAATCAACCACCTAATAAAACCAGGCTGTGCTCGGAATCGCCGGGCAGAGAGAAAAGCAGGATAAATGTTTTGCTTGCTTTAAACAACAGCAGCAGGCCTGGTGGTGAGCTCGTTCTGTGCGTTTGTGTGTGTGTGTTCCTAGTAACCACTTGGTAATTTGGATACAGACGTGGAAGAAAACCTTCAAAAGAGCTGTATTAGTATAGCAGTACGTTCTGGGAAGAATTAAATGTACTATGTGAAGCTAGAAGGCACATCAAACAAAGAGCAACTCTATCCCCTTTTTGTTTACCAAGGCAGAAGCAATCTTCCATACAATGATACATTTCTACTGCACTGTTTAGTCTAACTTTAGACTCCATGAAATTATTTGCAAAGACAGGGATTCCCAAAAAATTCCAGTAGAAAAAGGCAGTCTTTGCCCTCATCCTCCCTTCCCCTCTCTTTAATGGCATGAAATTTAATTGTATGATTTAATTGCATGGAAGGGACACACTATGACAAAACTAAAGTCACAACAGGGGAATGCACTGAGTGGTGCAGCTGGAAGTGTTTCTGTATGGGCTCTACGATGGTTCCGTCATCAAGGAGTACAAATATTTCACAAAGATAACAAGCCCAATATGCAATACCCCTAAGATCACTGGTGGATTCAACTGGTAAGATCACTTGTGTTTTCTTCCTTTAACAGTAAGTTATAAAAATATTCCCATCAGGTATGATGTACCACTGTTACGCACACAAAAATTGCACAGAACTTGGTTTCACCAACAGAGTGTGCTGTCATTTTGTTATTAAATGAGGGCAACACCATTAAGAAAGACTTTTGAAACTGCTTTATCTGGAGTTCTTTTGCAAATACTCAGTTCTATAATGAGATGCTTAAATAACTGTCTCCACTTAAAACAGTTGATTTTCACAGCATCTGCTACAAAATGCTATTCTTGGCCACGTCTTGCATGGCTGATGATGTACAGTCAGTCCCGAGCCACACAACTGTTTCTCTGCAAACCCTCCTCTTATTTACTTTGGGATTTTTCTGTTTCTCTTTGGACACTGGGTGGAGAAGGCACGGGAAGCTCTAACAACACAGTTGCTGAGTCTTCACTGTGCCAATGGTCAAGATAAGCACTCATAGCCATAAAAGTACCCTTGCTTAGACTACCTTTTTCTCCAATTGGATAATTCTAAGATTGTTACTTCCTCAACTAACCTGCCATTTCAGTTCATTGTATTTTCAAAATGCATATTATACTAATTTTTATTACTGAAATTTATTTCTAAAAAGTCACCGTGGAACAAGTTCAGGTTAAAAAAAAACATGCAAGGAAAGAATCCTGCTGTATTTTCTATGTAGTTTTGGTTTTGTTTTAATCCATAACTTCTTTGTAATGTTTGCACTGATCTTTAATAGATTTAAAGTTATCTCAATGACAGTGTTACTCAGTGTTCATTGAAAACAAATCTGACACAACTCTCCAGAAAATTCTGTATTCTTCCCATTGCACCTGAATGAAAATAAGATGATACACATATAGTAAAGCCTAAAGGTCTCCAGACAGAAGCCTGCATAAGCCATTATATATATATCCAGCTTACCTTTCCTTGGAAATTCATTCTTCAAATAGTTAAGCATTTGTAAGCAACCAAAAATATGTTTGTTTCTCTCTATTGATCTAAGCCCCACAGCAAGCAGCTTCGCTCTGTTTTGTGTACTCAACATCACTTTGCAAACAGGCGTTAAGTCATCTGGTGAAAGAGTCTATGGGGATACAAAGCACACAGATCGACCAGACATCTGTAAATGACTCCCAATGCAAAGTGCAGGAGGGGTTTACATCTGCATGGAAATACTCCTGGGGCCACAGGAGAGGCGCACGCACCCCTGAGCCCGCGCTCCCGGCCCAGCAGCTCCGCAACTTCGGCAAGAGCCTCTTAGCGCATTCTGATCTCCTCGGTAACCTTCTGCTCCGGGGAACAAGCACCACAGGCTCTAGCCAAAGAAATTCACGCGTATTCAACATACTGGAAGAACTGAACACATCTACTGTTGATGTAAATAAGGTGACA